>NC_137972.1:76851553-77304053 GCF_963924665.1 Micromys minutus | reverse complement strand
AATAGAATTGCCTCTGTGTCTGTGAAGCCTGAGAATGACATAAGGAAAAGTTTTAGAACAATACGTTCAATAAACTTCCAAGAATGAAGAAAGGGAAACTCTTTCAAAAGTACCTAGACACTTCTACTCATAGAGACAAACAGGTTAATATTAATATTCAGCACAATTTAAATCTGACTCTCAAATATTATCAAAACATAAGTACGTTCTCACTGAGTAGAGGGAGGTGAAGCAGCTGTGGCTCTCTGTACCTGCATCATGACAAAAGGATTGGTTCTCTGGGGATGGTTTTCAATCATGTTTCCAAAATTTGGAGCTAAAAGTGCCAATCACCTAGAAATAACAATGGTTAACGTTGACAATTAAAGACAAAAATGTTTCCAACAAAAATTGCCTGTTTCTAATCTATGGACCATGGAACGAGCAGCCCAGTGAAACAGAAAACTAATGAAATAACACCCGAGTCTAGCATCACCAATACCAATCACTATTAAACTGTGTAGATGTCTTTACTCTAGAACAGTGAGATATCCTGATGGTCTTCTGTGTCAACACAGTGTCCCACTCAGAGTAGGTCAGAAGAGAAGTTAGAGTCAATGACTACATGGAAAAATTATGGACTCCTACTGTCTACATCAGCAGTAATGGGGCAATTCCTGGTATATTAACACTGTTTTCTTGCATCAGAACTTCTACTGCTTCCTAATATTAATGAGGCACACCATGATGTCACAAGAGGCCTCTACCTAGTCAGTGAAGTTAATGCAGGCTCCATGTGAAGAAATCTCCCACCCTAATCAAAATGTTCTGCTCCCGTCCCCTTATGAGATCAAGATGGCATGTAGACCAAACTCACCTGTCCTTGGCAGAGCAGTGTTATAAAAGGCTACTTTACTTTGTAGGGCACCGACAACACATTACTGCTCCTGTAGTTACTTAAACAATCAGGTAATTATTTCATGAGGATTAAGCCAAAACTCTGATTTAAGAATTTGGTTCATTCTGGAATCCCCAGGATAAGCGTCCTTTCTGATTCTTTCAGTGTCTTGTGCTTCCACATACTACTTGACTGATGACAATATAGCCTGTTTCTTACACTGCCCTCCACATTATCTTAGCCTTTGTTCGCCCCTGTGTCCATTTGAAGCATACCTTCTAGTGAAAGGATTACAGTCACTGAATGTAGTGTACTCCAAATACAAGCGATTTCATTGTAAAGCAGAGATTCATTTTATTAATGATATTGTTAGGTCCCAAGTGGACATGAGTTTCCAAGACTGCTAGCAAACCCATTGACAGCAGCTAAAACTGATGGCTTCAGTAAAATGCCATCACTTTACATAAATAGAAATGTATAGATTTCAGTACAGCATCAATTATTATATGTATACAAACACATGTATCATTTTCTGTAATGTATCAGTCTTTTACACACAGAAACATACCACATATGCACATGCACGCACACACACACACACACACACACACACACACACACACACACAGAAAGGTAATCCAGGAAAGAGGAATTCAATAAAAGTTAGTAATGAGAACACAGGGAGATGTCAGAATCACCTAATATAAAAGTGTCAAAATGTTTTAACAGACAGTTATGAATGCACTACTGTGTGAAGCACCGATGGTCCTGAGTGAGTGAAGTCATAAGTTGTGTATTGTTTGATGTGGCTTGGTCATGTGGAGGATTACCTTGGACCCTTGGAAAAATAGCAAGCCATTCACTCTTACAGGGTGAGGCTCAGAGAGATGTCAAAAACCATGTCTGAACTTTGGGCAAAATGTTGATAGTGTCTACAGAAAATTTCCACCATAGCCTTCTCCCCACAGATATTTTTGAACTAAAGAATGCTCCCTTCCAGATGCAACTCTTCATAAAACTAGAAATTAGTTAAACCTGCCTCCTTGTTCTGCTATATGTAATAGCCCTACTTTCTTATATGTTTGCATTAATTCTTTTCCTTTTCCAGCTTTGTGCAACTACTTCACCTGTCTGTCCAACTGGATACAAACAAAAAAAATCAAAGCTTTTAGAATGTGACAACTTCTTTGTCAGAGATACCAGTCGACCTGACCCCAGCTTTGCTTTTTGTCTGTGTGTAGTCTTTTTCTCTTTCCCTGGCTATCCAGGTCTATCCTAGAAGCTGTGCTGGGAAAGACACATTTCAAATAAAATAGAAATGAGTAATGAACAAAATGGAAGACATAAAGATGGTCACATAGGAATGGTAGAAGTGATAAACATGTGTGGGGATGATCTCTGACGATCCTAGCATGTTGGTGGTAAAATAGAAAAGTCAACTCAAGTCTACTATGAGTTACACATCAAGTTCAATAACAATGTGGACTACATAAAATACTACCTCAAAAACATAAAAAGAATGAAAAGAACTTTAGAACTGAAAAACTGTTAAGAAAAATTATTAGTAGAAATTCTAAATATCAGTTTGGGAGAGAGAGGACATATTCTGTTAGTTGGGTTAAAAAAAAAATGCTTTATGAAATCTGAACCACAAAGAAATAGCCTAAGAATAATTCCAGATTCTCAAAGAGTTATGACACATAAATAAAGAATCTACTAATTTTGTAATTACAGACACACAATCAGAGGGGAAATTGCAGAGTTGAAAAGGTACTGTAAGAGGTAATCACTTCAACCTTTACAAATTTGCAGCCCCAGAGACCAACCTATAGATTCAGCAAGCTAAGAAAATACATCTTTTTCTCTCAGAATGTGTCCTTAACCTTCTGCTACTAATCAGCAATGCGACATACACCCACAGGAAGTATCAGTCAGTCAACTTCAACTGATACCATAGACTCACTACAACTGTTCTCTGAAGACTAGGGCCTGAGTCTAGATCCTGCCTCTGTCCACACAAATCCAGACATGCAAATGGGTTTCTAATGTATATCAAATGGAGCTGGTATTCTCTTTTCCCATCAGAGAACTCAGGTGCTTTTATTTTGGGGGTTGTTTGTTTGTTTGTTTGTTTGTTTGTTTTTCAATTTTATTGGATATTCTCTGTACTTACATTTCAAATATTATACCCTTTCCCCCACTCCCCTCTCTCCTCCCCCTCAACTTGATTCCATGAAGACGCTTCCTCTCCCAATCACCCTCTCCATCTCAGTGCCTTGGCTGATGATGATGTTGTTCTTCGCATGAGGGTGCAAATCTTTCAGCTATTTCAGTTCTTTCTCTAGCTCTTTCATTGGGGTCCCCGTGTTCAGTCTGATGTTTAGCTGCAAGCATCCTCCTCTGTATCTGTATGACTCTAGGAGAGCCTCAGAGGAGACATCCATACCTGGTTCCTGCCAGTAAACACTTCTTGGCATCAGCAATAGTGCTTGGGTTTGATGGCTGCATATGGGGTGATTCTCCAGGGGAGGCAGTCTCTGTAGATTTTTTCTTCAATCCCTGATCCTCTATTTGACCTTGTATTTCCTCCCCTGTTCTGTTCTTCATTCTATGAAGGACTGAGACATCCACATTCTTGTCTTCCTTCTTTTTGAGCTTCATAAATTCTGTAGATGTTTTCTTGGGTATTCTGAGCTCCTTTTGGGGGGAAGGGGTCTAGAATTTACTTATAAGTGAGTACATACCATAAGTTTTCTTTTGTTTCATAAGAGACTGAATCATAATTTTTTTACCAAATTAATAAAAATAAACAAACTTATTCAACTTCAAGTAGGATAAGTACAAAGAAATACATAGCAAGACCCATCACATGCAAATTTCAAATAGAGAAGAAATGTAACTCCGGAAAGACATTAGATATAAATACCACCTCACTTATAAGAAAGTTGCTTGAATGAAAGCAGATCATTCATCTAATTCCAAGAGGCTAAGCAGCACAGTATCTTTTTTAAGTGCTGAAAGAAGTCAAACATCAACCTAAGAGTCTTCTCTAAGCAGCAAAGAATTAAACAATGGAATCTACCATACTCATGGGTTCAAGAAGAAAAATCACATGACCCTGCCGAAGGTACTCAACAGAATCCAGTATCCAGACATGAAAATAATTGTAGAGCAAAGAGGAATGAAGGGCTACATTCTCCACTCATTAAAATTCATCTACAAGCCAGTGGTATGATCATGCATAATTTTCTTGCTCTCTGCTCTATTATACCACATATCAAAGATTGAAAACTAAATTTTGTAAATGTACAAAGGAAAAAATATATTATTTCACCGTTCTGCCGGTCAGGATGCCTAACATCAAGGCTCAGGAAGATTGCTGTGTCTAGCTAGCACTTCTCACTTTTGGAAATGTGTCTCAAGCAGAAAAAATGCTCCATCCTCATATGGCAGGAAGCAGTGTATAAGAAGAGATAAAAAAAATTCTCTGGAAAAATTTTGGTGAGGACACATAATTCTTTTAATGATGCAACTCTTTAAGTGTACTATATAAATGACTCTATCACTTTTACTTGTCTGCTTGTTTGTTTGTTTCTTTGTTTGTTTGTTGAAGCAGGGTCATTCATTGTGTAGTCATGGCTACTCTAGAACTCACTTTGTTAACTAGGTTGTCTTCAAGTTTACAGAATTTTTCCTGACTCTGTCTCCCAGGTGCTGAACACAAAGGCATTTATGATAACATGTCCAACTCACCACTTTTCTTAATACTGTCAAATTAGGATTACTCAAATTGTGAAGGAAACACACAAAAAAAGCTAAGAGAAATAATAAACACTTTCCTCTTAAGATTGGGATGAGGACACATGTAGGCACATGTATCTATACTTAGCATCCAAACTGATGTTCAAAACTCTTGCTTGCTTAATTGCCAAGAACTGTATAAATACTAGTCTCCTGACACCAGTCATAACAACACACCCATATTGTTTATACCAAGAACCATCCCCATGAAGACTCCTTATTGTGTGTTGTTGTACCTTTCAACAAGCATATCCTTTCAACCATCTCTCATCCTTCCTCCTCTCCCCTACACTGTTGCATTCAATGTCACTTTTATTTCATGTCTGGGTAGAGATGAGTAAGAGTTCTGCCACTTCATTTGTATCCTGTCACAGTCCCCTCAAAGACTACAAAGAACCTTTCAATGTTTGAAATAAATATACTGCTTTTCTTCAATCCATCACTTGTGCCTAGTCCTCTGAGGGAAAGACATCATACTCACAGAGGCCATAACTTCGTACAGGAGCTAGTTCCCACAGCTTCCCAAATCTTGTCTGTCTCTTCTAGTTATTAGGACCAGCCAAGCATGCTCCCATCTCAATAATTTTCCAGATATGCCACTGCAGTTTCCAGTTTCCTCTGTTACAGTCCTGCAAGCTTCTTTAGGGGCTGACCCTGTTAGAGTTTTCTCTTTCCTCTTATTCTGTACTTTCTTTCCCCCAATGTATTTCCCTTAAAAAAAAAAAAAAAAAAAAAAAAAAAAAAAAAAAAAAACAAAAAACTTGTGGTCAATCCATATATGTGCTTTCTGTTTACACCCTTTTAGTAGAGTACAAACCCTAAGAGGACAGAACACACCACTGTGTTAGTTTCATTGTTCTGCAGAATGTCTGCCTAGACAAGGCACTTAAGAATTGTTCATTAAGTGACTGAATGAGTTAAAATAATGTCGTATGCAAGTCTTTCCGTCTTCCTGTCTTCCATGTGCATGTTTTTTCCTTAACCAATTTCATGCACACCTACAACTGACACATAACAACCACATATTCTGAAATACATGGGTCAGTAGTCCAGGCATGTGGACAAAATAAGACAGGAGAGCTGGGCTGTAACTCGGTTTGCCAAATATCTAGTATAAATTATTGTGGTGAGCACACAGAAAGGAATTGTGTTAGTTTGCTTTGAACCATTGAGACACAATGCCTGACATTAAAAATTAAAGTAGATAAAAAGCAAATGATTCATTTTTCTCAGAGTTTCATGAGTTCCTGTCCAACATTTCAGGGATAGCAGGAAATGACAAGCAGAATAACACAGAAGCAAAGGGGGACAAACTGGCTAAGCTAGCTGGTCTTCTCCCTCCCCTCCCAGAGCTGCAAGTCTGCAATGTGGTGTTACCCAGACTCACAGTAGGACTTCCCTCATGAACACATGCAGGAGACTACTCGTCTTCCAAACAATTATCAATAAATCACAAAAACAATCAAGGTTAGTCATTACAGGATTAGAGAATCACTGGGAATCAAAAGCTCCCAGAATTACTAAATTAGCTATTTTGAGTATTCACCTAACACTTCACACTTTCAAAGTTGTGTTAATTTTTGTCCTTATTCCCAGAGTAGGGTTGTGATTCCTTAACCTTAAGAAAACAGTCCAGTGGAGCACCTATTCATTTAGGCAATTCCCTGGTGTGTAAAAATATATGTATAAATGGAAAAGCAGATGGAAGGGTAATTTGATTTTAGTTATGTATTTTCAATGATCATTTGTACAAATAGAAACTTGTGTCTAGCCCTTTTGATTTGATTCTACTTTAGAGCATTGGGCAGTATGACACTCACTTCCACAACTAAAAATATCACCAACACTGCCGCAAGAGGATGAAGTGGGTAGGTTTTCAGCCATATCATCAAGGGTCACAATAATAGTCAGAGCCTTATCTGCTCTCTTTTTGTTGTAAATCATAGATCAGACTTGGAGACTGTCGAGCCAATGAATAAATCCAGCACCAATTAGAAACCTTCTCCTCTCCATTCTGAAGCAAGAGCACTGGATAATAAAAGCACAATTTCTTGCCAACTTTGACACCGCTGTCTTGATTCCAGACAAGTGTCTTGTTCCCATCTGCCCAAGAAGTGAGGGAGATTATTTATTTAGCACTAAATGAAATTTATTTCCTGAACTTGTTTCAGTTGGATTGTCTCATGCTTTATGCCCCATAATAAGTTTATATTCTGTTCTCCTTGAATCAGCAAAACCTCAGGGGCTTCTCTTGCAAGTTATGGGGAGTGCTGATTAGCAACTCAAAACAGAAGTATGCACATGACTTTTAGAAATGGAATGCAACCCCATAGAGCAAAATGTAACTCTGAGGAAAGGCTTCAGCAAGAACCTGAGCAGGAGACATGTGATGGGCACCTCTGTTGTGTGCGAGCCCCTGATTTCCTGGTGGCAAGGTTTGGCCGTACACAAACACCTTGGGCAGTATGATACAGCAGATGGAGTATCTGCTCAACCTTTTCCTAGGTATTCTGGAGTTAGACCATCTTAGCAAACAAAAAGTGGATCTCATGTTCTCTCTCCCCTCTGTCAACACACACTAACCAAAGTGTGGAGCTGTTGTGATAGATAATAGTAATTCCTATGAGAGATGAGGTAATGGCTGATGGTGAGCATTTGTCAAAACCCAAGAGACTAGACTTGCAACTGTGTGATAGATCACACATCTATCATGTATGGTGACCTGGGGTTTAATTCTTGAAGTGGAAAAAAAAAAAAAAAAAAACTTCTATGTAACAAATGCTACATGATTTAGAAGCTAGAAGACTCCATACAGTTCCCATAGTTAGTAACAAAACAGACAAGAATAAAGCCTACTTAATCAAAGAGCTATGGTCTCCCACTTAACATTTATAGCTAGCTCCCTTGTAAATTATTCTTGAATTTCCCTTGTTATACTTTTCCTTAGAGATCTTTACCACAACTTAACAGTTTACTGTTGCATTTTAGAAAACTGCCCCTAAGCACTGTACCATTTGATGTCTTCCTCCTTGGTGGAGACCCAGATTTTCCTTTGATTATTTTCTGTTCCACAATTGTATCTCAATGTCTCTAAGTGAACAACATTCTTATCTTCAATTTAGTGATCCATGACTTTCACCTTGTGGGAAATTCACACGTGGGGTTTTCAAGATGTTACCCCTACTTCATGTTCCACACCTTCTGAAACTGAGTTCTAATTTTTCTCTTCTCTTTCTTTTGCTGCTAAATCCTACATAGTGTGTTCATATATGTGGCCTTTTTTTCTAAGTGATTCCACTAAGAGAATGACCAGTGTGTCTATTACAGTTTTATTTCCTGTGGCTATTCTGTTTCATTCCTCAGTGATATCATGGTTTTATTTTTCAATGTGATTGTTGGACTTTATAGACATTTATTCTACATTTATACTTTTATTTGATCACTGGACATTTTAAATATTAAGAATTAGAAAAAATCTCTCAAATTAATATATCATGTCATTTTTAGAGTCCGACATCCTTGATTTTGTAACTTGTGATTTTCCCTCTCCATGTTATTCCCTTGACTTCAGAGTACATATCTATTATCAGCTTTCCTTTGATAGTTGAATCCAAGTGTTTCTGGTTTGAGAGGACTGCTAAAGAGTCATGGGGAAGTGCCTTTATTGGGGCAGAAATTAAGATTCCCCAAATTTGTGTTCTCTTCCCAATGTGGGTCCTAGACTTGAGAATCACTTTTTTTTCTCTAAGCTAGATTGAGATCTTCCTTCTTTGGGTTTCAGTAACAGAAGCATTCTTACCAGCTTCACATTGTGTTTTTCTGCCAACTGACCATCTCCCCAGTCTTACCTGACTCTGTCTTCTTGTCTATATATTTACCATTCACACTAGCATTTGGTTTTGTTTTGTTTCCTATTTTGGCCCAAAGCATTTTACTTTATTATGAGATTACTTTTCTTTTTGAATAATGACTTTTCTAAAATATATTTTAAAATGTCACTCTTAACAGAAACATTGTAAAACAGATTAAGTGTTAGGCATTTTCCACCCAAAGTTTCCATTTACCAGTATCTGTTTGTCTGTCTATTTTTGTCTCTCCATATGTCTGCCATCTTGTCTATTTCTAGCTGTCTGTTTCCAATAAATAGATATAAAAATAGATGATAGATAGATAACTTTCTCTATCTCTCTCATTGTTAAGTTGCCATATCTTATTCTACGATATTTCTCTTTCTATAAAATAGCCACCATATTTCCAACCCAAGACCAGACCCAGCCCAGTTTCATCAGGACTGGCAGCCTGCCCTTTCAGGTTGCTGGGCACTTGTTTGAGCCTCAGGAGGGTCCTCACTCCTGAGTCCATGGATGAGTCCACATTCCCTCCCCACTGTCTCTACTGGGAGAGGCGTCACAGAAGTTTCAGGGCAGGGCACAGGTGGCAGTACTGCCTGGAAACAGACAACGCTGGCCCAAGTTCAGACCCAGACTAGTTTCATCAGAACTTTTGCCCTGCTTGCAGTTTGCTGGACTCCTGGAAGAGTCACAAGAGGACCTCACTCCTGAGCAGAGGGGTGAGTCCATGTTCCCTCCTCATTGTCTATCCTGGGAGAGGCTTCCCAGAAGTCTCAGAGCACAAGTCGCTGTGCTGCCCAGACACAAACACTTCCAGCCCAAGGTCAGAGTCTGCCCAGTTGCACTAGGACTAGGCATTTCCATTGGAACTCATAGCCTACCCAGAGAGTCTATCTCCCAAGAACAGTCTCCCTCTGGAGACCACAGACCCACTCACTGAAAGGAGAGAAAAGCTCCAGTAAGAGACAACAAGATCACCTAGCATCACTGATAACAAGATGGCAAGAGGCAAGCTTAAAAATCTAAAAAACAGAAACAAAGACACCCTGGCAACATCAGAACGCAATTCTCCCACCACTGCAAATAGTAGTTATCTAAATTCACCAGAAAGACAAGATTTGGACTTAAAATCATACTTCATGATGATGATAATGGAGATCCTGGAGATGCACATAAATAACACATTTAAAGAAGTACAGAAAAAGGAGAAGTATATACACAAACAAGTTGAAGCCCTTATGGAGAAAACACAAATAAACATTTAAAGAGCTAAAGGAAAGCACAAACAAACAGGTAAAGGAACTGAAAACAGAAATAGAAACAATGAAGAAATCACTAAAGGAGACAACTCTGAAACTGGAAAACCTAGAAGAGACAACAGAGTGCAAGAGATGGAAGAGAGAATCACAGGAGCAGAAGATACAATGGAAATCATTGACACAATGGTCAAAAAAATGTAAAAATCAAAAAGATTCCAACATAAAATATCTAGAAAATACAGAACATAATGAGAAGACCAAATCTAAGGATAATAGGAGTAGAAGTGACTGAAGACTCACAAATGAAAAGCACAATAAATATCTTCAACAAACTTATTGAAAAATAACTTTCCTAACCAAAAGAAAGCGATAACCATGAACATATAAGAAGCAAATAGAGACCAAAATAGATCGGACCAGAAATGAAATTCTCTCCGACACATAATAGTCAAAATGCAAAATGTTCAAAACAAAAGGATACTAAAAGTAGTAAGGGAAAAAGGACAAGTAATATATAAGGGAAGACCAATCAGAATTACACCAGACTTTTCACAGAGACTATTAAGCTAGAAGATGCTGGACTAATAAAATACAAACCCTAAGAGAACACAAATGATAGACCAGGTTACTACATCCAGCAAAACTGTCAATTACCATAGATGGAAAAACCAAGATATTCCAGGAAAAAAAAAACAACTTTTCACAATATCTGTCCGATAATCTGGCACTACAAAGAATAATAGATGGAAAATTCCACCACAAAGATAAAATCTTTACCCTAGGAAAATCAATACACTAATCATTTTTGCAACATAAACCAAGGAATAAATAGCACATATACATAATTCCACTATTTCTTAATATTGCTTAACATCAATGGACTCAATTCCACAATAAAAAGACACAGACTATCAGACTGGATATGTAAAAAATACCTAGCATTTGTTGCATACAAGAAACTCGTCTCAGCAACTAAGATAGGCAATTCCTCAGAGTAAAAGGTTGGGAAATTTTTACAAGCAAATGATCCCAAGAAACAAGCTAGAGTAGCCATCTTAATATCAAATAAAATAGATTTTCAACCAACCAAAAGTCTTCAAAAAAGACAACTATGAACACATTTTACTCATCACAATATATATATCAACATGAACTCTCAACATTTATGCTCCAAATACAAAGGTGCCCACTTTCATAAAAGAAACTCCTCTACATGTATTGCACTGCACACAATAATAGTGGGAGACTTCAACAACCCACTCTCATCAATGAACAAATCCTGGAAGCAGAAACTGAACAGAGAAGCAGTGAAACAAACAGAAGTTGTGAAGCAAATGGATTTGATAGACATCAATAGAATATTTCATCCTAAAACAAAAGAATAAATCTTTTTCTCAGCACCTCATGGTAAGTTATCCAAAATTAACCATATAGTCAGTAACAAAATAGGCCTCAACAGATAAAAGAACATAGAAATACTCCCATGCACCCAATCATATCACAATGGACTAAGTCTGGTCTTCACTAACATCAAAAACAAAAGGCCCACATACACATGAAAGTTAAACAATGCTCTACTCAATATTAACTTGGTAATAGAAGAAAATAAATCAAAGACATTTTAGAATTTAATGAAAATGAAGGCACAACATATCCAAACTTATGGGATACAATGAAAGGAGTGCCAAGAGAAAAAGTCATAGTTCTGAGCAACTCCAAAAAGAAACTGGAGAGAGTGTGCACTAATAGCTTGACAGCACACCTGAAAGCTCTGGAACAAAAAGAAACAGACACATAGGAAATTATCAGACTCAGAGATAAAATCTACCAAATAGAAACAAAAAAGTATAGAAAGAATCAACAAAACCAGGAGCTTGTTCTCTGAGAAAATCAACAAGATCAATAAACCCTGAGCCACACTAACTAGAGGACACAGAGGGATTATCAAAATTAACAAAATCAGAAATTAAAGGGGAGACATAACAACAGAAACTAAGAAAATTCAAGATCAGATTGTACCACAAAAGCCTAAACTCAACAAGACTGGAAAATCTAAAGGAAATGGACAATTTTCTAGACAGATGCCAGATACCAAAGTTAAAGCAGGATCAGATAAGCCATATAAATAGCCTCATAATACCTAGAGAAATAGAAGCAGTCATCAAAAGCCTCCCAACAAAAAAATCCAGAACCTGGTGGGTTTAGTACATAATTCTATGAGACCTTCATAAAAGACCAATACTCTTATACCAATACCTTATACCAATACTCTCTAAAAAATTTCACAAAATAGAAACAGAAGTAACAATACCAAACTCATCCTTCGAAACCACAATTACACTCTTTCCTAAACCACACAAAGACCCTACAAAGAAAGAGAACTTTAAAACAATTTTCCTCAAGAACACTGATGCAAAAATACTCATATAATTCTTGCAAACCAAATCCAAGAACACATCAAAATGATCATTCACCATGATCAAGTAGGCTTCATTCTGGGGATGCAAGTATGGTTCAATATACAGAGATCCATTAATGTCATCTATTATATAAACAAACTCAAAGACAAAAACCACATGATCATCTAACTAGATGCTGAGAAAGTATTTGACAAAATTCAACACCTCTTTATAAGTCTTGGAAAGAGCAGGAATTCAAGGCTCATTCTTAAACATAGTAAAAGCAATATACAGCAAACCAGTAGCCAACATCATACTAAATGGTAAGAAACTTGAAGCAATCACACTAAAATCAGGGACTGGACAATGCTACTCACTCTCCTTCTACCTATTCAATATAGTACTGAAAGTACTGTCAGACCAATCAGATAGTAAAAAGGTCAAAGGGAAACAAATTGGAACAGAAGAAGTCAAAATGTAACTATTTGCATATGATAAGGTATTATATTTAAGTGACACCAAAAATTTCACCAGAGAACTTTGAAAGTTGATAAACAACTTCAGCAAAGTGGCTGTATATAAAATTAATTCAAACAAATCAATAGTCTTCTACCATTGTAACTAATAAGATTTCAATGCATACTATCAAACTATTAAAACAATAAAGTACTGACAAAATATATTCATATAGTTTTATGCAATGATGGATTTAAAATCTATTCATTTATCTCTGTTTTTTAAAAAAATTAAGTTGTTTGATTTTTTTAAAAAAGGACAAACAGGCTGCTTAGAAATAAATTAGAGTATCAACACCCTTCACAATAGTCCCAAAGAATATAAATCACCTTGGAGTGACACTAAACAAGCAAGTAAAAGATCTATATGAGAAGAACTTCAAGTCTCTGAAGAAAAAAATTGAGGAAGACTTCAGAAGATGGAAAGCTCTTCCATGCTAGAGGATTGAAAGGATCAACATTATAGAAATGGCCACTTTGCCTAAGGCAATCTACAAATTCAGTACAATCCCCATCAAAATTCCAACTCAATTCTTCATAGAGTTAGAAAGAGCAATTGGCAAATTCATTTGGAATAATAAAAAACCCAGGTTAGCAAAAACCATTCTCAACAATAGGAAAGTCACCATTCCTGATCTCAAGCTATATTACAAACCAATTGTGATTTTAAAATAACTGCATGATACTGGTACAAATACAGGCAGGTAGATCAATGAAATAGAATTGAAGACCCAGAAATGAACCCACACACATATGGTCACTTAATCTTTCATAAAGGAGCTAAGAATGTTCAATGAAAAAACAAATGGTGCTGGATCAACTGGCAGTCAGCATGCAGAGGATTGCAAATAGAGTCTTTCTTATCTCCTTGTTCAAAGCTCATGTCCAAGTAGATTAAAGATCTTCACATAAAACAAGGTACAATGAAACTAATAGAACAATGGGGAAGAGCTTAGAACACATAGGCACAAGGAAAATTTCTTGAACAGAAGAACACCAATGCCTTATGTTCTAAGATCAAGAATTGACAAATGGGACTGAATGAGATTGCAAAGTTTTTGTAAGGCTAAAGACACTGTCAAGAAGAAAAAATGTCAGCCAACAGATTGGACAAGGATCTTTCCCAATACTATATCTAATAGAGAGCTAGGATCCAATATATATGAAGAACTTAAAAAGTTAGACTCTAGAGAATCAAATAATCCTATTTAAAAATGGGGGTACAGAACTAAACAAAGAATTCTCAAATAGGAATAAGAAATGGCTGAGAAGCACCTAAGTAAATGCTCAACATCCCTGGTCATCAGGGAAATGCAAATCAAAACAACAATAAGATTGTACCTCATACCAGTCAGAATGACCAAGATAAAAAACTCAGGTGACAGAAGATGCTGGTGAGGATGTGGAGAAAGAACACTCCTCCACTGCTGATGGGATGAGAAACTGGTACAACCACTCTGGAAATCACTCTGGCAGTTCCTCAAAAAACTGAACATAGTACTACTTGAGGACCCAATAATACCATTCCTGAGCATATATCCAAAAGAAGCTCCAATATCTAACAAGGACACATGCACAACCATGTTTATAGCAATCTATTTTAATAGCCGGAAGCTTGAAAGAACCCAGATGTCTTTCAACAGAGGAAGGATACAGAAATTTTGGTACATATACACAATGGAGTACTACTCAGCTATCAAAAACAATGACTACATGAAATTTTTAGGCAAATGGATAGAACTTAAAGCTATTGTCCTGAGTGAGGTAATCCTGTCACAAAAGAACACTCATGGTATATACTCACTTATAAATAAATAGTAGTCCAAAAAGCTTGTAATACCCAATATACCATCCACGGAACTTATGAAGCTCAAAGAGAATGAAGTCCATAAAGTGGATGCCTACATCCTTTTTAGAAAGAACAAAACACTCACAGGAAGAAATAAATGGATAAATAGAGGAGAGGGGATTGGAGAAAAGTTCATCCAGAGACTGTTTGACTAAACATACCCACTATGGCACAGGGAATAAAGAAACAGTTCTCGAACATTTAATATAAAAAGACCTAGCAAAGCAGCACAAAATAACCAGTTTACAAGAAATAATGTGTAAAAATATTACTCAATCTCTCTAATGAATGAGTGAAAAGAAATCTTAATAAAATACTTGCAAACTCAATTCAAAAGCACATCAAAACAACTATCCTCCACTGTTCAGAATGTCAAAGATAGTTCAAATATACAAATCAATAACCATAATTTACCACATAAAGTGAGAGATACAAACCACCTTCACCTCATTAGACTCCACAAGGGCTCTTAGCAAAATCTCAGATCCCTTCTGGATGGAACTCCTGGGGAGTATCCAGGAATACAGGGGATATAACTGAATATAATGTAAACAACATTCAGCAAGCCCATAGCCAATATCAAACTAAATGCAGAAAACCCCAAATGATTACTACTACAATGAGGAACAAGGAAAGGATTTCTACCACCACTAACCCATAAAAAAGAGCTTGAAGTCTCAGCTCAAGAAATATAACAAGTGAAGAAGATAAAATGTATACAAACAATAATGGAGAAGTCAGAGCGTCCTTATCTTTATTTGGCACTGTTTAATACAAAAGAATTTCTATTGACTCCATCATAAAACTCCTGAAGCTGATATCTGCATTCAGAAAAGCTCAAGGTGCAAAGTTAACACATAAAAGTAATTACTTTCCTATACACAAATGACAAACATACTGAGAAAGAAATCACAGAAAGAATACACTTAACAATAGCCTTGGAATATTACATTATTAGAATAAATCTAACCAAGGAAGTGAGAAACTTGTACAATAAAAACTTTAAGTCACTGAAAAAGGAAATTTAAGAAGATATGAGAAGATGGTCCTGGGTTGTTAGGATTAATATGAAAATACCAAAAATCAGTTTATAGATTCATTACCATCCCAACCAGACTTCAAAATACTTCTTCAGATACAGAAAATATAATCTCAAATTTTGTCTAGAAACACAAAAGATTTAGAATACCAACATTTTTTCTGAATAATTAAAATTAAAATGGCTAAAAGTTTTACCATGCAAGATTTCAAATTATGCCTCAGTCATGATAATAAAAGCAGCATGCTGCTCCTATAAAACTAGAGTTGTCGATCAATTAAATAATTAGAACTCAGTGCCTTTTTAAAACTCACATTCATAGAGATACCTGTTTTGGGGTTGTATGTTTGGTTTGGCTTGGTTTGGTATGGTTTGGTTTGGTATAGATATATGTTGTTGTTGTTGTTGTTGTTGTTGTTGTTTTCAGACAGCTGTTTTTTTACAAAGAGTCCAATAGTAAACATTCTGGGAAAACACTATCAATAACAAATGAATCTGATCAAACTGGATAGCTGTATGTAGAAGAATGAAATTTGACTAGTATCTCTTATCTTAAACAAAACTCAACTCTACATGGGTCAAAAACCTTAACATAATACCCAATATCTTTTTTGTTCTCAGTTTTTATTAGATAATCTGTATTTACATTTGAGATGTTATCCCTTTCCCTCCTGCCAGGCTCCCATCCCCCATTCCCCTCCATTTGCCTTCACAAAGGTGCACTCCCTCCTAATCACCCTCTCTATTCCATTGCCATGGCATTCCCCTACACTGGGAAAACATGCCCTCCTTGGACCAAAAGCCTCTTCTCACATTGATTCTAGACATGGTTATCTTCAGCTACATATGTAATTGGATCAATAGGTCTCTCCATATGTGCTCAAACATTGGTGTTTGAGTCCATGGGAGTTTTGAAGGGTTTGGTTGGTTTATAATGTTGTTCTTTCCATGAGGTTTGCAACCCCTTTAAGTTACTTCAGTCATTTCTTTAGCACCTTCATTAGGATCCCTGTATACAGTCAGATGGTTATCTGTAAGCATGCTCAGCTGTATCTATATGACTCTGACATATTTCCTGGGGAGGCAGCCACGAAATCCAAGCACTATAGCTGATGCCATGAAGTACTTACTGGAAGGAACCAGATAGAAATACACAATATCTTTAACCAATATCTTTAGAGTAGAAAAGTATAGAGTACACTTGAGCTTGTGAACACAGGAAAGAAGTTTCTGGACAGGATCTTCTCAGCAAAGATATAAAAACCAACAACTACCAGATGGGAGAACATGAAACTAGAAAGATTCAGCACAGATGAAGACACCATCATCCAAGGGAAGAGGCAGCCTACAGAATGGGAAAATATATTTACTAGCTGTACATATCTGACAGAGGGTTAGTATCTGGAATATACAAACAACTCAAAAAATAATAACAGCAAGAAAACAAAGAACCCAATTTTTAAAACCAAACACAAAACTAGAGTTTTGAAAGATTAAATACAAATGGGTAGAAATATTGTTTAAAATGTTAAGCATCCTTAGCCATCAGCAAAATTCAAATAAAAATTTAGAATTTCATTTTACCTATTAAGAATAACAAAGATTAAAAAAATAATAATGGACGATAATGTGGATGTTAGAAAAAGGAACATTTATTAACTGCTAGTGGGAGGGCAAACTGGTCCAGCCACTATGAAAATCAGGGTGGAGTTTCTTTTAAATGCTAGAAATGTATTTGTTAAACAATAAATTATCTACTACATGATCCAACCATACAATTCTGTGGAATGTGCCTAAAAGAAATGACTTCCACCTGCAGAGACACTTGCTCATCAACTTGCTTCTCTATGCACAAGAACCAAAAAACAAACAAACAAACAAACAACCTAGATGCCAATCAACATATAGACAGATAATAAAAATATAGTATGTTTATACAATGGAAAAAATAATATTCTATTTGATGTTAGACTTATAGAATAGAAATACTCTATTTCTTACCAGCTAAATACAGTGGTTCAGAAAAAAATGAAACTCACGAGAAAATGGATAGAGCTGGAAACAATCATTTGGAGTACTGTAACCCAGACTCAGAATGATAAGTATTACATGTGTTCCCTCATTTATGGATATTAGCTTTGAATCTTTATCTGGGTTAATCTGATAACCCACAGAATTCAGAGAACTGAGTAAGGATCCACAGTGAGGGGCCCTTCCATAGAGAGAGGACGGAGGAGCATAAAGATACAAAGGGAGGGTAGGGAAAAAGGCAAGCATGGTTGAAATGCAACATGCTCAATTCTCAAAGGATGAAAAATATTTTAATATTGTGAAATAAATAAATAAAACACACAGCCTAGAGGCCTCAGGGCAACACAAAACTCACCCTACTTGATAGTCTCGGAGCCTCCTCATATGCTAAGAGTACCATGTAAATAAATTAGAATGACTTTTTTTTTCTCATCACTAAGTAATTAGGCAAGTCACACCTGCCTCGGGTTCATTTGTAGATGCATTCTGGCTTCTGTCTGAGTTTTATACCTGTCTCTTTTGGCAATTAACAAACTCAGCTGAATTTTCTGTGACACACCTCTAAGTGCCATATGCTCACAATGGCTTATGTATAGAAAAGCAGCTGACATCGCAAGGAAAACATAAGCAAATGCTAAGTAAACAAACACTGCTGGGGACATATGCTTAAGATTGATTCCCTCTGAGGCAGCTCCCATCACTTCCTAAAATGAATGAACAAACTCAAACTGTGTTCTGATGGCATTTATGTTCAGACCAGAAATTCTTCACACAAAGAATTCTGTTCCCTAGGGCTTGGACTCTCGAACCACATCAGGTAAGAGCTCAACTGGCTCCATGTCTAAAGTTTGTGGAATGATTCTTTCTTTTGACTCCACCTTCTTTCAATTTCCTGATCTATATACACTCTCAGCACTGAGCTCTTCCTGGGGAACTGAGTAGGCCCTTTGTAGCACTTTCTGCCCTGGGCAGCTTTTCCTTGTTTTTTTAAAAGTGTTCTTACCTTGGCTATTCCCCTCAAATCCATCTCCTCCTCTCTTCCTCACTTTCTGATACCCCAATAACATCTCTCATAATATCCAGTGTGGCCTTGCTCTTCCAAGAGCTTTTTTTTTAAAATTGAACAACTTTATTTTAAAAAACAAAGATAAATGTACAGATTTTAAGCATTTTTGCATAAAAGTATCTGAATACATTTTTGTCAGTTCTTGATTTTTTTAAAGGTTTGATAGTATGCATTAAAATCTTACTAGTTACAATGAGCATAAAGTACATGTAAAACAAGATGTAACCTGCAAATAGTCAAAGTTTCCTTGCTTAATCTTTACACACCGAAAGCTTTTTCAGCATGCCAGCAAGCCCCTTTTTTCTCTGCCTCCTAATGGTGGGGTTACAAGTATGTGCAAATAAACCTGGCTCTTCATCTAAGAATTCAAATTCATTCATGTTTAGACAGAAAATACCTACCTTATTCATTCACCTATCATCCCAGACCCATACGTTTATTCCCAGTTGTTTCTGATTAATCTTCCCTGATTCTATTCTAACTTCTCTAGGGTACTTTATAATTAGTTAGTTGTGATCAGTCTTGTATGCTTTGCCATATTTTCCTTCCTAAAACAAGCTTCTGATCCACCCATAATTACAAAATCTCTCAGACCCTCTTTTGCCCAACAAACTTTTTAATGATCTTTTTATACATATATACATATGAAGGTATGTGCAAAATATGTGCATACATATGTATACACATAATCATAATCATATGTATGTATTTAATTTTCCTGAAAATTATGTGTATGTGTGTGTGTTTGTGTGTGACTGTGTATATGTGTGTGTATTGTATATATGCATGTATGTATTTCCCATCTATTGTGAATCAAGCAGCAAGTATCTCTATGGTATGCAGACTTATATTCCTCTGGTATTCGCCCAGAGAACTTAGAGCTGAACCACATGATTGTTCCACCTTTTGTGTTTAGAGGAAACCCTACTCTATAGCTTTTCCCAACAGCACTTTCCGCAAAGGCAGATTTCAAAAGAAGAAATACAGATGATCAATAAGTGTTTGAAAAAACAGCAACCCTGGCCAAAATAAAAATGCAAATTAAGCCCGCCTTGAGATTCCATTTTCTCTAGTCACAGTCACTGTCAAGAAAAAAAAAAGCAAATACATCTTCTCAAGCGAATAGTAAATTTTTTGATGCTCATATGAAGTTGAACTATGTCCTAATCCAAATTAAAAGTACAATCTCACCTGTGATCACTTTCTCAGTCACTGTAAGCCTAGGACTTGTTGATAAAGAAAATATGTAGAGTAGGGTGTTTCCCATGAAGGTACAAAAAGCTACTCAAATAAATACAACAGCACACCATCTGCTCTCCCACTGTAAGCACGTGTGAATGCACACAGACACACACACACACACACACACACACACACACACACACACACCATTTTCTCTGGGATCGATGCAACCTGTTAGCAAATAACAGCTAATATTTTCACTGCAGCTTACACTGGGATATTGCTTTGCCTGGTGAGAATTAACCAAGAAGCACTAAGAAAAGGAGCATTAGCTATTCCATGTTCATCAAGTTGAGTGGCTGGGAGACGGCCATGCTGATGCTTACTGGCTGTGTCACTGACCATCTCAGAGTCATAGCAATGTCAGGCTGGCAGCAGAGGCGAAGACTCCCGGGTGTGAAACTTGATTCCCTGCCACGTAGGTTAGCAAACTGCAGAGTTGATATGTTCCAAAATGCAGTCATCTTTTTTTTTTTATCTCATCTGTATTTACTGTTTAAAGCAGAATGTGATTGGGCACTATTTCTACTCACAAGCCTTTCTGAGTCACAAGATTTAAGGAAGCTTAGGAGTTTGTTTTCAGTACTTTGGAAAACAAGCCACTTGGGAAATTCCTGTCAAGTTGTTTTAACTTGTATTTACTTCTAAGACTAGTACATGTAGAATTAACTACAGAGAATGAAAAAAAAAATGGCAAGATGAAATTTAAGCCATCTTAACATGATCTACTAAGGAATCCAGCTCAGCAGCTAAACTTTTCAGACCACAGAGTTAACATTAACATTAGCTTACGTTTTACAACAAATGTTCTATCAACCTGTAGGATCACAGTATCACATGTATAAATTTTATTTTCTCCTTAGTGTTCATGCCACACATATGTTTTAAATGTTAACAAAAATAAACTACAGTCATGGAAAACATATTATCAGAAGGAATGAAGGTAAGCATCAAACACATAGCACTGGTGAAGCTTAGTCTATTTCTTCCATGTGTGATGTGTGGTCATCGTCTTCCAGAGGTGGCATTTCTTCAGTTACAGCAGCACTGATGTCTTCCACAGTAGGATCATCCTCATCAATACCTCATCAATAGACCAGGCTTGATCATCCTGTAGATCCTGTTAGCATGGGTCTGGGGATCTTTCAGACTGAAGCCAGAAGACAGTTTCATACAGCAAGATGACCAGATCCTTCACAGACTTACCATTCTTGTCAGCCTCGGCCTTTTGCACTGAGGTTTCTATAATGGAGTCATCAGGGTTTATCCCCAGGTGTTTCTTTGCTGACATGTAACCCATTGTTGAGTTGTCTCTGAGGGCTTGAGCTTTCATGATTCTCTCCATATTTGCTGTCCACCCGTATGTGCTTGTAACAATAGAGCATGGGGATGTCACCAATCCGTTTGACACAACCACTTTTTTAACCTTTTTCTCCAAAATATCTTTCATAATTTTGCAGAGGTTCTCAAATTTTATTTTTTTTCTCTTCTTGTTTCTTCTTTTCCTCTTCAAATTCTGATTCAAGTCCTGACTGCTATATCAGCTCCAAATAGAGATGAATGCCCAGTGTCCACCCACATACTGTTCTTGTCTCTCATACTCTCATGGGCTTAAAGATTATATGTAGAGCAGTAACTTATCCTCCCTGTGCAGACCTTTCCCCTCTTGCTGAATTCAAGGTTTAGAAAAATAGTCCATGGTCTACCTCTCATCCATAGATGCCCCATTTTCTTCCTTGTTTCTTGCATAAACAATTCTCTAATATTTATCTCTCTCTTTCTTTCCACCCCGTATGTGTGTGTGTGTGTGTGTGTTCTCTCTACTTCTTCCTCCACTTCCTCCCTCCTCCTTCAAGGGTGTATATGTATGTATCTTTGTGAATATGATATATGTATGTATGATGTATGTATGTGATATGTATTATGTAATATGTGTGTATGTTTGTGATATATATGTATGTATGCAATATATATATGTATGTGATATATGTGTATATATGTGTAATATATGTATATGATATATATGTGTGTATGTGATATGTATGTATGTGATACATATGTATGTATGCAATGTATGTATGTGATATACACATATATATGTGTGTGTATATTTGATATATATGTATATATGTGATATATATGTATGTAAGTAATATATGCATGTCATATACATGGATATATATAAATTATATGTATATAGCTTTGTGAATGTGATATATATATGTACATATGTGCACAGATGTGCCATCAATGCTATTGCTTTCTGCATTATTCTCTTGAGACAGTGTCTCTACCTGAATATAAATCTTGTTTGAGAGTCAGAAAGCCACAGAGATTCTCCTTTCTCCAGTTGCCAATATGCCATATTTTACAAAGAAGCATGTGCAGCCTTCTACTTTTTTATGAGAAAAAAAGATCCTCATGATTACATGTCATATGCTACCTTCAGGCACCTCTCCCCCTCAAAATTCCTAATCATTAGTAATATTTTTTAAATTATTTTTTTTAAAAACTGGAACTCCAGGATGGCTCCTCAGTTAAGAACACGTGCTACTCTCATAGAGGACCTAAGTTCAGTTCCGTGCATACACACCAGTGCCCTAATCATCTGTTACTCCATCTTTAGCCCTCATGTCCTGTACTCACCCCTGGGAACATCAGGCACATAGGTGGTACATGGGTATACATCAAACAAACACGCATGTACATAGAATGTAAAAAAAAAGCCTTTAGAGACTGCCCACCCTCTATAATTTAAAATTGACACTAATATTGATTCTGGCTACAGTGCCTGCACACTCTGTAAGCCTCATAGATCACCTGTGATACTTTTCACAGTCATTATAACTTCTTTTTTCATTCCTGGAACACAACAAGATTGTTCATACTATGTGACCACACATGCTATCCCTTCTACTCTGGATTCTCTCATTCTTTTCCCCACACTCTACTTCAATCCCTTTCCAAAATTATAAGTTTCTGCTCCTCAGACACAGGCTTAAAATTTGTTTATTCAGTGAGGAAGCCCTTAATCTAAATGATTGATCTGAACTCCTTCCTTCTTATTCTTTGTCAACACAACCAGTTTGGTTTCTTTGTGGGTATTTTGACACTTCCTGTGATAGTTTTTCTGATTTATTGAGTAAGTTGTCCTTAGCATTAAAGTACCCAAAACTATTTAAAATAATACCAGAAAACATATAGACATACATTTCTGATGAATTCCCTTGAACCTAATAGATGCAATATAAATTGAATTAGTGAGCCAAATAATATATGTGAATTAAATAAAAAACACTAAATGCTGAGACCTCTCAACAAAAAGACTGCCTTCTGTGCACTCTACCATGCAACTGGGAGGCTTCCAAATCTAATTATTAAAATTAGCTCTTTCGAGCCTTATTTGAAATTTTTTACTGCCAAGTATAGATTTCAAGTTCTTTTTTTCAGTATATCTTGAATTTTATAAATTTCATAACACATTTGTTTTCTTTTTCCTCAGAAAAGCACTAACCATCATACCCTTACTACATAATCTAGTGCATAATATAAAATTAAATTATATTTGAATTATTAAAAGACTAACCAAATGAAACATGCATATAATTCTATTGTTTTGTTTTTGTAGACTAAGTTACACCATGCTATAGAAGTCACCTGAGATCTCCTGTGAATACTTTACCATGAATTACCTAGTTTACTAGAAAACACAATGGTGCAACATACAGTTTAATATCTAGTAATGCAAACTACTTCCAAAGTACAAGTTGTATCAACCTATGCATGGAAAATAAGAAATATAGTGGGTGGGAGATCAATCCCAAGTCCATTAAGACTGTGAAATATGGTGAACAACTGAACACCAATAATCCATAACCTTAATAGAAATAGCTTCAGATATAACAATTCTAGTGTTGAATAGAGACTTCCAAACAAAGTAGAATCATAGGAATTGGCCTTTTGGAATTTAACTCTATTCTTGTATCTGGAGTGTGCAATAGATAAACCCAAAGACTTAAACACACTGGAACAAAAGTCCAGGTGGAATGTTGTGCTGAGTACTGAGGTTCAAAAATACTATCATCTGCATGTGCAGTTAAATTATCCTTAACATCATCTGTTAGATAAATGAGCATTTCTCCTGACAGTGGTTGGAGTTTCAGCATAGAGTTCCTCATGTAACTATAGGGAAGTTCTTAAAGCCACTTTTGAAACAAGTGGGGTGACCTGATATTTTCTAGGCATGGCATACTCATGACAGATTTTACATACATTGGTAATATTATCCAATTGTTTGCATGATTATAGAAAAGCCAACTACTCTTCAGTTTCTAATATTTTTATGATATAAATTTTCTGATTTTGAATCCACCCCGAAAATTAGTCATGAAAATTACTCTTCAATAAGACTCTCCTTTTCATGGAAATGAAGCAAACAAGACACCCACACTAAAACCTCGAAAGGAAAAAAAAAGCACCAGAGATGATTAATAAAAGACAGAATGTTACCATGTAGACCTTAGCAAAAATAACAAAACAAACAAACAAACAAACAAAAAACACAGTGCTGTACTCTTAAAAAAAATGTGACATTAGAGAACCAAGAATAATTGAGGAATGAAGTCACCTTTAGCTCTGGGAGTCTCCTGAAACCCACAGACAACTCAAGTTTCATTCTGACAATTGAAAAGGTCACAGGATATATAAGAGAACACATGAAGTCAGGTCAAAGTGGAGACTTTAATAGGAGACTATTGTAAATATCGATACTCGAAATAAGCTACACACTTTCTGCAAAGTAAAGCAAAACCAAAACTGCTTCACAAAGGGAGCAGTAAGAAAATAACCTTGATTTAATTCTGTTGCTGCTTTGGAAAAGCCACATTCAAATTCTCCAGCTAAGTTTTTCTCTCTTGCAACTTTATTTTTAAAAAAGAGGGATACATATACAGATTTTAAAGGCATTTTGGCATAACACTATATGAATATTTTTGTCAGTACTTAATTCTTTTGGAGGTTTGATAGCATGCATTGAAATCCCACTAGTTACCATAAGCATAAAGTACATATAGGACAGAACGTAACATTGAAACAGTTTTCTTGGTGAGTATAGATTAAGCATAATGATCTGGGAATACCAACAATTGCCACAAGGCCATATTCTTAGATCTTGGATTATTAATGATTTAAGGTCCAGGTGTACCACACTCTGAGAGAATGCTACACATTAATTTTTTTCCTAAGAATGGCTGAGGCTTTCATTTTTTGGCCTTTGTTTTTCTTGAGCTTCATATGGCCTGTGAGTTGTTTCTGGGGTGTTCAGAGCTTCTAGAGTTAGTATCCAATTATCAATAACTGCATATTCTGTCTGTTCTTTTGTGACTGGATTTCCTCACTCAGGATGATATTCTCTAGATGCAACCATTTTCCTAGGAATTTCATAAAGTCATTGTTTCTAATAGCTCAGTAGTACTCCATTGTGTAAATATACTACAATGTTTGTATCCATTCATCTACTGAAGGACATCTTGGTTCTTTCCAGCTTCTGGTTATTATAAATAGGGCTGCTATGAACACTGTGATGCATGTGCCCTTATTGTATTTTGGAGCATATCTGGGGTATATGCCCATAAGTGGCATAACTGGGTCTTCAGGTAAGATTATATACAATTTTCTGAGGAATCGCCAGACTGATTTCCAGAGTGGTTGTACCAGTTTACAACCCCACCAACAGTGGAGGAGTGTTCCTCTTTCTCCACATCCTCGCTAGCATCTGCTGTCATCTGAGTTTTTGATCTTAGCCATTCTGACTGCTGTAAGGTGAAATCTCAGGGTTGTTTTGATTTGTATTTCCCTGTTGAGTAAGAATGTCAAGCACTTCTTTAGATGCTTCACAGCCATTCAATATTCCTCAATTGAGAATTTTTTGTTTGAAATTTATACTCTTGATGAAGTTTGGAAATCACTAAGCTAATAATTTAATTTAAAGTTGGCCCATGTTAATCATCCTGCCAGGAGATAGGTAGGAGAAATTCTCTCAGCAAGAACCTTGTGTGAAGTTACAGGGTGTTCCTCTAGATCCCCGGGGAAGTTAGCAGAGACAAAGTCACACAAGATGACAATAAATACCCAAAGGTATACATTATAAGATATAATTATACTTCACAAATACTTGTCCCCAAATTATTAAAAAATAAATATTAATATCAAACAAAGTGATGTTATGGCAGTGGAGATAAAGATCACTATATAATTACCAATATCTATATTCATTAATATGAGGTTTTTCTTTTACATTTATATATGATTATCAAGTGTCTCAACATAGATAAGTCTAAATTTATTAGCTACATAGGAAAACAACTCATCAGGATAATAAAATGCTAAAAACAATTTTTTTATATAATGTTAGACTTGGCAATCAAAAGAAGAGAAGTAGATGAAAATATAGGAGAGTTAAGCAGGAAACACTTAGAGTGTGTTTTCTCTAAGGCATACATTCAAGACAATAGAATAAATGGTCAAAATATATACATTATTCTTTCATGAATACATGAGATATTTAACAAAATATTCATACATAGGCTATACAATAGCCGCAATAATTTCCAAAGTATAAGTGAAATGCATTTCATATTCTTTTCATAAAAATAAAAGCAATTCATAATCAAATAACTTTTTTTAAAATCTAGAAATTTTCCCCAAGTGTATATCAATTTATACTGTTGACATGAATGGTAGTGGATGTTAGAGAAAAATTAACAGTGCAGCATAGAAATTCAAAGAATATATATCTGGTGAAGAATTTTATAAAATGAATGGCTGGAGAGATGTCAAGGGGTTAAGAGCACCGGTGCTCTTCTACAGGCCCTGAGTTCAATTCTCAGTATTCACATGGCTGCTCACAACTCTCTGTAATTCCCAGAGTAGCAGGCACAAAATTGCTACACATTTATGCATGCCAAACACTCATACACAAAAAATAATAATTAAAATTTAATAAAATGTAGAAATTGGATTTTCAATATTTGTATCAGAAAAGAATAAAAAGTAAGGAAAAATAAAGAAAAAAATAGGCTGGGGAGAGAGCTCAGTCAGTAAAATGTTTCCCGTGTAAGGATGAAGACATGATTTTTAATTCATGTTAACACTACCAACACAGCTTTGAAATTCTGTTGGTTATGGTCTTAAAAATACTATGAAGACCTCAGAACCCATACTAAAAGGTCTAGAAATGGCGCTGAATGCTTACAATCCCAGGTGTGAAAAGACAGAGGCAAACCGATTTCAGGAACTTTCAGGACCTTCAGGCTCTACTTAATCTCTAGTCCAGTGGGGGTGGGGGGCTCTATCTATACATATCCACCCAAATGATGGAAGAAAATAAGTAAATAAGAAAGAATAGAAACGAAAGGGAGGAGAAAAAGAGTGAGGGAGGAAGGGAGAAAGGGGAGAAGAAAGAAAAAAAAGGAAAGAAAAGATGAAGGGAGGGAGGGGGAAGGAGGGAGTGAAGGTGGGTAGTAGAGAGGGAAGAATGAAGGAACAAATGAAGGAAGGAAGGGGGAAGAAAGAGAGCAAGGGAGGGAGAGAGATGGGGAGGGAGGAAGGAAGGAAAGAAGGAAGGAAGGAAGAAAAGAAGGAAGGGAGGGAGAGAGAAAGGAAGGAAGGAAGAAAAGAAGGAAGGGAGGGAGGGAGGAAGGGAGGGAGGGAGGGAGGAAGAAAGGAAGGAAGGAAGAAAGAAGGAAGAAGGAAGGAAGAAAGGGAGGAAGGAAGGAAAGAAAGAGGTAAGGATGGAGACAAAAAGAATGATGGTATTATACAAGATGGATTGATAGCACCTGCAATATAACATCTGAATTTACCTCTGTCCCATACACATATGCATACACACATGCTTGTGTACCTTAACACACATGTACATCCTAACATACACACATAAAATCTTGTCTCATAAATAAATAGAAGAAAATGTTAATCATGAAGCAATTGAGTCAACAGCTTAAAATGTCTCACATAAAATCACCAGACCCATAAAAACCATAACACTAAATTGTGCCTCACGTTACAAAGATTTCTACATAATGAGAAGATGAAGAAATTTCTCAGCCTGGTTTTAATGAGCAAGCTCCACTATGATACCCAAAGCACACAAAGGCAGCAGAAAGAAAAAATGCATGCATCTTTTAACCATCAATACACATACGCAAATCCTCCACCTCCCAACTTAGATCAAGCACTGAATTCAGAAGCTGATATACAATGACAGATGGGTTTATTCCAAGAATGTGAGTTTAGATTACTATCAAAAATCAATTAATGTGATTTATCACAATAATATATTACAAGAGAAAACTCTCTGATAATCATAATAGATGTGGGAAGAAACAGTGAATAAAAGTCAATATATTCATGTTTCAAAATGTATTTTGGCAAATGGAATGGTGCCTTCCTTATCTCATACATAAATAAGTTCACATATGCATGCATATATGTGTGTGTATGTGTGTGTGTGTGTGTGTGTGTGTGTGTGTGTGTGTGTGCATGTGTGTGAGGGGGGTTGGAGGTATGTCACAATTCAATAGATTTCAAAGTTAATAATGGAAGGTTGAAAATACTTTAGAACTTGAGACAGATGAATATGAGAATATGAAAATAACTACTACCATTGTTCCTACTTCTAAAAGCTGTTCTGGGTGCATTAAAAATTGGAGAAAATGAAGAATATAACACATAAACCACGGGAGAAAGCTGTCATCAGTGGATGATATGATTATCCATCTAGGGAACACTAAATAATGTACAGGAAAGCATTACTTAAATTTTTAATGGTAGTGTACTCAGCTTTCTAAGAACAAAAGTACTAGAAATATGTCTATGCCAGTAAGAATCATTTTACAAGAATTTTTAAAGCATATATCATTTACAATAGCCCATAAGTATATAAATTACCAGAGCAAAATCATAATGTATAAGCAAGCTATTTATTCCAAAACTGTGAAATTTTACAAAAACTCTTGGGGAACTTTAGCTAACTGGAGAAATATATGTTTTTGAAACTTTCTTAGGAAGGAACATTCAATATCACAAAACTGGATCTTTTTCCAGGCAGATATATAATTTTAATGAAATCCAAATAAAAACCCCAGTAGGAGTTTTGCATTTATGTTCTGCAACAAGACAAGCTGATGTGAATATGAAAACTTTCTAAAAGTTTAAAAAAAAAAGTTCATGAATCATTAAAATGTTCCTAAAGCAAATCAAAGCCCAGGATTTCTTCATCCATTATCAGAATATATTCAAATGTGATAGAAATAAAACTTGCATGCCATGGGATGAGAAATGGCACACAAAATAATGAACTAAGACACCAAAGCATGGCTAACAAGCTTCTAAAACTGTGACCTCCATCATAGCTGGCACCCCTCAGCAAGGAGGAAATTCTGTAGGTATTAGAAGGAAAGGACAAATCAAGAGTAAAGACACTTAGTAAAAGAACAAATCTAATGGGTCAAAGGAAGAGTAGAAATGATGCTCCCACCTTGTTGGAACCAACAAAATGTCAACTCAAATTCTGAAAAGATGCCATTACCCACTCAACAGAGCAGGAAACAAATAAGAAAGTTTGATGAGTTAAAAAGTGAAGCCAGTACATGAAGCATCTCTCATTAATATTATTGTAATTTTTAAGTAAAGTCACACTAGACTACCCCTTTTTGTATATACTTGGCCTAAAACAAGTATTTAATCACAGGCTAGAACACATTTTAACAGCAAATACCTAATTATGACAAATCAGAAGATGAATGGGAAATTCACACAAAAATATATTTTATTATATGCAATAAAATATAATTATAGAAGCAAAAAAATAAGTAATGTTGGTAAAGCTTGTTAGTTTTGTTTGGCTAGATCTTTAATACCCCTGCTGGCCGAAGGAGTGTAAAGAAGGAATTCATCATTCAAACAGCATGTGATGTGTACCATAACTACAAGAGGAGCCAGCCATTGAGCCAACAGTCATCAGAGAGCAAGGTTTTACAATGTCACTGTTACAGATACACATCTTTTCAAGACAAAGTGTACACTGATCCAATAGAGTCCCTATACGGACTCTTATGAATTTTTTTAATCCATAAGACCATGGCCTGTTCATTCTAGTATCACCCTGTTTATAAACTCTAACAACTCTACCGAAAAGCTACCAACATTGTGCCTTCTTTGCTGTTATATATTCATCAAGTCTAACTACGTTACCCATACACTCTTGTCTTCCACTGAGGTATGCCGACACTCTTAGAGAAAATTGACTCTCCCTCCCTCAGTAGCTTAAAATTGCCAATAGCTTCTCAGTATGCATTTTTTTCCAGATCTCAGTTTAACTTTTCTGAGACCTACTAGCCAGATTAAGGTTTTTAATACAGATTTTACTAACTATATGATATAATAATTATAATAATATGAAATGAAATAAATGGTACTGAAGAAAAACTATACAATACAGAGTATCTAACCTGGCTTAGATGAAATATCTCATCTTCTTAGACCAAGACCCCTCTGAAGGAATTTTTTCTGAATATTGCCAACCTATTTCTTCCCTTTCCTAAATCACTTCTCTGCTAAAATTCCAAGATACCCATGAAATTTCTAAACCTTTCAGAAAGAAGTTCCATTAGTACCAAGTGACTCAAGATAAGTTTCAGTCAGGTATTACAAAAGATTTCTTTCTTGGAATAATTCCTTTTTTAATTATACATTCCACTGAAATAAAAATTCTGTACATAATTGACTAACACATTTTCTTAAGGATTGAGACACAAGAAGTTGTTTTCCCCCAAGATATAAGCTCTGTGTTCTTCTCTCAGAAACTACCTCTTCCCCTAGAAAAGACAAGAAAATCTATGCCAGGCAAGACTCTATTCCCTTGGGTTATAGCACAGACTCACTTGAGAGCTTCGATAAAGCAGAATTCTTTGGCCATCAAAGGCTGGGGGCATAAGACTTCAGCACCTGTCACTTCACTGGTAGAATGCACTATCTAACTCCAACCCGAGTTTCTTTGAAAAGTTGGCACCCTTTCCATGAACAATGGTGGGTTGAGAAAACCTTGCCCATTCTGACTGGCTCTGAACTGAAGATAATTTCACTTTCATTAAAACCCCCATCACCTTTATCTGTAAAGCTATCCCAGGAAAAATGCTTAAGGATTTTGTAATTAACATGTGGCAGCAGGTGCAGTGAGGAATGCAGGCACAATTATAATAACTCAAAGTCAATAATTCATAAATGATAATGTATTATTAATCAATTATTGGGGCCAGAACAACATTTAATGAGATTAAGCTGATTGCCAGCCTGAACTGTTGGATACACATTGATTTAATCAGAGTGCTTAATTAAACTATGTAAGTTGCCCACCAAATCATTACATCACAGCTTCCTTCAAAGGTGGACCGTTAATTTTCTGCTTTCCCCTTCCTTGTGAATACAGAATTATTATTGATTGAAGAGAAATTAAGATAAAGATTCTTGCCCTTCGTAACAACAAAAGAAACTGCCAAGCCATCTGGTGACATTTATTTTCAATCACAGGGAATAAATGCACTGTGTGTATGTACATAGAGAGTTCAGTTTGCTGGGCAAGAATTCTTTGTTTTCCTTGAAGCCGTCAGAATGTTAGTAAGCAAAGCTCCCTTATATTGTTAAAGTAGTCATTTGCAACCTTCCATTTTAAGACAGATGTTTCAGCCTCAAAGAAGGGAAGAAGTCTCAAAAACAAACAACACACACACACACACACACACACACATCAAACAAACAGACAAACAAACAAACACCCAACATTGAATCAGCTTGAATCAAGCCCCCTGTTTCTTTTTCAGTTTAAAATATTCCCAGGGGATCCATTTAAGCATCAGTCGCTGAAAACTGGAGATTCATACAGATTTTATTTTCAGTTTCCAGCAGCAAGCAGCATCTTCAGAGGCAAAGGCTGAAAGCTAGTATTGCTCATCATTCTCAAGGATGCACAAATCCCTATCTTTTGGCATGCCGGTCTTCTTTCACTTGTCACGGTGCTAATGATAAGCGTTATTTATGTTGAACATTGAACAAAATGTTTTTTTTTTTTTTACTCCATGTTCCAGCGTGATGATCCTGCCTGAGGGAAGACAGTGACAGCTCTGTCAAAGCATCCTGGGGTAAAGGGAGACCTACTGGTCTTTCTAATTAGGGCTTTACCCTGTCAGTTTTTTGAATAGCCACTCCTTACATGTTGAGGTTGCCCTTGCCCTATAAAACTCGGGATGTCAAAATTCACAGCTGCTGTCTGGATGCTCAATGAGCCACAGAGAGCCGCAGCAGGGGAAGTGCCCACAGACAAGGGACAGGGGAAGTGCCCACAGACACCGGGGCAGGGGAAGTGCCCACAGACACAGGGGCAGGGGAAGTGCCCACAGACACCGGGGCAGCTCTTACTCCCTCTGAGCTGCTGCATATGAACTCTGGAAATGATCATCAGGTGCCTGATTCACAGCACTGTGCAAGCCAGCTTAGGGAGAGAAAGTGATCACTCAATCATCTCCAAGTTGGCTATGAACATACATTTAAATTATTATATTCTGGGCAGTAATGGACTCAGTGACTCAACTCATAACCTGTAGCCAGTGCGAATCAGTGAGGCAAGATCTCCGCTATAGTCTCTGGAGACTCCCATTTACAAAAGACTGTCTTGTCAAATTATAAATTTTCCTCAACAATTGACTTCAGAAAACCATGCAAAACAAACTACATTTATGACTATGTATATGTGAGTGCATGTGTAAGTGCAGATGAAGATTCACACATATGTGTGCCTGCATGCCTGTGTGTGTGACAGACCAATTTTAACTATAATTTCTTGGAAACCATTCACTTTATTTTGGGGTGAGACAGGGTTCCTCATTAGAACATGGAGCCTGAAAATTTGTTTAGGTTTTTTGACCAGAAAGTTTCAGAGACCTGACTGTCTCCAACTTTCTACAGCTCAGCGGACAAGCACAATGCACCACGCCTGGTATTTTCCATGGGTGTTGGGAATCAAACTCAGGCTGTCACACTTTTATGGTATCCATTTATTAGCTAAGCTACGTCCTCAGACCCATCATAGTAAAATTGTAAAACAAATATTTTCTAATTGGATAGAAAGAAGTAAAATAAGCAGTAGAGGGATCAAATAAATACAAGGCAAGGTCTTCTCATAATTTTGTAAAACATAGACAAAGTAGTCTGAGCAGCCCTTCAAATACAACAAGACATAGCTAAAATAGGATATCTTTCAGAAAGTCATTTCATATACTCTTGAATTTCTCTGAATGCATAACCCTGTGGATGGTAAAAACAAAGCAATAGCAACAACAAAACAATATAGAAATGCACCAAAGCAGCTTTGGCAGATAGGCATCAAAGCATGGTTTTGTCCTGAGAGTTTCAACAAATCTCGGAAACCTTGAGTTTCTGCTTTGAGAACTTCAAGAGACACGAGAAGCTCTGAGAGAAGCATGGGATATAATAGGAGGCCCTGGCATGAGGCTGAAACCTCAGAGGGCCTGTGTCTGTCTCACATTCACAGAACAAGAAGAACATCAAATGATCTTTTATTTTAATCATGGCCTGGAAAACCATCAAAAACAAAGTCCTAACATACATATAAATTCATAATCCATACATGGTTTTCAAAAATCAAAGGTCTGAAAGATTCAAAATGAAAACACTATTGAATGACTAGGAGATATAAACATTAATGATACTGTGAGTCCAGAGTCCAGACCAAACCTCCCAGCTGCATAGTCCAGTGCACTCATGGTCTAGCCCAACCCTATAAGACTCAAGCTTTAGACTTGTCCTCCAGAAGACTTATGCTCTATCCCCTCGTATCTGTTGATCCAGATACCAGGACAACACCAGAAATCCTGTCTGTAGGTCACATCAGGGTCTGTGGGAGGGTGCCAGGGGGGGATGGGTGCACACACACACACACACACACACACACACACACACACACACACACACACACACATACACCATATGCTGTATGCCACACAATATTTAATTGATTAAATAGATAAATTTCTAAAAATAGGCAACACAGCACGACTGAAGAACAAGATACCCAGCCACTGATGACTTCATCAGTGAGTTCTGCTAAACATTTACAGAACCAATCAAACCTCAAATTCTCCCACACTATTATGATGCAGAACACACCTGCACACTTTCTTACAAGGGCAGAATTAGCACCACATCAAAACCAGCTAATGATACTATGAGAAAATAAAACCAGATCGATTTTGTTAATGATCACAACTAAAATTTCTAATGAAAATCCTAACAAACCTAAGTAGATGTCACATTAAGGGATTACAGGCCATGACCAAGGAGAATTTGATATAAATACTAAGTGATATCCAACAATAAATGTAATGTGTTATATTAATAGATAACATGACTAAAGCTAAAGAGGAAGATTGCATGATCATGTCTCTCTTCCTCAAGATTTGGCCACGAAGAAATGTTTCTCTTGGTTGACTGTACTCATCAAGTGTGAACCAAAACAAACCCTCACCCCAAAGGTCATGAGTTAGGCTATGCAATCACAGCATTAAAAAAACCTGATTAAATACCTTCATGATATCATCAAGATATAAATAAAATAATTTGAGATGCATTTATTTCAGGAAGTAAACTACAAAATCTCTAATCCAAATAAATGAATTGTTTTAAAAAAAGAAATAACTGTAAAGGTATACCATGTTTATTGATTAAAAGATGATCATATATAATGCTCACACTATTCAAAAATCCATAGATAATCCCTTATCCAATGACAAATCAAATTAAAAATAAGAGAATATAAAGCAATTCTAATATTCATACTAAACACAAAGTGTCTATAATAGTTCAGCAGAACTTAAAGGGCATCTCTGGAGATACAAGATCTTCCCCAAATTGCTACAAAGCTGTAGTTAGCAATAGATGTCACTGTGGGGGGAAAAAGCCAATCTTCACGCGATAGTAAAGCCAAGGAGAGGAGTGACTCTGTAAACTTAGGGTCCGTTGATCATTGACAAAACTGGCAAGAACATACAGGAAAGTGAATGTGTCACTTTAATGATTTTTTAAAAAATGGATATTACATGAAAATGTGAAGAAATAGGACTTTACATCCCACCACATGCTATGAAATGACTAAAGGCTGCAGAGTAAATTTTAAAACTGTACAACTCAAATGAAATGCCACAGAGTGGTTTAACCAGTTATGTACTTCCATAGTACTTCCATAGGCTAGCTTCCTGAGTCCCAGTTGATAGTGAGGCTGGGTTCTGCTGACAGCTCACATCCCTTCTTCTAAGTAGACACCTTCCATCTGTATCCTCAGGAGGTCCAGGGAAGGCAAATGATCTCTCTGATGTCTCTTCATGCAAGGACATTAATTCTGTCAGGCTCTGTCCTTTTAGAGTCACTAAACCTTAACATTGCCATCATTTAAAGGAACTCACATTGGGAATTAAGGCTTCATCTCATAAACCACAGAATGGCAAGCTGACATAAATATGGAGAATTGCAGAGCAATGAATAATTATTAACTCAGACTTAAACAAGTCAAGCTGGTTCAATAAAAATATTTTTAAATTATATTTAATTACTTGCATACAACTAAAAACAAATCTTTAATCTTTAAGGCATATGTCTATTTGATATCATAGAAATACTGGAAAATATGGCTGAAGCCTATAATATGGGGCTAAAATATATTTTGAATATTTTAAGAAATAGGAATATAATTTGAGATTACCTGCCAAGCCAAAGACACACACACCTTCCAGTTTCCACCTCTGCCAAGAGCAGAGCCAAGGCTCTGGATCCATACACACAGCCCATACCTTATTTTTAGCTTGAATCCCCAGGTATTCTGAGATATCCAGGAACACAGGTTAGACCCCCCCTCAAACTGCACCTCAATACTCTGCATACCGTGACCTCATGACACCTGGACACAGACTCCTACCCAGCCAGAGAACTGCATGCCTTCCAGTTTCCACCTCTGCCTGGAGCAGAGACTGGGCTCATGATGAACCCACACAGCCCACACCCAAGTTGCAGCTTAACTACCCAAGTATTGTGACACATCCAGAATTAGAGGATAACAGGATCATGGGAAGAACAGGCTCAAGTCAGAGACAAGGACGCCAATAACCCCAGAGATAACCAGATGGCTAGGGGCAAGCAGAAGAATATAAGCAAAAGAAACCAATTTGGCATGGCAACATCAGAACCCAGTTCTCCCACCACAGCAAGTCTTGGATGCCACAACACATCTATAAAGCAAGATTCAAATCGAAATACTCACTTCATGAAGATGATAAAGGACTTTAAAGGGACATAAAAAATTATCCCTTAAAGAAACACAGGAGAACACAATCAAACAGTTAAAAAATTGAACGAAAACATTGAGGATCTAAAAATGGAAATAGAAACATTAAAAAGAACCATACACACAAAGGGAGACAGCCAAAGAGATGGCAAACCTAAGAAAGAGAACAGTACTCACAGATGCAAACATTACCAAGAGAATACAAGAGAAAGAAGGATCTCAGTAATAAAAGACACTATACAAGGTATCAACACAACAATCAGGGAAAATGAAAACAAAAGTCTTATCTCAAAATGTTCAAGAAATCTAGGGCAAATGAAAAGACCTATGAAAATAATAGGTATAGAAGAGAGGGAAACTTCCTAACTCAAAGGGCTAGCAAACATCTTCAACATAATTATAGAAGAAAACTTCCCTAACCTAAAGAGAGAAATGCCCATAAACATACAAGAAGCCCACAGAACAGCAAACAGATGAGACCAGAAAAGAAATTTTTCTTATCATATAATAGTTGAAAAATCAAATGTACAGAATTTTTTCAACAGAATATTGAAAGCAGTAAGTGAAAGGTCAAGTAACATAGAAAGGCAGACCTATTGAATTACAACAGACTTCTTAATGGAGAACCTAAAAGCCAGGAGATCCTGGGCAGTTGTCATACAGATCCTAAGAGAACAAAAATGACAGCCTAGGCTTCTAAACCCAGCAAAACATGAAATTGCTATAGATAGAGAAGCCAAGGCATTTCAAGGCAAAGTCAAATTTAAACAGTACCTTTCCACTAATCCAGCTCTACAAAAGATAAGAGAAGGAAAAGTCTAGCACAAGAAACTACACTCATGAAAAAGCAATAAATTAATCTTTACATAACAAACCCAAAAGAAGAGAAACACACAAACATAATTTCACCTCTAAGTACAAAAATGACAGAAAACAACAATGATTGATCCACAATATCTCTCAAGATCAACAGACTTAATTTCCCAATAAAAGTCATAGGCTAATAGACTGGATACATAAACAGGATGCAGAATTATGCTGCATACAGGAAAAACAACTCAGAGACAAAAACAAAGGTTACTTCGAAACAAAAGGCAGGGAAAAATATTTCCATGTATATGGTACCAAGAAACAAGGTAGAATAGCCATTCTAATATCCAAAAACATAGACTTTCAACCAAAAGTTATCAAAAAAGATGGGGAAGGATATTACATATATATCAAATTAAAAATCCACCAATATGAACTCTCAGTTCTGAACATCTATATCCAAAATGAAATGTAAGGGCACCTACATTTGTAAAAATAAGTAAATAAATAAACAAATAAGTGAATGAATGAATGAATGAATGAATGAATAATTAGATAAAAGTTAATAAAGCTCAAAGCACAAGTTGAAGCTCACACATTAATAGTAGAAGATTTCAACAACGCACTTTTACCAATGGACAGAACATAGAACCAGAAACTAAACAAAGACCTAGAGAAACTGAAATAAGTTATGAACCAAATGGATTTAATTGATCTCTATAGAATATTTTACCCTAAAACCAAAGAATATACCTTCTTCTCAGCACCTCATGGTACCTTCTCAAAAACTGACCATATACTTGGACACAAAACAAACCTCAATAGATGCAAGAACATTAAATTAATCACATGTATTCTATCAGTCTACCATGGACTAAGGCTGGTCTTCAATAGCTACAAAAATAATAGAAAGCCCTCATATACATGGAAACTGAATGAATATCTACTCAATGATAAACTTTGTCAGGAAAGAAATAAAGAAAGAAATAAAATACTTTTGAGAGTTCAATGAAAATGAAGATACAATATATTGACACTTACTGGGCACAATAAAAGAAGTGCTAAGATGAAAACTCATAATGCTGAGTCCCTCTATAAAGAAATTGGAGAGATCATACACTAGTAGCATATGACTCAACTAAAAGATCTAGAACAAAAAGAAGCAAATACACCCAAGAGAAGTAGACAGCAGGAAATAATAAAACTCAAATAAACTATCTAAGTAGCCCCCATGGTCCCAAAAGAAATAGAAGCAGACATTAGAAGTCTCCAACCAAAAAAATCCCAGGGCCAGATGATTTTAGTGAAGAATTCTTTCAGACCTTATTAAGATTTAACTCCAGTACTTCTCAAACCATTCCATAATATAGAAACAGAAGGAATACTACCCATTTTTTTTTCTGTGAAGATAAAGTTACATTGATAACTAAACCAAAAAAGACCCAACAAAGAAAGAACTACAAGCCAATTTCTCTTATAAATATGGATGCAAAAATACTCAATAAAATTTTTGCAAACCAAATCCAAGAACACATCAAAGTGATTATCTACCATAATCAAGTAGGCTCCATCTCACGAATGCAGGAATGGTTCAATGTATGGAAATCAATCAATGTAATCCACTATACAAACAAACAAACCATATGATCCTCTCACTAGATGCTTTTAAAAAAGCCTTTGGCAAAATAAAACTCCTCATTCATACTAAAAGTATTGCAGAAATAAGAAATTCAAAGTCAATGCCTAATATAATAAAAGCAATATACACCAAACCAATATCCAACATCAAAATGAATGGAAAGAAAATCAAAAGGTTGCCCATTTTCTCTGTACCCATTGAATATAGTACTCAAAGTTCTAGTCAGAACAATTAGACAACAAAAGAAGATCAACAGGATAGAAATTGAGAGGGAGAATGTCAAGATATCCCTCTTTGTGGTATATATTATAGTATATATAAAAAACCCAAAATTTCTACCAGAGAACTCCTACAGCTGGTAAACACCTTCAGCAAAGTTGCTAGATATAAAATTGTCTCTAACAAAGCAGCAGCCCTCCTCTACTCAAAAGATAAAAGGGATGAGAAAGAAGTTAGAGAAACAACACCCTTCACAATCATCACAAATATTATAAAATACCTTGTTGGGATTCTAACCAAGCAAGTGAAATATCTGTATGACAAGAATTTCAAATCACTGAAGAAAGAAATCAACAAAGGCATCAGAAAGTAAAAGATCTCCCATGCTCATGGATTGGCAAGATTACTGTAGTAAAAATGGACATCTAACTGGAAGCAATCTAGAAATTCAATGCAATTCCCATCAAAATTTCAACTCAATTCTTCATAGAGTTAGAAAGAGCAATTCTCAAATTCATTAGGAATAATGGAAAACCTGGAATAGTGAAAACTATCTCAACAATGAAAGAACTTCTGGGGGAATTACAATCCCTAACCTCAAGCTATACTATAGATCAGTAGTGACAAAAACTGCATGGTATTGGTACAGAGACAGGCAGGTCAATAAATAGAATAGACATGAAGACCCAGAAATAAACCCCCATGCCTATGATCACTTGATTTTTCACAAAGAAGCTAAAGTAATTCAGTGGGGAAAAGTCAACATTTTTAACAAATGGTCCTGGTACATGTAGAAGAATGAAAATTTATCCATTCTTATCTACAAAGCTCAAGTCCAAGTGGACCAAGGTTGTGCACCTAAAACAAGATACACTGAATCTAGTGAAAAAGAAATTGGGGAAGAGCCATGAACACATGGTCACAAGTTTTGGTTCTACGTTTAACAGTTAATTGGCCATATACAACTCATTTTCCTTCACTTCTATCATCTGTAAAGTAGGAACTTGACCTCCAGCACATGGCTTTCACAATGAAAAAGAAAATAAGTTCATTGCCATGTTAGATTTCATCAAAATTAAGCAGTAAAGACTGAGAAATTTAAATAGAACTGATAACCAAGAAAATAAATCCCATGCTCAGAACAAAGATTGACACTCAATAAATATTTGCAAAATTAAAATGAATGAGTAATCAACAAATTATATTAGGTGCTTTTGTGTCTTTATGCCCAAGTACCTGCAAATGTCTAAGGAAAAGAACTGTCTTGAGACACAGTTTCAAATGTATGAGAAGGAGCACTATTTTGTTTCACAACACAGGGACCATGAAGCAGAAATAGAAACAAATCCAGAACATGGTGCTCCCAACAACCCAACTCTAGTGATATACCTTGTGTAGGTAAAAGCTACATCCCGATGTTTTCACAGCCACCTCAAATACTGCCAGTATATTTGACATCTATAATATGGTCTTTAGGAGGCAGTCCTATACAAACTACAGTAAGGAGAATACATCTAATAAATCAAAAGCTCTGAATAAATCGGTCTGCAAAAAGGTCAATCATCTGATCAATTAGTAAACAAATCAGACAAATATTTTTAATTCATTTACACTTACTTATTTTATATGAGTATTGGGTATACAAACATGCAACAGGGTACATGTGGAAGTTAGAGGAAACCTTGGAGCATTAAGGTCTCCCCACTCACCATGTGAGTTCCAGGAAGAGAACATGAAAGGGAAAAACCAGAATAAACAGTTTAAATCATAGTTCTTCTAAATCATTCACAAAGAAATTAAAGTAACACTGAAACAATTTTTTCTTGTTCTTCTTGTTCTTCTTCATTTTGTTCTTGTTCTTTTTGTTCTTCTTGTTCTTGTTCTTCCTGTTCTTCTTGTTCTTGTTCTTCTTGTTCTTGTTCTTCCTGTTCTTCTTGTTCTTGTTCTTCCTGTTCTTCTTGTTCTTGTTCTTCTTGTTCTTGTTCTTGTTCTTGTTCTTCTTGTTCTTGTTCTTCTTGTTCTTGTTCTTCCTGTTCTTCTTGTTCTTGTTCTTGTTCTTCTTGTTCTTGTTCTTCTTGTTCTTGCTCATTTTGTTCTTGTTCTTTTTGTTCTTCTTGTTCTTGTTCTTGTTCTTGTTCTTCTTCCTCCTCCTCCTCCTCCTCTTCCTCCTCTTCTTCTTCTTCCTCTTCCTCTTCCTCTTCCTCTCCTTCTCCTTCTCCTTCTCCTCCTCCTCCTCCTCCTCCTCCTCCTCCTCCTCCTCCTCCTCCTCCTCCTCCTCCTCCTTCTTCTTCTTCTTCTTCTTCTTCTTCTTCTTCTTTTCTCTTCCTCCTCCTCCTCCTCCTCCTCCTCCTCCTCCTCTGACATTTTCTTCTTCTGGTTTATAATTTTAAAAGCTCTAGTAGAAATAAAAGTGTGAAATTCTGCTAAATGTTTGTAGATCGGGCCATCTAAGTAATAATCTGTAGATTATAAATTGGCAGTGCAGCATTCATTGATGTTGGCAATACACAGGGATTTGGACTTTCACAAGAAGAAATTTTCACAAGGCTCACTTAAGTCCCATTGGTGTTTTGAATATGACTCTGTGAGTTCATGTGTTTGAGTGTGATTGTGTCTTGGTTTTGCACATGTGTGCTAACATATCAACATAAAAGTATCATTAAAAATCACCTGAAGTGTAGTAGTGAATTGAAGAATTCTTTTTCCTAATTTAAACATTTTAATTTTATTGTAATTTAGTTATTTTCTTAAATGAGAATATACTTAAAAATTTCTTTTACATACCAAATATAAACCAAGAGATACTTCAATAATAAAAGGACAGAAACTCCAGATTTAAAAACTATTACATCATGGTGTGCTTCTTAAAACTCTTTGTTGGGAAGGACCAATGGCTTACTAAGTTAAGACATCCTTTTATGCTTATTCCTAACTCAGATGGACTCACCACTTTCAACCCATGGTTAGCTGCTTTTGAATAGCATGGATTTAAATCTTTCTGTAGAAAACCCATAATCAATAGTCTTATTATAAAAACTATATACTTTAATGATAATTGTAATGGCTATCACATGGTTATAGCATGGGTCTTTTATGAAATATATCCATCAGGCTTCCTTCTAATTAGGACAAACTAGTATTCTGAGTTTAGTATGAGACCTGGGGTCCTGGTTCCCACCACTCAGGGTACCTGTCAATAGATATGAGAAAATACATGAGATATTTGGGTTATATTTGTGTCTTTCTGCTATAGAAACTCTGAAATATGTAGTCATCTAGATTGTGGAGGCTTGGTTTGCCCACGGGTCCACACCCAGCCTATGTCAAAGTAGTCATGTGTCCCAGAAAATTAGATAATATCAGATAGCAGATGCTGCTGATATGTGGCACAGTTTTGGAAGTATTATTACACTGTCTGCTACTTAGAATCCTGTGACTTTCTGAAGACTCAGTAACCATAGTAGCAAAGTCCTTTCCACAGCTGCACATAGCAACAGAGCTGAAAACAAAAGGAAATAACTACAAGATGTCCAAAGGAAGAATGAAGTTGCTCATAGTGATGACTTCAGCCTCTAACTGCTCTCTGGGATCATTTGGTGCTATCCTTAGAGAATCATGAAAAGCTCAAGGAAAAAGACAACTCTTCAGGAACTGAAGAGGTTAAAGGTGTTGGCAAGTAGAAAAAAGGACAGATACAAGAATTTCATGGCTTTGTTCAACAAGCACTCTGTGTAAGACAGATGTTAGTTTCTAAAGAAGTAATGGTGACAGCTGTAGCATACAGTCTTTGCTTTCATGGAGCCAACATGGGGGTTATGAAGAAACTGTGACAAGGCCATGAGATAAGGACATTATGAGGGAGGAAACAACATTACATGTGGTGACCCAGGGAGACATTGTGGACCAAATTAAGCTAATAGATAAAAAGAGGAAAGCGGCTATGCAAAGCTTGGATTCAGAGAGAAAAGCAAATTTGGAGGCTGGGAAAGATATTTAGAATGCTGGGTTTCAGAAATAAAATATGCTCCAGGGGCTATAGATCACTGTCAGCATCATCCAATAAGGTAAAAAAAGAAATCTTACAGGAGGAGTAAAATGTAGTTTACACTAAAATTAGATCAGTTTGTTACTTTTAACATGAGACTTCAACATGTCAGAGAAGCTCAGAAAGTTTAGCTGGTAGGATATTATTCTCACATACAGAGAAACATATCCATTTTTTTTCCTTTGGGGACTGGTCTTACTGTACAGGACTGAATGGCCTAGAATTCTCAGAGGGAAGCATTCTGCCTAAAATTCAGAGAAAATATATTGCCTCTCCCAACTGCTGGATTACAAGCATGTGTCACCAAATCCTGCCCTGGGTCTTGATACTTCATGATTGCACAGCTAAAATGTGCAAAATGGAAATAGGACCATGATCATAGCTTCAGAGTTCAGAAAGTTTTCATAAAAACCCAATCTCTGCTTATACTGGTTTGTCAATTTTTCAGCCTGCCAATTCTATCATCTGAAACTTGAGCTAATAAACATAGTTTTTGTATCCTTACCACAAAGGGCTGTTGCATGGAAAAATTAGTCATACATTAATGCTTTGTAAACAGTTCATTAACTCAAAATATGTAAATCATTATATCAAGTGAGCCAGTTTATAGAATAGATTGTTCTGGAATTTGATTCCAATAAAAAAAATCTTTTATGTTTTCGGTACAATAACCACATCTAGACAACATTGGTCTCCTTGCTAATTGGGCAAATTATTCAAGTAATGCAAAATTTGCTTAATTTTTATCTGAACTGGATTATATTTCATCATATATTGGCTTTAAATTTACACTTCTATTGGGTTCTCGGGTAAGTTTTAGTTCTCTGAAAATAAATGTTTCTAATACTGAACTCATTTCTTTCTTCTAACACCTTTCCTTTTTTTCTTCACTTTTGAAGATTACAATATAATTACATCAACTCACCCTTTCTTTTCCTCCCTTCAAACTCTACCATATACTCTCCTTGTTTCCCAGTATTGAATAAGCAACTTTTGTGTTCTTTTCCTGGGAAGACTCTTTCTCCCACTCTCAGCATTCTTTAGCTGCCTGTAGTTGTGTACGGGTGAATCCTTTTGGGCTTTGCCTTGTCTACTTTTGTGTGTCTATGTTCATCCTTGTTCAGGTCATGCTTAGGCAGGCATGTTTGTGTGACTGTATGTGTATTGCTTCTGAGATTTTAGGCAGCAGTCTCACAGGAAACTCTTAGATCCTCTAACTCTTATAGTCTTTTCTCTCCTATTCTGCAAAATTCCCTGAGCCTTGAGTGCCTTTATTATGTTTTGCACACACACACATACACACACACACACGCATGTGTATACATATATACATATGTAATAATCATTTATATATATATAGTAATTATGTTAGCATTAAACTGTCAATCCATCAATCCTTAACCATCATTCCTCTTTTCAATCATTGTCAAAATATCTCCCCTTCTTATCATATATACAAAATTTAGAAACCTTACTTTCATTTGCTGAGACCTATCTTTATTTAGAATCCCATCCCCCATACAGAGGAATAACTGAAATATTTCTTGAGTATTGACTATGTGCTAAGCATAGTTCTAAGGCTCTATTTACAGACTGAAGAAGGTACTATCAGTACTCACTGTTTACAGAAGGAGAAACAAAGTATCTATTCGAGCATCCTTTTCAGTCATCATACTTATTTTTCCTAGGAAGAAGTGAACAAATATTTGCTCACCCCAGACAGGGATGAATGACAGGCCAAAGTAATGGTTCTACTTCATTCAAGTTTAGTGAATCAATACATATATTAAAGTGGTTTATAGGAGAATGAATGGTTCAAGAAACTGAACTACCAAAGAGCTTACCCCAGCATAGGTGACAAATCACAATGGTTGCATTAAAGCATTGTGTCTTTCCCAGTGGAGTTATTTTCTTCCACATCCCATATACTCTTGAACCCTGGGAGACTACAAATAGCTCAGGAGGAATGATATACAGCTGGAAATGGGAGAAGAATGAATAGAATTCAAGTGAAAATCAAGTAACTCTCTCCACATCTTGCATCAATACCCTTGTTCTTATGAAGTTTCCTTAATTTAGTGATTATAGCCAGGTTGTTGCTGAACAATAAAGTTGAACAATAACAGAGGGTCTTAGCTCTGATTAATGGCAAAGCCAAGCTTTTTCCCCCACTGACTCTGAATCATGGATCTAAATGCATATGAGCTTCATGTCATTATTATCTTGATCAGTTCAAAATTTTTCCCACCTAATTGTCCCAAGACTTCCCTTGTACATGAATCTGATCTTACTGTCATGTTTGTAATATCCAAGTAAGTTATCACTATCTTTAAAAGAATCTCCGATATGAAAATCAACATCATTTACCATTTAACCAAACTGCTTTTGCCACCTTTTCTTTGTCAGTCTTCCCCCATGCTATTTTGACCTGATGCCCTAATACTTTCACAGAATCATACCTAATGGTTTCTTTTCCTGTGTATGGTTATTTTTTATTTCACAAAATCAGATACACACACACACACACACACACACACACACACACACACACATAAACAAACACAAACAGTCACACACATACACACATACACACATGGGGGGAACACAACACTCTTAAATGTAGAAGCCCACTCAAGATGCAAACCAAGTTACAATTTCATTGAACATTTCTTTTCTTATGCCTAATAATAATATAATGGCAATTTATTTATTAATTAACAAGGCAAATATGATTATCAAACAACATTTTGTAAGAATAAGCCAGTCTTGTTGATATAGGCTTGGAACCTCACCTATTCAGGAGTGTGTGTCAGAGATTACATACTTACAGCTACCCTGAACAACTCAATGAGATCTTGCTTCAAAATAGAATTCAAAATGAGGCCTGGCACTGTAATTCATGCCTGTGAATAAAACCCTTCTAAGAATAAAGTATCAACATGGTATGATACACACCAGTTTACTTACCTATTAGGTCTTAATATCTTTCCCACCTCCAACTACCTTGGGAGGAGGAGAGACTCTTGGGCTTCCTTTAATTGATATGACCTGGTCAAAACTGGATACAAGAAAAACCAACTCAACTGGCCTCAATGTCACAGAGTATGAGGAGTTTGTGTTAAGAAAGCAATACAAGACCCCACTTTTACGTGTACAGTTGAACCACCATGAAATAGATGCATGAGAAAAAAACAAACTGAAGCTGGTTTGGGTAGGTTTTGTAGACTCTTTTATATAGTCTCAAGGAAAAGTGAGGCAGTGCTTTGATACAGTTTTGGGATTTCCAACTGCAGTTGCTTTGAAGTTTTATCAATATGAGAATACTGCGCAGGTAGGGTTTATATAAGGTGCCCCGTGTGCATAAGTCTACCGGTGATAGGTCCTCTCTGTGCCTTCACTGTACTTATTTTGTTTCCTCTTCTGCTTCAGTGTATCTTGTTGTGGTGCTTTGAATAGAAATGGCCCTCACAGGCTCATGTATTTGAATGGTTAGTTGTTAGGAAGTGGCAGTGTTTGAAAAGGATTAGAAGGATTAGGATATGTGACATTGTTAGAGTAGATATGGCCTGGTTGGAAGAAGTGTATCTTTAGAGGTTTAAAAAAGTCCATTGCAGGCCTTCTCTGCCTATGAATCAGGATATAGCTTTCAACTACTACTCCAGTATTTGTTCACATGCTGCATGCTACCCAACCAGGATGATAATGGACCAACCTTTAAAACTGTAAGCAAGGCTGTAACTAAAATGTTCTTGGTCATAGTGTCTCTTCAAAGCAACATAACAATAACTAAGACACTCTTTTATTATAAAGACCTGTTTACACAGTGTACACACACACACACACACTTCCAGTAGTTTATGAGCACCTCAATGGCCAAAAGAAATGGAATAATATTACCTTTCTATTCCTACTGTCTACCATGGCTCTGTGCCCTGTTTTCTTAGAATAATGAAAACCCCACGGCAAGAAAAGCATAAAAGCATAAACTCTGGGGTCTCTAATTCTGTTTTTATTTAAGATGTTCAAAGAGACATAACAGTATGTTCTTGCACTCATTCTGTGTTGCTCAAACCTTTGCCAGACAGAGCACACACTACAGAGGATGAAAGAAGGCAGTTTAATAGGAGGATAGAGGTCTGAGGTCTAGCCCTGCCTCTTCCTCCCCCTAAGTTATGCTACCCAAAGTGGATCACTTCCACCCTCGAAAACTCCAGTGGCTCTATAGTATTGCTTGTTTGCTCATGCCTTTTGGGAGGTTTCAAAATAAAAAGCCGTGCGGAAATTTCCAAAATTGAGAGGCTTTTCACTTGACTTGAGCTTCTGCTTTACGTTGCCTCTGTTGTCACTCTTAGCTCTCCCTAAGAGAAAGCTCTGTCCTCCATACCAGATAGTGCATCTCACAAACAGACAAAAGGCCAGAGAGGATGGAAAATGATTTGCAAAGAAGCCAAAAGGGGATGTCTGTAACCATGTGTTTTTCTACTCAGTTCTAATTTAAAACCACTTAGAAGTGACAACTCCCAACCCGAGGCAGGTGCCTTGTGGTAGCTCATTACACCCTTGGGACCTCATGGAAATCTTTTTTTTTTTCAGAGAATAGCTATTGTCTTCCAAGGAAAAGCTTTTAGCATAATGGCAAGCTGAATAGAACATTGCTTTTGTAAGAACAATTTTAAGAAAAAGAAAAAAGGGGAAGGTATTCTTTAGCATCTACCAGTCCAGCCTCCTGAGCTCCCTCCACCTTGGCTCCCTGGAAAGAACAGCATGCTAACTGTGGGAGACACAGGCAGTAGAGTGAGATTATTTCAGCTCTAGAGACATATAAAGGTTATGCTCTGCTTTTTTAGCTGTAGTAAGTGCAGAGTGGTGGTGCCTCAGTGGCAAAAATAGCATTTCCACCCCCTCATTCACCTTGGCTGTTCCTTGGCTTCTCACTATTCACTGAGGCAATATTGACTCTGCGAGAGGAGAATAGGACTTGCTAATGAGAGGATAAGATGACCTGCTCAGAAAAGGTCTATAGAGTAATTATACCCTTTCAGAATACTCTTACACTCAAGAGAATGTTATAAGGACTGTGTGCACACATATGTGTGTGAATATATATGTGTATATGTTTGTTGAGTATATAGGTTCAATTTGGTCAAAAAAGTTTCTGAGAAATAAAAAGCACCCAATGCAGAAATGTAAAGCTATGGAATAAAGTGGGTCAACTTTCTCCATGCGGAAATGGATCCTTCAGAATAGGGAGAGACTATAGAGAAAGTAGAAGGTTAACAAAATGCTGTCAGTATTTAAAAAGTAGTGTGTTTTTATCATGCACATTTCTGAGGAAATTTCTCATGGAACAGAGAGAAAAGGATAGGATGGTGGATCATGTGAATTGGTGGCCTGGAGTCTCCTTCCCAAGTGACTGTTTCCCATTTTCTTGGCCAAGGGCTGGTTAGGAGCTTTCTTAAGCTCAAAATGGAGATGAAGGCAAAAATACATGGGGAGTAGGCAACAGTGTTGAGAATCATTATCTCTTAGGGGCATATGGCCTGTAAACTCTACAGTGGGCTGGGTTGGGCAGGTCAGATGGTCAAGACTTTCCTAGACAACTTAGCAAGAGCATTTATCAGAGGTATTTAGTGATTTGTTTAAAAAATAACAACTCAACAACTGGTGTGTATGTTTCCTGGGTTTTCTCTTTGTTAACTAACATTTTAATACTGATTTGTTTGGTCTTTTGGGTTATTTTCCAAAGAGAAAGAAGACCTAGAGTTCAATGGGCAGGTAGGTAGGAAAGATCTGGGAGAGTTTGGTGAGAGGATACCATGATAAGATATAGTGTATAAAAATGATTATTTTCAATTTAGAGAAGCACAAGGTAGACTTCAGAGTAATGTCATGGCATAAAGCTGCATTGGAGTAAGCAAATGATCACAGCTAGAAAAACAGAACAGCTGCTTCCTTAGTTCCCAGGATCCACTCAGTCAATGGCTCAATAAATGTCCTCTACCATCAGACCCACCATGTTCTTTCTCATCAGACTGGATTTCTTGCTTGAAACTACACTCAAGGCAGTGGCTGCCACAACTGCAAAATCCTGCAGACTCAAGTAATTGTTAACCTGTGGAAAGAACTCTAGCAACAAATCAATACAAGCTACAATGGTGTGGATTTATAGTACCCAACAGGAACCAGTAAAACCATAGGAACTAAAGAAAAACCTTAAGAAATGCTCTGGGTACCACACTAACCCGCTTGCTAGCATCCTTACAGTATTACCTCAACCACAGCTGGAAGAAACGTGCCTTTTCTGTCCTCAGATTATAGAAAAAAACTAATTAGCTCACCAGCATCCCCACACACCCCCAAAACACCTCCACATGAAAGTAAAGGAGAAGAGCACTGGTCAAAATCAATATCCAGCATAGCCCAGGCCACGACTATGAAAGTGCTACAAACCCACCAAGGAAATGAAATCAACACCCAAGCCAGTGACTCTATTGTCTAGTCTCTCCCCTCAGCTGTTCTTCCAAGTTAAGGGAATTTCTTACTCACAGAACACCCTAGGTCAATGCAGCAGTTCACTCTGTCTTCCAGCATTCTCATCCCTTACCATTTAGTTGTGTTTGTAGGTCTTTCTCCCTGCCCCTTTCCTTTTCAGTTTTCGTTTGTTTTTTTTTTCCTTTCTTCTTTTCCCCATATGCATACCTATTATTGTTATACCCCCAAAGGCCAGAGGCTAGCCTTATTTATGATATACAGTACATGGCTTTTACCACCACCCTTTATGGTATATCGTTACTTGAACACTCATGGTCTCCACTCTATATTTTCCCTTTGCTTCTATTATTTCCATTCCTATGTGTGTCCCTTTCCACAACTTCCCATCAAATACTTAACACTGGTGTCCTCTGGACTGCTTATGTCTTTTCCTTTCCACTCATGCCATAATAGCTGAAGTATTGGCATACATGGTACAATTGAGTCCCCATAATCCCTAAACCAATAAGAACTTAACAAAAGTCAACTTTATAGTTGATATAGGAGTAGATTACCTGCTGGATAATACCTGCTTTAGCAGACAACACTCAACCTTCAGGAATAGGGTGGAAATTCAACCTGACCCCTGGAACACCATCTGACAGAGAAAAACATTACAATTGTACTATGATCTGGTAGCTCATGAGCATTGCAAATAACCACAATGAGTAAAGAGGGGTAACTTCAAATAAATCTGAAACAGCCAGGCATGGTAGTGACATGTGCCTTTAGTTCCAACATGGAAGTGAAAGCGACAGGCAGAGCTCTGTGAGTTTGAGGTATGTTTAGTGTACAAAGCAAATTCTAGGACAGCCAAGGCTTTGTAGTGAGACCCTGTCTCAATCAACCAATAAATAAATAAATAAATAAATAAATAAATAAATAAATAAACAATAAACAAGCCCCAAACAACAATCTTAACCAATGATCTATCCCAAATGAGTACTTCCCAGGAAACACACCACACAGTTATAGAGTCACACAACACAAATGCATGAGCACAAGCACGCACAACATAAAACCAACACAAATTATTACCTCCAAAAGTTACCGATCCCACAGTAAAAGCCCCAGATGAAAATATCTTACATGAAATTCTGGATGCAGAATTCAAATAAGTGATTATAAATATATTCAAATAACTCAAAGTGTACATGACCATTTTCTAAGAAACAAACACAAAGAGATTGATGATAAAAGGAGAATCAACTTATTATATGAAATAAAATCCAATAAAAAGAGAAATACTGAAGAAAAATCAAATGAAATTAATTAAAAACAAATTGCAAGTCAGATAAAAATCTTATTGGAGACCTTGACAATATAACAGATTTTATGTAACATCTAATATAGGGAAACATAAATCTAGGAAAATGAAAATCATTTAATTCAACAAGCATGAAAACATTTTATTACAACCATAGGTAAAAATTTATAAGCTTAAGGAAAACAAAGTCTACTCTGATATAAGAGAAATATAAGATGCTGAATCACCAGAACCAGCAAAGAAACTCCAATAGCTTATTATAGTTAGAACCCTGAATGTACAGATCAAAAAGAGAATATATTGAAAGATGCAAAAAGAGAAAGTTCAAATCACATACACAAGCAGGCCAATCAAAATAATTGCTGATTTTCAATCAAAGAATTTAAAAACTGGGCTTGAAATTATGCATTTCAAATTCAAGAAGTTCACAACTACCAAACCCAGTCTAACATACCCAACAAAGCTATCAGGACTGAACATGAAAAAGAAACTTTCTATGAAATTTAAAAGAGCTTATGACATTCAGGTTGCTCCAGAAGATGATACTGGACATAATACTTTAGATTTAAAAGAAATATGTACACATTCAAGAGACTGAGAGAGGAAAAAATGATTCTAAGATTACTGGCTTAAAAGTGATAGGAACACTAAATCACCCTTAAAACTATTGGCTCAAAATTTATCCTATTGACAAGAATGCAGGATCAGGGAGCAGGGAGAAGAGACTCTGAGAATGGCCAACCAATAACGAATATAACTGGAGACCCATTCCATAGACAATCACCAGATCCTGACATTAATGACAGTCTGCTACACCTGAGATGGATGTCTAGCATAGCTGACCTCTGACAGGCTCCAAACAGCTCCTGACTCAGATGCAGACACACATGGTGGACTGAGCTTGGAGACTCTTATGAAAGAATAGGAGAAAAGATTGCAGTCCAAAGGAAATAGTCCACAGGAAGACCAACTGAGACAACTAACCTGATCCATGGGGATCTCAGCGTCTGAAACACCAACCAAAGAGCATATATGGGCTGGACCTAGACCTCCCTGAACATATGTAGCGGATGTGCAGCTTGGTCTTTATGTGGGTCCCAAACAACTGGAGCAGGGTCTATCCCAAAACTGTGGCCTGTTCGTGAGATATTTTCTTCTAGGTGGGCTGTTTTGTCTGGCCTAGTGTGAGAGGATGTACCCATTCCCACAGAGACTTACTGTGCTAGGGTGGGAGGCTATCCATGTGAAAGGGGAAAAGAGATGGCGGGAAGGACTGTGGGAGGGGGTGACAACAACAACAGGGAGGAAGGTGGTGAGAGGAACATAAGATAAATACGTTAAAAAATTTTAATGCAACTAAAAATTGTGTAAACAGTAAAAAAATAAAAATAACAAGAAACAATACGTATTATCTTATGTATGGTTTAATCTGTGATAAAACATCATGAGAAAAAGCAACTTAGAAAGCAAGGTGTTATATAGTACTACCTGAAGACCCAGCTATTCCACTTCTGGGCATATACCCCAGAGACACTTTAATACACAACAAAGATATATGCACCACAATGTTCATAGCGGCTCTATTTATAATAGCCAGAAGCTGGAAGGAACCCAGATGTCCTTCAGAAGACGAATGGATAAAAAAATTGTGGTACATATACACAATGGAATACTACTCAGCCACCAGAAACAATGACTTAACCAAATTCTTAAGAAAATGGCTGCATCTAGAGAAGATCATCCTGAGTGAGATAACCCAGTCACAAAAGAACAGACATAATATGCAGTCACTGATAGTGGGATGCTAACCCCAGAGGCTTGCACTCCCCCAGAAACAACTCACAGACTGTATGAAGTCCAAGAAATAAAGAAAACAAAAAAATATACATATATTCACAAAACAAGAAGACTTTGACTATTTCCATGTTGCGTTTTGTTTTGCATGTACTTTACGCTTATTGCAACTAGTACGTTTTCAATGCATACTGTCAAGCCCTTGAAAAAAATCAAGTACTGACTAAAAAACATATTCACATGGTTTTATATAAAATTTATTTTAATGTCTGAAAAAACAGTACTGACAAAATGTATAATTTTAAGCAAAAAAAAATGTTTAAAATCTTTACATGTATCTTTGTTTTGCAAAATAAAGTCGTTAAAAAAAAAAAAAGAAAGCAAGGTGTTTATGTTATCTCAAGAGCCTCAGGTCACTCCATCCTTGAAGGAGGTCAGAGAAGGAACCTGGAAGCAATAATTGAGGCAGAAACCTCAGAGTAACAATGTTTATGGCTTTGCCCCAGCTAGCTTTTTTATACAACTCTGGGCCACCTGCTAGAACTGGTACCACTAACAGTGGGTTGGGCCCTCCCACACCAATCATTAAGTAAGACAATACCAAAAAAAGTTCTCAGTATCTAGTGGAGGCATTGTCTCAGTCGAGGTTTCTTTTATCCAAATGACTACAGCTGGTGTTGAGTTGACAAAAAACAATGGGAATGTGTACTTTTCGATAACTCTGAATATTAATGTCCCAACATCCAAACCAAAGGACACAAACTAGCAGACATAGTTAAGAAAATGATTCCTATTTCATGCTTTACCATCAAAGATAAAATTAATCTTAGGGCACAGGGTTGAAAAGAGCATTGTAAGCAGATAGAACCAGGGGGTAAAAAGTAGTCATAGCTACTCTAATACATGTTACAATAGATTTCAGACCGAATTTAATCAGAAAAGATAGATGATCACTTCATGTTAATCAATGGAGCCATGTGTCAAGAGAAAATTACAAACACACACACACACACACACACACACACACACACACACACACACACACGGTGTATGTGGGAGAGAGAGAGAGATTATAATTGTAATTCAAATATACCAAACATGAGCTCATTCAATTTCATAAAGCAAATATTACTAGATTTAAAACCACAAGTTAATTCCCATCACAGATAGTAGGCAAATTTGATACTTCATTTTTTTATTAGACTAACTGATAAAAATAATTAATAATGTTTAAGTTAAGTGATATCATAGACCAATTGGACCAAAAAGACATCTAGAGAACATATCATGTAAAGCACCAAGAAAACACATTCATCATAGAAACCCATGGAGCTTTATTTAAAATAGAGCACATGTTAGAACATGAAACAAATCTGAAAAATTAATTAAGCCCTGTATTCTATTTGATTATAGTGGAATAAAAGTATCAACAAAAACTACAGAAAACACACACAGTAATTTTAGTTGATGAAGACTAAACAACACACTCTTGAGTGATGGAATTAATTCCATTGATAAAGTTAAGAAGATTCCTATAATGAAATAAAAATGAAACACAACGCCCTCAAATATATAGAGTGTGATAGAAGTAAAATTAAGATGGAATTTATTGTTCTAAGTACCAAAACTGAAAAATTAAAGATATCTCAAATAACCACATTGTTAACCTTAAGACATTAGAGAAATGAGACTAAACCAATTCTAAAACCAAAGGACAGAGATAACAAATATTGAGTTAGAAATTAATAAAGAAGAAATAAGCAAAACAATTCAAAGAATGAGTGAAAATCAGACTGGTTCTCTAAAATGACAAACAAAATTGACAAGTCCTAACTCAAATTTAACCAAAAATTTAAAAAAAGAAACTTAACACACTTAGAGATGCACAAAAAGAAAAAAAATAACAACAGACACTGGATTAATTCAGAAAATCATGGGGACATTAAAACTATATTCCACTAAATTAAAAAATCTAAAAGAAAAGATTGAATATTTAGATGCATATGACATGTCAAAGTTAAACCAAGATGAAGCAAATTTTAATAGACCTACAGCAAACGTTAAGATAGATGCAGAAATTTAAAAATCTTCCCCCTCAATCAAAAAGAAAGGAAAGAACAACAACACCTAAAAACAAAACACCAAGGCAAGATGGATTCAGTTCAGAATTCTACCAGCCCTTCAGTAATAGCCAATACCACAGCATCTCAAAATACTTCATAAGATAGATAAAAGGGTCTTTCAACCTCTGTTTCAAAAGCCAGTGGTATCCTAATATCAAAATCATGTAAATACACATCAAACAAGTAAACAACCACAACAAAAACAACACAGACCAATCTCTAAATATGCAAAAATTCTCAGTACAATACTTGCAAACTAAATTCAATAATATACCCTAAAGATCATCAACTATCATCAAAGTGCGATTAACCCAGGAATAAACAAATGGTATATATATATATTTATATATATATATATATATATATATATATATATATATAAATCAATAAATATAATTCACCACATAAATGAACTTAAGGACACAAACCATTACATACATTTCAAAAGATGCAGAAAAAAAATCCTTTGTCAAAAACTAGAATTTCTCCATAACTAGAATGCTGGACAGAATGGAGGTGGAGATAATATACCTCACCATGATAAAGGCCCATATAGAGAAAAAATAGTAATCACCATGTCAAATGGATAAAAAGGCAAATCATCCCCACTAAGATCAGGAGCAAGATACTTCAGTACACTACTTGAAACCATAAATAAACTGACACAGAGAAGAAAATAAAAGGAATACCAATAGAGAAACAAGAAATCAAGGTAACCCCTATTTTCATATGACGTGATTCTATAAATAAGAGCCCCCAACACCTCACCGGGAAATTCCTAGGACACCTTGGAAAGCATATACAATGAAGTACCACCTGCAAAAAATTAACAATCCAAAATTAGTAGCTTTGCAATAAGCAATTATACTGAGAAAGAAATCACAGAAAGAGACTCATATAGGTAGACTCAAAAATACTGTTGAAGAAATCCAGCCTAGTAGTTAAAAGATATACATAATGAAAACTATAGAACACCAGAAAACGCCATCTCACCAAAAGCATCCAAAAATTGGATACAATCTTCCATCAAATTTCCGATTTTTCACATTTTTTTATTTTAAGAATCATGTGTAAAAAGAAGGCCATAGATAACCAAAACATTCCCAGGCAATAAAATTATTGCTGAAGGTATTATCATTCATGATTTTAAGGTATACTACAAAACCATAGTAGTAGAGCCAGTATGGTACTGGAACAACAACAAAAGACATATGGATTGACGGATTATAATTGTGAACGCAGACACAAGTCTGCATACAAACACTTGTCTGGTTTTTAACAGAGAAGCCTAAAGTACATATTGGAAAAAAAGAGAATATTTTCAATAAATGATGCTTGGGGGAACTGGATATCTGCATGTAGAAGAAAAAATATTGACCCTCATCTCTTGCTCAACACAAAAGCCAATTATAAATGAATGACAAACCTCTGAAATTTCTAACAGAAATTATAGGGAGTACACCTCAGGTTCTATGTCAGGCAAGGACTTTCTGAATAGAAATCTAGAAGGATGTGTGGGAAAAAGGACCAACAATCTACAAAAAGGACCTCATGATATGAGAAGACTCTATACGCAAAAGAAGCTGTGGCTTGTGGAAAGAGGCAGCCAACCGAATGGGGAAGAATGTTTGACCTCTACACATATGACAGAGAATTGGTGTCTGGGATGCACAAAGAATTTAAAACTCTAACACCAAGTAAACAACACAATTTTATGTTTTTGCATTTTTACTGAATATTTTATGTATTTGCATTTCAAACCTTATCTGCTTTACCTGTCCCTTCCTCTCCCACTTCTTTCCCATTCCCTCTACTTCTATGATGATGCTCCCTCTCCCACCCACCCACTCCCACCTTCCCATCCTGGCATTCATCTACACTGAGGAAACAAGCATTCACAGGAGCAAGGGCTTCTCCTATTGATGCCAGACAATGCCTTCCTCTGCTACATATGAGGCTGGAACCAAGGGTTTCTCCATGAGTTCTCTTTGGTTGGTGGTTTGATCCCTGGAAGTTCTGGGGGGTCTGGTTAATTGATATTGTTGTTCTTCCTATGGGTTTGCAAACCCCCTTCAGCATCTCTGTCCTTTCCAGAGCATTAATGATACAGATGAGGATTCTTGAAACTAACCATTGGAATGAGCAAGGGTACCCTAATAGAGGAGTTAGAGAAACAACCTAATTTAAAAGTGAGTTATCAAAAGAAAAGGCAGTTTTGAAAAGATGAAACACAAGTAGATAAAAAATACATTTTTAAGTTTTCCATATCCTAGCCCACAGGTAAAGGCAAATTTAAACTACTTCAAGATTTTTATGCTACTCCAGTGAGAATGACTAAGATTAAGAAAAGATGACAATCATTGCTGACAAGAACGTGGGAAGAAGAAAAATTATCCACTGTTGCACTCAGTGTGGCATTTTCTCTGAAGGCTAAAGTAAATATATGACTCCTTGTCACATCTTCAAAGTCTTTTTATTCTATGACATAATTGTTTTCTCATTGTGTGCACTGCTGCTCTATTCATAGTGTCTAGTAAGTGAAATCAGCCTTCATTTTCATCAACTAATGATTGGACAATTATAATTTGATACATACACACAATAGAGCTTTATTAGAGCTAGAGAGATGGTTTGCTAATTAAGAGCACTAGCAACTCCTCCAGACAGACATGATTTCCACTCCTAGCCCTCACATAGTGGTTTCTATCCATATAATATATAATATGTATATAAACATGTATATAAATATGTGTATATGTATATATATGTATGTGTGCATGTATATATGTAAGTTATATGTTTGTATGGGTATGTATATGTACATGTAGTATATTACATGTATGTGTATGTATATATATATATATATTATGTGTATGTTATATTATATGTATTGTGTGTTATGTGTATATTGTGTGTATTATATGTATATATACACATATACTTATTCATTCTGTCAGTTTTGTTTCTCGAGAGAACCTTGACTTATACAATGCCCATATACATGATATAAAAATTAAAAAGTAAATTGAGAAGGAAAATGAATTGAACTGGAAAAATACTACTGGGTGAGAGAGCTTAAGCTCAATAAGGCAAATGCCTCATTTATCTCACAAATGTGGGTCCTAGCTTAAAATCTATCAAATTGTACGTTTAACATGCTGCAGCCATAGAAGTCAGAGAAGTAAAAAGGGACGTTATAAAGCCAAGAGAGGTCTTTGGGGAGAAAAGGGAATAATGCCAGGGGAGTTTGAAGGAGTGAGATGGATAGGATGGAAGCTTAGAGAAGAAGTGGAAGGAGGGGTGCTAACATTAATATTTGAGAAATTCCTATAGAAACCTGCTCTTTTATAAGTATTTTATGATCTCACATATGAGAGAGAGAGAGAGAGAGAGAGAGAGAGAGAGAGAGAGTGAGAGAGAGAGAGAGAGAGAGAGAGAGAGAGAGAGAGAGAGAGAGAGAGAGAGTGTTTAAAGGGAGTTATCTCAACAAAATGGTGTGTGAGGTAATATTGCTCCTCCCAGTCCTCCTAGCTGTAGGTGCTAAATAAAAAGCCCACTGTCTGGAATGATGTACCTTCTGGTTGTTGGTAAGGGGAATCTGAGGAACCCCTAAAACAAGACAGGCTATTGGTACTGATCTTGGTTGCCACTAGAATTTGATAATAAAACTACTGCTAAAGATACCTCATACTTTGATCACAGGGCATAGAGAAATCATGTTGACACTGAACTGGAAGCTTCCTTTCTGCTGGCTAGCTTTCATGGTGCTGGAAGGTTCTGTGTAGCTTGATTCAGGAGAAAAACCATCAACATACTTACTAAGCCATGAACCCTGTGAGCAAAAATAATGATTAACTTGACAAAATTTCCCTATGGATCAAAGTTGTTCCAATGTTATGAGTAACTAACTACTTTCTGGTTGGATTTAAAGCCTATTGCACAAGAGGAAACACATAGCTGTTTTTATCAGCCTGGCAATGAGGATGTGGCTGGGGAAGTTATGGGTCCTAAGAAAGAGCCTACTATGATTATTTTGGTAAATAGGCACAGCATCCAATTACCTTTTAAATACTTCATTTACCCATAAGTTAGTGATGCCTTTCATCCTCCTCCGAAAATATTTTACCACTGAATAATGGTTCATACAGAACCTCAAAACTGGTGAAAGTGCAAAGAGTGCCCATGAAGTTTACAGCTATAAATGGGGTGCTGTTACACACAGAAACACATACACCCCCCATATACACACCTCAGGGAATATACATATGAGTAGCTACTAATTGAATTTTTTATATTTTGTAAGAAGCTGTATATGAAACTGAGAAAGGAAGGTGGAGGATGGAGTTGTCCTCAAAGAGTTGAAAGAGAGAGAGAGAGAGTAGTGAATAGATATGATTAAATATTTAAAATCTTCAAAGGATGAATTAATTTTTTTATATTGATTTTTAAAGGGGAACTGTTTGTGAGACTCCTTGGCAACAGAGCAGTAGAGGACGTGTCTACCATAGTTAGGCCATAGGTTCAATTCCAAGAGGTGTGGGGAAAGGGTGTAGGAAGAAGAGTAATGTGCACACAATGCCAGGATATTTTACATAAAAAGAAAAAACAGGAATGATGGGACAAACGGCTGAGTGAAGAAAAATGTAGAACTCCTTTCCTCACAAGGTTTGAATAAGTAATGAGACCCAAGACTCCTCTCCACTTCCACTAAGGTCTGTGTGAATAATGACCACTCCAGACTTTCTTTACTTTAAAGTGCTCTCAATGTTTGCTAAACTGCAGCATCTTCTCTCAGTTAAAATCGGAGAATGCTGACGGATAAACATAAACACACATATAAACGTCTGACAAGTGCAGACTGAACATGAAACCTTTTCTGTTCAAAGAACACAATGCTTATTAACATACACGTTAAAAATAAACTTAATTAGACTAGGTGTAATTGTGCTAAACCATCATTAAGCAATGGGCTCTAGCCTCAGAAAGCAAGAGAAAGGGATTTATGGATTGATTTTGCCAACCAAAACTATCCGTAAGCCTGCTCTTGACCTAGCTGTCTTCTGTTCCATCTTGTAGGAGCATCTCAATCATCCTATTACATTCTATTCACCCCTCATCCTTCCCCATCTGCCGGGCATGTCTTATATGTGCTTCAATGCTTAGGTAGCACAGATTTTATCAGTTAGGAGGGACCTAAGCTAACTAAAAGCCCAAGCTCCTTAGAGAACCCACACTTTGTCAGTTAGGAGGGGCCTAGATTCCCTAACTTTACAGTGACTCACACATTCCTCCTGAACTATAATTCTATAACTGAGCTATTCATTGTCTTCTAGAGGACTCCTTTCTATCTTTGCTAGAGCCAGTTAGTTGGTGAGTCAACTTGGGAACCATGACTGGGGAAGTGAGAATGGTTATAGGAAAGGCCGAAAGAAGATGCAAGAGACAGAGGTGGGGATGTGGTAAATACCATGCCAGCGAACAAGTGCACATTCTCGGTGTCTTTTAAAGGCAAGCAACACAAAGCATGAGCAATTCCGGGAAGATAAATGATGACCAGAAATCCTTACATGGCAAGTTTATGGGACACAATATCTATGTTCGACTCAGGCTGTTTCCTCCAGGCTAGAACAGTCACTCAAGGACGTTTGCCTAAGCAGAGGAACTTGACAGTGTAGAAAGCAGGTCTTAACTAAAAACAAAAGGACAGATATTGGCAGACTTGTTCATGGTTAATCACAAGCAAGAAGTCTGTCAGAGTTAACTTCAGAAGTGCTCCCCACATATCTTCAATTTCACCCATAGCTTAGCTTCTCTATAATGCCTTGGCTGGCACTGTCTTAGTCTTCTTAACCATTGTGTCACTAAAAAGTGGAGAAATATAAAACACTTGAAGATCTGAAAGCATCTTGCTTCTGGGGGTTTAGTCTCTGGTGCAAAGCCTTAAGTCTTCTCTTAGGAACATTTTAGGGAACCATCATCCTCCAGTCTCTAAGCAGAGGTGAAATGTACCGCAAATAAATCTGGTAAGAAATGATTGAAAATATATTTGTCAAGAAAGTAAACTAAAACCAGTCCAGAAAAATAACGTATTTAAAAATGAAAATAGTTTGGAAAAATAAATCAAACCAAACTAATGCCTCTGGGTGACTCTCTAGAGTCTACACCCAAGGAAGAGGTAAAACTACTCAATAAATTGTTCTTAAAAATGTTCAGTCCTGGGACTTTCCTCCCAAGGGAATCTGCCTTGAGAAAGGAAATCTTCCTTGGGCATGACAGCCATGCTCCTATTCTTTGGATATCCACAATAAAACTCAAGTGATAATCCCACACAGTAGGAAAACCCTTCAGTGCACAAATCCCTCCTTATGAAAGGTGAGTGGTAGCCACTGAACCAGAAACAGGCTACATCACAACTAAACAATGCACACCTGACTGAGGCTGACCCAGTCTCTCTTGGGGGAAGAAGCAAGTGAGACAATTTAAACTCACCTGGAGGAAGGCCTGGAGGCAAAAAACCCTGAGCCTCCGGCTCATTTGCTGTGCTCTAGATCAATATATCACATTCTATGGTTCAAAGGAACTTAAATGGTTTTACTTCTAAATTACAGGCATGGTTAATTGCACTTTGGAGTAGTTGGTGTTTATGTTGTGTTGGGTTGTTCTTATTTTACAGACCTAGAGATGGCATTTATGCACTGCAAAATGTGCTTACAGCCATGTGCATATGGGTAGCACAAATAGAATTCAGTAGGTTAAATATAATGATGATGCTAAAAATAACAATGAACTTAGGAGGGAGATGTGTGGGGGAGATCCCAGGAGAAATTGGAAGGTGGATATGATCATGATATATTGTATACATGCATAAATTTTCAAAGTAAAACATAACAAAAATTTTAATTATATGACTGAGCAGAGTCTATGTCTAGAACCCATAACCCCAAGCTCTGTGGTGTGATGTAAAGAATCTAAGGAAAGATCTTAAGTCAAACGAATATTCTCTGTGCCTTTCTGCTCCTTTCCCTAGAACATCTACATTACCATTAGGAAAAAAGAACCAAATAAAACTCATTGTAAGCAGCTAGAGTGTGGTATATCTGGCGTTTATTTAATGAGGGTTGCCACAACGATCCCACTTCCTATGAAATTACAAATGGAATACAGAAGGAAATAGAGGAACGTCCTACTCAGAGCAAAGCCAGGATACAGACGGGCAGCATGATGATGGGGTCAACACATGTGCTTTGCTTTTAGACTCTGGAGTGAAAATAACAAGGTTGGAAATTTGGCACAACTATTGGTCATGTTGCTGAACTCCGTGAGTCCCATTTGACATGCCTGTAAAATGGGGTTTACTGAAATTAATTCCAACAATGGAAGGTAAAAATCAGCTACTGTGCTGGCTCATTTTATGTCAACTTGAACAAGCCAGAGATACAGCTGAGAAGAACCACAGTTAAGAAAATATCTCCCTGGAGGATATAGTGGCTGTTCCAGGAACACCAACGCAAATGATGCCTGGAAAGCCTGTATAGGTTTCTCAAATGCCCAGACTCAAGTACTAGATCTATAGAGCCCACCAGAAATTGTTCACAGTTCAGAGGCACCTTCTTCACCATCCTCCCCATAGGGGTCAGTCACAGGATGGCAGAAAACTTCTTGGTTGTCTGACACCAGTCAGAGGTCACCCAGTAGAACTTCTGGAGCTGCAGGTCCACATGCAGGACGAAGCAGTTGCACAGTAGCAAAGGATGTCACACTGCATCAGGCTTTGCTTTGGCTGCCCCAATACCAGACCAATTTTTTGCTCACCTTCAATCAGGCCCCCTGTCACAGCAGGTCTTTTGGCCCTGAAAATTTGTCATGTCCACCTTGGACCCTGGGTAACTTTGAACAGCTGGTAATTAGTTTGAATTTTCATGGTCCCAACCTCTTTGGTCCCCAATAAAGATAGTTGACCGCTGGGCTGGTGGTCCTGAGTTAATAAGAGAGTAGAATGAGCAAGCCATGAGAGCAAGCCACTAAGCAACATTCCTCCATGGCTTCTGCTTCACATCAGATTCCTGCCCTGAGTTCCTGCTCTGGTTTCCCTCAGTAATGGGTCATGATGTGGAACTGTAAGCTGAAATGAAACATTCCTTCTCCCCCAAATTGATTTTGTCTTTGGTGTTGTTCTCTTTCTCATTTCTATTAGATACTCTGTATTTACATTTGAGATGTCATCACTTTCCCCGCCCCACTTTCACCCCCCCATTTGCCTTCACAAAGACGCATTTCCTCTTAATCAACCTCTCCAGCCCATTGCCTTGGCGTTCCCCTACATTGGGAAAACATCCAAACTAAGATAGCCACAGAATCCACGCAATTGAGGTGTGTGTGTGTGTGTGTGTGTGTGTGTGTGTGTGTGTGTGTGTGTGTGTGTGTGTGTTCAGTGAATAAAATGAGAAAAATGGACTGTAACTTTTCTTGCATGATCTGGAGAAATGAGATGATAATATTCAAAAGCATCAGCTGAGCCTGTTTTAATTAACCTTGGACTACTCAGAATCAGATATACAATTTCCAAAACATTGCAACATGTAAATGAAGGGTCCCCTGTCAAATTTTTTGTATTTATTTATTCTTTCTTGAGGCCATTAATTTTTATCTTTTTAAATTTTTACTAGACACACAACATGTACATATTTACAAGGTAGTATGAGAGTTTTGTATGTTTAAACTGAGCAATGATCTGATTAAAGTTTTTGATATACAAATCATCTCAAATATTTAGCAGTTTCAAAATATCTGTACTGGCTACTTTCAACTATTATACTGTATTACTACCAGCTGTTATTATTTCTCTATGTCATGCAGCATTACAAGTTTCTCTACCTACCCAACAGCATTGCCATACATGCATGCCTTTCCCTCTCTCTTTTCTTCTTTCAATAACCTTTCTAATCTATGGAAAATAACTCTTTTGCCTGTGTTACTTTCTCTGTTGTTCTCATAAGCACTAACTAAAAGCAACTGGAGAAGAAAGGGTATTTTTGGTTTACTGTTCCATGTCTCAGTTCATCACTGATGGAAGTAGGGCAGGAACTCAAACAGAACATGAACCAGAGGCAGGAACTAAGAAGAAGTCACAGAACACATACTTGGGTATTCTTAGTGATTTGCTCAACTTACTTTCTTGTTGACAGGACAATGTTGACACAATATACAGTGGAATGTGCCATAACACATCAATTATAAATTAAGAAATGTCAATTGGGTGGAAGCAAATGAGATTCCCACTTGTCATGTGACTACAGTTTGGGTTGGGTTGACTGTGTTCAAGGAAATTCTTCATTTTTTTCTTCTATTAGATTTAGTGTGTCTGATTTTATGTCTTTGACTGGCTTGGACTTGAGTTTTGTGCAGGGTTTATTTGCATTCTTCTACCAATAATATTTCTTGAAGATGTTTTCATTTTTTATTGTATGATTTTGCTTTCTTTGTTGAAAATTAAATGTCCATAAGTGTGTTGGAATACCTCTGGGTCTTTGATTCTATTCAAGTGATCAACCTGTCTGTTCTTATGCCAATATCATGTAGTTTTCATTATTATTGCTCTGTAGTACAGCTGAAGTCAGAGATGGTGATTGCCCCACAAAGGTTTTTTATTGTTCAGGATTGTTTTGGCTGTAGTGGGTATCTTGGTTTCCCATATGAAGTTCAGAATTGCACCTTCACAAGGATTGTGTTGGAATTTTGATAGGAATTGCATAGAAGTTCTAGATTCATTTTAGTAAGATGGCCATTTTACTAGGCTAAATCTACCAATCCATGAGCATAGAAGATCATTCTCTCTTTTAATATCTTCCTCAATTTCTTTCTTTAGAGATTTGGAGTTTTTGTCATACTTATCTTTTATGTCTTTGATTGAGCTATACCAAGATATTTTATATTATTTGTGGCTATTATAAAGGGTGTCGTTTCCTCAATTTTTTTCTCAGTCCTTGTATTGTTTGTATAAAGGAGGGTTACTGGTTTATTCAAGTTAGTTTTGTATCCTGCCATTTTATTAAAGGTGTTTGTCAAAAGTATAAGTTCTCTTGTAGAATATTTGAGGTAACATGTATACTATTATATCATCTGCAAATAGCAATACTTTGAATTTTTTATTTCCAATTTGTGTCTTCTTGATCTCCTTTAGTTGTCCTCTTGCTACAGCTAGAAATTTGAGTACTGTGTTGAATAATATAAAGAGAACAAGAAGCCTTGTCTTGTCACTGATTTTAGTGGAATTGTCTTAAATTTCCATTTAATTTGATGTTGGTAATTGGCTTGCTTTATATTGATTTTATTGAATTTGGGTATGGATCTTAAATCCCAGATCTCTCCAAGACTTTTAACCTGAAGGGATGTTGGATTCGGTCAAAGGCTTTTTTCAGCATATAATGAGATTATCATGTGTTTTTTTGCTTTCAGTTTGTTTATATGGTGAATATATTGATGAATTTTTATATATTGAACAATGCCTGCATACCTGGATGAAGCAGAAGTGATCTTGTTGGAGGATATTTTTGGTGTGTTCTTGGATTTTGTTTCTGATTTGTTTTTGGATTTATTTTATTGGTTATTTTTGCATCAATGTTCAATTCCTAAGCAAAGCATCAATAACTTAGGCACTAAGACCAACAATTAATAAATGGTACCTCATGAAACTGAAAAAAATACAAGGCTAAGGACACCATCAATAGGACAAAGTGTCAGCCTAAAGAATGGGCAAAGATCTTCTCCAACTCTAAATCTGACACAGAACTAACATCCAAAATATATAAAGAACACATGAAATTTAACACCAACAAACCAAACAACCCAATTAAAAATGGGGTGCAGAGATAAACAGAATTTTCAACAAAAGTATACCCAATGGCTGAGAATCACTTAAAGAAATGCTCAATGTACTCAGTTATCAGGGAAATGCAAAAACAAAAACAACAACAAGAAAAGAAGAAAAATTAGACCATGAAATTCTATCTTACATGTGCAAGAATAGCTAAAATGTGAATGAAACAAGGGATACTCCTCTATTGCTGGTGGAAAAGCAAACAATTTGGCAGTTTCTCAGAAATTTAGGAACATTTCTATCCTAAGATCCAGCTATACGACCCCTGAACATATACCCAAAATAAATCACTAGCATAGTATCTAATTCTGGCAGCTACAATTTTAGTTTTCACATATAAATGAAATTATATACTATTTGTTTTTCAGTGCCTGACTTGACTTACTTAGTCAAAGGCGTTAATTTCCTTCTGTATTGTTAGAAATACCTGCTAGAAAGTAGTTATTTAAGAATTCCAAGGTGGTGAGGGTACAGGACAGGTATCAAACAAAGCCACAGTTCCTCTAAGCAGGAAGACTTGTAAAAATATACATTGTAACTAACTACATAAATAGCACATATAACTTATTCTTATTTTGTCAGAGAATTAGAACGCCCTAAAACCCAAACTCTAAGAACAACTCAATTGAAAACAGAAAGAAAGCAGGGGCAGAGGGAGAGATCAGGCATGAATCAATGAGGGCTGATTTCTTCTGCTTGGCATCTTTATGATTATTTTATAGTTAAAATAAATGTATATTTTCATGTATCTTTTATGTTCTCCAGAAACCCAAGTTGGAATGCAGAGAATCATATATATCTACTTTCTAAAACAAATAATTACTCACTGAGGATTTCTCTGGATTACTACCTTCAACTCCCAGGCTCTGCTCATCTGCCAAGTAGAGGGCTCTATTGCTGCTAGGAAATTGCTCTTAAATTCATAAGACACATAAGAGATTCTTTTAAAAATCCCTTACTATTCATTAAGGCATTCTAGGGCCTTGTCAATTCCTATGGGGTAATCAGTTGTTGATTAGCCAGGCTGTTAAGCATCCATTGTCAAATGTTGATGGGGTGAGAGAAATTACATTTTGTATCTACCAAAGAGTCACCTGAACACCATTAGCACTTCATCAGGTAAAAATGATATTTTCTGGGGATAAATTAGCTTGGCTTTTATTCTCGGGTCTTTTCTTTCATCTTCCAAATTTCTTTTGTTTCTTCACTCACTTTTGTTGTCTTGCCTCACAGAGGTCTGGAACTCATTGGTAACAAATCAGTCAAACATATATTCAGGACTGTAGGATTAAAAGGGTGGGATGGATCTGGATATTGGGGTATCTTTGTGCATCCATTGTCTGTAGGACTGCATACGCAGCCAAATGTGTCTTGATGTCCATGTGTTTATCTGTGGTCTTTGACTTGGCTTTGCTTTGACTTCAGAAATACTGGCTACATACTCTAACATCCTCAGACTTTCAGATGCAGGTACTTGGGTTATGAAGAGGATTCATCAGCCAGGTCTCAAAGACTCTGCTTCTTTCCTTGCCATACTGCTGACTGAGAGAAACAGAACAGTGTGCATGGAGAGAGAAGAACCTGGATTAGAGCTGGAAAATGTGATTTGGAGGCCTGGGGTCTGATTTCAAAGAAGAAGGAAGTCATCACCACTGATGGTCTGCTTGGTATTCTAGGAGGTTATTTCCTCTCCCTGACAGTTAACGATTCATTTTCCTCATTCTTTAACAACAGAATGATATTAACATTTGCTCTTCATGACATATCAAGAAGACTCAGTGATATATTTCTGTCAAGACAGACAAGTCCCCACTCAATTATAGACCTTCTGTTTTAAAAGGGAAGGAGGTACATTCCTAGGACTGCAAAGGGGCCTCTCAGTCAGATTTGCTAGTAAAGCGTCATCGTTTTACTCACGGAACTGCTCCAGATGCTCAGAACTGTTAGATTCAGGAAAGGCAGTGATTGTCACCAATGGACATGGATTCCCTCCCAACGTTTGGCAGAGAACATCATGCCGGAAATAGACTTCCCTGTGATCAATGCTTCTTTCCAGAATTTCAAGATGAGTCTAGAACAGAAACAAAGCAAATATACATGTTATGATTATTTATCTAATAGCTCAAACAGGAAATACCTTTCATTTGCTAAATGTTATAATTATTTGAAGTGCTTTTGCCAACCCAGCCTGGCTGACATGCACAGAGCACTTAGTGATGAGAGGCTATTGTTAGGGGACTGAAGAGATAGCATTATTTCTGCACACATCAACAGAAGATATTCCTTTGTAGTCTGCAATATAAGAAGGCAATGATATAAACTGTTCTTCTTATCACCATAGTATCATTAAAATGATGGCAGGAGATGCACAGAGCACTAGAGATGATGAGCCCCAGAAGCACAGGGTAAAGCAAGCCAAGGCATTAATGGAAAGTTATGAGTGTCTTGAAGGAAAACAAAAGACAAGCTTACCCATGGGATGCTAACTTAACAGAAAACTGACCAGTAAGAACTGGCCTTTCCTACTATGCTTCCAGATTTAAATACTAGATGAAAACACAGAATTGCTCAAAAGATAGAAAAGCCACTGAAATAAAGACACCTAATTAACAACTTTTTTAAAGACTTCTGGTGATATTTTTATTTACCACAAGGGGATGTCTTCTAAGCATGCTAAAGATGCCCTGTGAGCCTCATCTGGTTAGAGTATCTTCAAGAACCAGAGAGGGCAGAGCCAGCCACACTGCAACAGTGGGGTATTGGTGAATAAATATTATCTAGCTTAAGATCTCAAGTTTTTCCTGTAATCAGATAGATATAAACAGGGCAAAAGAGACCAACTGATCCTTCCCTTGAAGATTGAGCCTGATAGGTAAATAAAATACATACACACGGGCACACAAACTAATCATGAGAATATCTAAGTTATTTGTGTATGGTGTAGAGAAAATGTTTATACATGGGCAGAATTATTTGCTCCAGACATGCATGAACTTATCTATAAACATGCTACTAAACCTTAAATGGGTACAGAGACATTAAGATGATGATTTCCAGGAGTAAGGAGTCTAGCCTGCCTTATCCAGTTGGAGTCCATGTAATTATAAGTGGTTAAAAGCAAAGACACTTTCCTAGCTGCTGAGAGCCAAAAAGAAATTAGCCTGACAGCCTGGCATGAGGGTAAAGGGTGGCACAATCAACAGAGGAGTGCAAGAAGCTTTCAGAAGCTAAAAGGGTCAGGAAAATGACTCCCTGGAGCTTCAGAATGAGTACATTCTAATACTTTGGTCTTTGCTGAAAGAGATCCATGTCAAACTTCTACTTTGTGTATATTTTTTATTTCATTTAAACCAATATGCTTTTGATAACTTGCTATGGCAGAACTCGAAAAATGAATATAACAAGAAGTAAATAAATAAATAAATAAATAAATAAATAAAGTTTTAATTATATTTTAAGGGAACTGCATGGCTATAAATAGTTAAGTACTGGAATATTAGAGACCTGTGAGGGAAAAATGTGTTGTGAAACAAAGAGAACCGAATAATTCTATAGATTTTCTTTTATCTTCAAGAGGATGCAGAAATTTTATGTAGAATTGAAACCAGTAGCTCACATCTGTAAGCTCAGAAATCAAGAGGCAGACAGGAAATTTGCTGAAGTTGAGGGATGGAAAGGAAGAAGAAGAAAAAAAGGAGGAGAAAATTGAAGAGAGGAAGAAAAATGGAAAAGATATTGGAGAAGGAAAAGAAAGGGAAAGGAAACAAAAGAAGACAAGAAGGAAATAAAGATGAAAAGCAAGAAAATTTGACCTGGAGTCACATACTCCTTGAAATTGATAAAGTCACCCAGCACCAGGGCTGACTGTCCTCATTTACATGACCTTTACTATTTGACAAGATTCTTCTCCGAGGAAAATAAAACAGAGCAGCAATCAAGCATCCACCGAAAACTATTTGAATCTCTTTTCTCAAAACCATTGTCCATGAATCAGAAACAACCATGCCATAATCTTAACTGAATCATACCCCCACCCCCACATTAAGCCTTTAAACTTAACTTCAAGATTTCAATAAGTATCCCAGTTTTGTTCTTCTCCTGTAGAGTCTCGAGATTTTGACACATGTTTTTCACCCTGGTCAAACATACATAGGACACGGGTGAAAAAGTTCAAGTACCAGGGCTCATGACTCTCCCAGGCTAACACAGGATCTGTGTACTCATTATCATTTTTAGGACCATACTACTTCAACGTGAATAGAAGAGATCAAATGAAGCAAATTTGGGTCCAAAGACCTCAGCCAAATTCTATCCATATATTCTGCACACTTGCCTTACCAACATTCTTTTTAACTCTAACAGATAAAGTTTACTCTTGTAAAAACCTGGTCTCATGTTTTATTATCATTATCATCATCATCATCATCATCATCATCATCATCATCATCATCATTATTATTATTCTAAACCTGATACTACTGTCCACCAGTAAACAGAATGGAACTTAGGTCTGTAACTAAGTTTATTTTTAAAATTTGTGTGCTTCTAGGTAAGTATGTATGTGTAAATAGCCCTAGAATACATGCACGTGCACACACACATACACACACACACACACACACACACACACACAAACACACACAAACACACACACATACATCTTCACTTATACTTCTCTCAAAAGAACTAGAATCCAGAAGAAATGAAGCCTGGTTAGGTCATGACAGTAGTGAGGATTTTAATCCAATAGTCCTGCATTCTTTAAGTTTATGGTCATGAACAAATAAACAAGTTTTAAACCAAAACAAGTATCAAAAAAACATAGTTTCTAAAAATTACTTTTAGAAAAGATGAAAGCAAAATAGATACATGAAAGAGGAAATAAATGAGACAAAATATTAATGTTTTTATGCATATACGGAGCAATCGTTGATTCCTGAATATTGAAAAAATGTTACTAAACATTAGAGCAGGAAGGCAAAGTAAGAATGAGAACTTGGGTCTCACTGTGCTGACTTTCTGACTTCAGCTTTGGAGAAACATAGATACTTAGCCTCTTTATGATTCAGTTTTTCATTTCTGAAGTGTGTATTAAAATGTTATTCCCTACATCATGCATTGGCTACTAAACTTCAGGAATAAAAGCTATGAGAAATATGTCTATTGCCAAGTGTTACAGGTCCCAGAAACTGACAATTTCCAAGGTCTGCCTGCTCTACAGAGAGCTCAGGGCCAGTTAGTGCAATTTAACAAGACTTTGTCTCAAAATAAAAGATTTGTAAAAGTATGTCTTTTGTAGTTTGAGATTATAATGTAATTACATTATTTCCCCAACTCCCTTCCTTCCCTCCAAGCCCTTCTTATGTATCTTTCTTTGGTCTTTCTCGAGTCTATGACCTTTCTTTTCATCAGCTGTCATTATGTGCCTGAATATACATTCCTAAGTATAATCTCTTTGGTCTATAATCACAATTGTATGTATGTTTACAGAGCTAATCAGTTGATATCTGATAGCCAGTTGGTGTTCTTTCGCCTGGGAAAGTCTATGTCTCCAGATTTCAGTGTTCCTTAATTGTCTATAGTTCTTAATATAGGCTTGGTGCCTTCTGCGCTTTCCCTGGCTGCATTGGTAGGTCTGTTGTTCCTGTTCTGGACGAGATGGTGCTGGTGAGACTTTAAGATACTGGTTCTAAGAGGAGACAGTATCTCACAGAAAACTCCTTGACCCTCTTCCATCAATGATCTTTGAGCCTTAGGTGTGGGAGTTGTATCATAGATGTATCAGCAGGGACTTGGCTCCACAACTCTGTGCTTTGGTTGGTTGTGGTTTTCTTTAATGGTCACTGCAATTTAAAGAGGACTTTCCTTGAGTGTTGTGACACTTACAGTCATTGGCTAGACCTTGGGAATGGTATGTGGGATCTGTCTGGGTAGAGATGTTGGACAAGGTGGGAGCTCAGAGGTAGAGCACTTGCCTATCGTGTGCAATATCCTAGACTCAAATTTCTAAGACTCTATAAAAATTAGTTACCTAAAATGGCTTCATGGCTGAGAGAGAGGGTGTGCTGCTCATGCAGAGGACCCAAGTTCTATCCTAGGTCCCATGGTAAATCGGTCCTGCTTTCTCCCCTCTCCATGGATAACGTCACTCATGTACACATACCCTAATACAGATTTACATGCAACTATGCCAGGTTTTATGTGGTATGTAGAAGCACTAAGTGCAACCTTGTTGTTAGATAAGCAATATTAATTTTAATTGTGTTGTATTTAAGAACTGAAAGTGAAACAGTAGTAGTATACAAACACTCAGCAGTGGGGGAACAACTGGGGGAAAGAAAATATGGTCTATGTTGCACAGGAAAACAAAGCAAAGACTGGAGCAAAGCACAGTAAAGAACATCTACTCAAATGACAGCTATAAGCAAATATGTTGTAAGCATAAACAGGTTAATCAGTCTTATTAAATGACAGGAACATTCAGATTTCTGTTTCTAACATTCTAATGCATGTTGTATATAAGAGGTACTTTTGAAAGCAGCCTGGTGTATATGAGAAACACTCCTAAATTATCTCTTTATTTTGTTTGCCTGTACTGTAACATTTTTAAGGGAGAAATATTGAATCTAAAAGGAAACGTAAACATAAATTAAAGCAGGCAAGGCAACAGTAATATATGGCAAAGTCATATTCCAGATCAAGTGCATTAAATGGGATTTTAAAATCTTATTTTGATAAAGGGCACCATTCGCAATGAACATATAAAACTCATAAATCTTAAGAATCAAATAACATGGCTTTGAAATATATAACACACAACAGCAGAAAGAGAAAAATGATGCTGGGAGTGGGAAATTGTAAAATGGCACCACAGATGTGGGTAAACACGTGTGGTAACAACAGAAATACAGACCAGCTGAACAGTGTGGCCATTTACATAGCCGTCTTAGCAAGCTTTTTTTAATTATTCTCAAAGATCCGTGATATTAGAATAATAATTAGTCATATATGAGGCTATTAAAATTCAACAAAAAGGAAAATTATATAAACCACATTTTCTGATCATTATTAAGAAAAATTGGAAGCAAATTAAGCATGTTTTTAAAATAGCAAAGACAAATAGCTACTTGAAAAATTAAAGAACATTTTCCCCAAAGAAGCTTACTGAAGTAACTTTTATGCTGAAAAAAAATCAATCTTGGGTTATTAGTTCAAGCCCTGTTGTAAAAGTTGGCTGTGTGGATCCAGGGACGAAGACCTAGTGAAACTGAGCCATGAGTGGCCAGGGCACAGAGAGGTCTGGGCTGAGCGTGCCGAAACCAAAGCTCCCCGATTGGTTCAGGGGAGCAGTAACCCTGGAAAAGGGACTTGCTATCCACCTGGAAAGCCATTACGTGCAGACAAAACACTCAGGCCATTTGCTTCCTGGAACAGCAGAGATCCAGTAACACAGGTCTGGTGAGACTGTGCTGTGAATAGCTGAGGCACAGAGAGGGCCAGGCCTAGCACATGGTAGGTGCGGGCCTACAGTTGGTCCAGGGGAGCAGGAACTCTGCCTTAGGGATTCAGTGTCCACCAGGAATGCCCTTGCATGTGGACCAAACACTCAAGCCATTTGCCACCTAAAACAGTGGAGATCCAGGGACACAGGACAGGAACCAATCACTGAAAAAAAACCACGTACAATCACAGACAACAAGATGGCAAGAGGAAAGATAAAGAACTTATGCAATGGAAATCAAGACAACCTGGCAACATCAGAACCCAGCTCTCCCATCACAGCAAGCACAGTAGAATGCCAAACACTCCAGATAAAGAATACTCAGACCTGAAATCATACCTAAAGATGATGATGGAGATCTTTGAGAAGAGCATAAATAACTCACTTAAACAAGAACGTGAGGAAAAGCATAAAGAAATGGAAGCTTTTAAAGAGGAAACACGAAAAACACTCAAAGAAATCAAATAACTAGAGGAAAACAGAACCAAAGAGGAATTGAAGAAGGAATTTAAAACAGAAATGGAAACAATAAAGAAAACACTAAAAGATACAATCCTGGAAGTAGAAAACCTAAAAAAAACATATCAGGAATCACAGATGTAAGCATCTCCAACAGACTACAAGAGATGGAAGAGAGTATCTCAGGGGCCAAAGGAAACATTAAAAACATAGACAAAACAATCAGAGAAGATGCAAAAGACAAAAAGCTCCTAATCAAAAATGTCCAGGAGATCCAGGACACAATAAGAAGTCCAAACCTAAGGATAATAGGAATAGAAGAGGGCAAAGAATATCAACAAAGAGGTATGGTAAATATCTTCAATAAAATCTTAGAAGAAATATTCCCTACCCTTAAGATTGAGATGGCCATGAGCATAAAAAAGCCTACAGAACTCCAAATAATGTGAGCCAGAAAAAAATTCTTCCCAACACATAATAGTCAAAATGCCAATTGTCCAAAGCAAAGAAAGAATACTAAAAACAGTAAGGGAAAAAGGTCATGTAACATTTAAAGGCAGACCAATGAGAATCACTCGCAACTTCTCAACAGACACTATGAAAGCTAGAAGATCCTGGACAGACATCATGCAGACCCTAAGAGAACACAAGTGTCAGCCCAAGCTGCTACACCTAACAAAACTCTCAATTACCATAGATAAAGAGACCAAGATATTTTAGGACAATACAAAATTTACACAATATCTGACCACAAATCCAGCACTACAACAAATTATAGGTGGAAAACACAATACAAAGAGAAACTACAGCTTAGTAAAAACAAGAAAATAACTAAGCAAGAAAACCAAAAGAATAAAGACACACGGGCACAATTCTACCTCTAAAAGCAAACATAGCAGAAAAGAGCAATCCCCATTCCTTAATATCTGTTAACATAAATGGACTCAATTCCCTAATAAAAAGATAGGCTATCAGACTGGATATATAAACAGAATACAGCATTTTGCTACATACAGGAAACTCATCTCAGAGACAAAGACAGACACTATCTCAGAATAAAAGCTTGGAAAAAAAAACTTCCAAGCAAACTGCCCCAAGAAGCAAGCTGGAGTGGCCATTCTGATATCGAAGAAAGAAGATTTTCAACCAAGTTATCAAAAATGATAAGGAAGGACACATTTAACTCATTACAGGGAAAATTTATCAGGAGAAACTCTCAATCCTTAACATATATGCTCCAAATACAAGAGCATTCATATTCATAAAAGAAATCCTACTAAAGCTCAAAAAATACATTGTACCCCACACAATAATAGACCTCAACACCCCACTCTCAGCAATGTACAGATCAGGGAAGAAGAAACTGAAAAAGGATGCAGTGAAACTAGAAAAGGTTACGAATCAATTGGAATTAATAGAATCTACAGAACATTTCATTCTAAAACAAAAGAATACACCGTCTTCTCAGCACCTCAAGTCACCTTCTCTAAAATTGACCATATAATCAGTCACAAACCAAGCCTCAATAGATATAAGAAGATTTATATACTCCCATGCATGCTATCAGATCACCATGGACTAAGGCTGGTCTTTAATAACAACAAAGACAACAAAAAGCCCATATACACATGGAAACTAAATAATGCTCTATTAAAGGATAACATGGTCAAAGAAGAAATAAAGGAAGAAATTATGGATTTTTCAAGAATTTAATGAAAATGAAAGCACAACATACCCAAACCTATGAGATGTAATGACAGCAATATTGAGAGGAAAATGCATAGCTCTGAGTGCTTCCAAAAAGAAACTGGAGAGAGCATACACAAGCAACTTGACAGCACAGTTGAAAGCTCTAGAACAAAAGGAACCAGATATATCCAAGAGGAGTAGACAGCAAGAAATAATCAAACTCAGAGCAGAAATTGACCAAATAGAAACAAAATGAACCATTCAAAGAATCAACAAATCCAAGAGCTGATTCTTAGAGAAAATTAACAAGATTGATAAACCCGTAGCCAGCCTAACTGGAGGGCAAAGAGAGGGTATCCAAATTAACAAAATCAGAAAGGAAACTGGAGAAATAACAACTGAAACTGAGGAAATTCAAGAAATCATCAGATCCTACTACAAAAGCCTATACTTGACAAAGCTGAAAAATCTGGAGAAAATGGATGAATTCCTAGACAGATACCAGACACTAAAGTTAAACCAGGACCAGGTAAACCATCTAAATAATCCCATAACACCTAAAAAATGGAAGCAATCATCAAAAGCCTTCCAACCAAAAAAAAGCCCAGGTCCAGATGGGTTCAGTGCAGAATTCTATCAGACATTTATTGGCAACCTAATACCAATACTCTCCAAACGATTCCACAAAATAGAGTCAGATGGAACACTACCTAACTCATTTTTCAAGGCCACAATAACCCTTGTTCCTAAACCACACAAAACCTTCAAGGAAATAGATCTTCAAACCAATCTCACTTATGAACATTGATGCAAAAATACTCAACAAAATCCTTGCAAACTGAATCCAAGAACAAAAAATGATCATTCACCATGATCAAGTAGGCTTCATCCCTGTGATGCAGGATTGGTTTAATATACAGAAATCAATCAACATAATAAACCATAAAAACAAACTCAAAGAAAAAACCACATGGTCATCTCACTAGATGCTGAGAAATCATTTGACCAAATCAAACACCCCTTTCATGTAAAAAGTCTTGGAAAGAGCAGGAATCCCAGGTCCATACCTAAACATAATAAAAGCAAACAAATAACCAACTTCAAACTTAAAGGTGAGAAACTTGGAGAAATCCCACTAAAATCAGGGACTAGACAAAGCTGCCCACTCTCCCCCTACCTATTCAACATAGTACTGGAAGTCCTGGCCGGAGCAATTAGACAGCAAAAGGAAATAAAAGGGATACAAATTGGAAAGGAAGAAGTAAAAATGTCACTGTTTGCAGATGACATGTTAGTGTACTTAAGTGACCCCAAAAATTTCACCAGAGCACTTTTGCAGCTGATAAACAAGTTCAACAAATTGCCTGGGTATAAAATCAACTCAAAAAAATCAGTAGCCTTCCCCTACACAAAGGACAAACATGTGGAGAAAAAAAATAGGGAAAAGATACCCTTCACAATAGTCACAAACAATATGAAATACCTTGGTGTGACTCTAACTAAGCAAGTGAAGGACCTATATGACAAGAACTTCAAATCTCTAAAGAAGGAAATCGAGGAAGATCTCAGAAAATGGAAAAATCTCCTATGCTCATGGATTGGAAGCTTCAACATTATAAAAATGGCCATCTTACCAAAAGCAATCTACAGATTCAATGCAATCCCCATCAAAATTCCAACCCAATTCTTTATAGAGTTGGAAAGAGCAATGTGCAATTATATCTGGAATAACCAAAAAAAAAAAAAAAAAAAAAAAAAAAAAAAAAAAACCTAGAATAGCGAAATCCATCCTCAGCAAAAAGAAAACATCTGGGGGAATCACCATCCCTGACCTCAAGCTATATTACAAGACAATTGTGTTAAAAACTGCATGGTCTTTGTACAGAGATAGGCATATGCATCAATAGAATAGAAGACCCAGAAAGGAGCCCTTACATATGTGATCACTTGATTTTGACAAAGGACCTGTAAACATTCAATGGAAAAAGGACAGCCTCTTCAACAAATGGTGTTGGTTCAACTAGCACTCAGCATGCAGAAGAATGAAAATAGACCTTTTCTTATCTCCTTGTACAAAGCTCAAGTGCAAGTGGATCAAAGACCTCCACATTAAACCAGGTTCACTAAAACTATTAGAAGAGAAAGTAGGGAAAACCTTAGAATACATAGGCACAGGGGAAAATTTCCTGAACAGAACATCAGTGGCTCCTGCTCTAAGGTCAAAGATTGACAAATGAGACTTAATGAGATTGTAAAATTTCTGTAAGGCTAAGGACACTGTCAAGAAAACAAAAGGCAACCAACAGATTGTAAAAAGATCGTTACCAACCCCACATCTGATAGAGGCCTAATATCCAAGGTAAATAAAGAACTCAAAAAGTTAGACAACAGAGAATCCAACAATTCTATTAATAAATGGGGTACGGAGCTAAACAAAAAGTTCTCAATTGAGGAATATCGAATGGCTGAGAAGCATCTAAGGAAGTGCTTGACATCCTTAGTCACAAAGAAAATGCAATTCAAAACAACTCTGAGATTCTACCTCATACCAGTCAGAATGGCTAAGATCAAAATTCAGATGACAGCAGATGATGGCAAGGATGTGGAGAAAGAGGAACACTTCTCCACTGTTGGTGGGGTTGTAAACTGGTACAACTACTCTAGAAATCAGTCTGGTGGTTACACAGAAAATTGGACATAGTACTACCTGAAGACCCAGTTATTCCACTTCTGGGCATATACCCCAGAGATGCTCCAACATACAACAAAGACACATGCACTACAATGTTCATAGCAGCCCAATTTATAATATTCAGAAGCTGGAAAGAACCCAGATGTCCTTCAGTAGATGAATGGATACAAAAGCTGTGGTATATTTACACAATGGAGTACTTCTCAGCTATGAGAAACAATGACTTTATGAGTTTCCTAAGAAAATGGATGCATCTAGAGAATATCATCCTGAGTGAGGTAACCCAGTCATAAAAGAACAGACATCATATGTAGTCACTGATAATTGGTTGCTAACCCCAGAAAGCTTTGAACACCCGAGAAACAACTCACAGACTATATGAAGCTCAAGAAAAACAAAAGCGAAAAATAAATAAATAAATAAAATGAAAGCCTCAGTCCTTCTTAGGGAACAAAGTGTATAGCACCCTCTCAGAGTGTGGTACAACTGGACCTCAAATCATTAATAATCCAAGAGCTAAGATAATAGCCTTTTGGCATTTCTTGGTATTCACAGATCATTGTTTAATCTATTCCCAACAAGAAATCTGCTTCCATGTTACGTTTTTTCCTACATGTACTTCATGCTTATGGTAAGTAGTGGGATTTCTATGCATGTTATCAAACCTCTAAAAAATTAAGTACTGACAAAATTAGTCATATAATGTTACAAAAGTCATTGCTGACAAAGACATCACCATACCAGGGAAGTCAACCTGCTCCCTGACAGCAGATGCATGCACAACAAAATGAATTCTGTCCATTTGTTTTACATGGGCAATTTTCACTGGCATCACCTAATGTCTTTAACTTAAGCTCATTTCCATAAACTGTGCTGTTTTTTCCCTATAGCCAATTCCCCCATTCACCTCTCGATGAAATATATGCCCCCTTGGAATTATCATCTAATGTGCACCAAATATCTAACACCTCCAACTCCAGGGGATTGTGTTGTCTCAAGTCACACAGAAATGACCACCAGTCAACCAATAAAAAGTTTCTTCCAGATTTCCTTTTGCTCAAATGGCTTTGTCTTGATCTCCAGCTGAATGCTTCTACCTCAGGTCCAGAAAAGGCTCTTTTAATTGGAAATTGTTGGGATCCTTGATGGGAGAAGCAGGACCTGTGAACACAAGTGCCAAGTGAAGCTAATTACAGCCATGTGGAAGCCACAGGGGTGGGTTTCTTTGTGAAAGTGGCACTGAGTTCAAAGAGATTGCTGTAACACCCAGAGGGTCTGACTTCTTAAAAAGAAAGCCCCATCTGCAGGAAGATCAAGCTGATAACCTTAGCCTGGGGCCACATCCATAGCTTCTCCATAGAGTCTTTGGGCTTCCTTAATCCTTCCACAAAGCCATCCCCTGACCTCAGCAGGTTACTCTGCTGATGGCCACTTACAAAGCCCCAATTCTCTGGGAAAATTATTTTTCCTTGTTGTGATTCACTCAGAACTGCACTTTCTGGTGCCCTAATTTGAGGGGGAAGCCCACCCCCAAGCACAAGGCCTATTTTATTTCTGCACTGTTTATTCCCCTTGACACTTCAGCAGATAATCAGTGTCTCATCACTAGAACGAATACTCCTAAGTTAAAAAAAAAAAAAAAAAAAAAAAGGAAGCTAGAGAGCACACTGGAAGTTCCAGATAAGCCTATTTGAGTGGCCCTGTCTGATAACACCAACTACCCGGACATAAAGGAGCTTACCTGTGTTTTGTTTCTATGGTACTGTGAGTGCCTCCTGAACACCTGGGAAACACCCTACCCATGAGAGGTACCCGCATGCTCCAGGAACTTACTTTAAGAACAAGATGAGCATTTGCCATTTATAAAGAGAAGAGCTTTTGGATCTTTTATCTAGAAAAAGGTAAAAGTAATAAGTAACCAGTGTGATTAGGACATCAGTAGTTTTGCAGTTATTTCCTTGTGCTCTTCTCTTTGATCTTTAGATACTTTCTACACTCATATAGATTATGGAATGGACAGCTAATGACTCAAATAGAGGAAAAGATTATTATAGAAATAACACCAGTGCTCTAATGCTTACTAACTAGAATTGATTACTGAGGTAGGCACTTTAAAAAAAGATTTATTTATTTTATGCATATAAGTATGCCGTAGCTGTCTTCAAACAAACCAGAAGTGGGTATCGGATCCCACTACAGGTGATCGTGAGCCACGAAGTGTTTGCTGGGAATTGAACTTAGGACCTCTGGAACAGCAGTCAGTGTTCCTGACCCCTGAGCCATATTTCCAACCTGAGGTATGCACTTTTAAGCTTCTGCCTGTCAATTACCTTATATTCATAAGATAGCGATGACATTTTGCTTCCACTTTACAGGTATAAAAAGTAAATGAAGAAAAAAATTAAAGCTATGCCCATAGCTACAAGCCAGGGAAACAGAGGCCTAGACACATCAGAGTCCATCTGACTTCGAAAAATTGTCCTAACATTGTGACTCTCGTGGTGAGAAGATTTCTGGGAAGATGGCATCTACTCCCCAAAAGGATAGAGGGCACTGACAGAGAAGTGAGTCTTGCTCAAGGTCATCTTGGTGAACCAATTATTTTACTGGGTCTACTCAAAAGTATATCAGTGACCCAAGTTCCACTGAAGTGTCCCCAGTCTCGGTCAGCAAGTGGGTACTGGAGTAAAGAGAAATCTCAGACAAGGGTAAGGTTCTCCCTCTTTCACTGGGGAATTAACAGCCCCCTTACTGATATATCATAGACCCAGTGTCCCCAGGGTGTTCTGCCTTGACTCTTTGGCCAAGTTGTTCTATAGCAACCACAGCAACTAAGCATCATGATTGCCTAAATTAATGTCCCAGTGGGAGGGCACAGCTCCTCCACAACAGCTCCAGACAACTGGCATTTTCAGCTCTTTTGGCAAAAGCCTGTCCTTCAAACATTTCTTGGCTCCTTAAAGTTCACCTCCTTCATATCGAGACCCTGCATAAGCGTGGGCATTTTGTTTTGGCCCATCCAGATCTAGGTCTCTGTCTATTGATTATATGACAACGTTGATTTATGGCTTGCTGGTTGCATCTTTGATCTACCACATGGAAGTCAACATTTCCATTTTGATGTCTCTGACACTCTCCATTTATTCTGAACCGTTTATGAAAAGGAAGACATTGTCCATACAGGATTTTCTTTCTTTTTTTTTTTTTTTCTTTTTCCTATGTCTCCCTACCTCCTTTTCTTTTCCTGATCTGTTTCTCATCTCTGAAGATTGGAGCAACATTTTCTCCACTAAGTATAAAAATCAGGACAAAAACCCTAAAATTCTCTCTCACAAGCTTTATTGAACTCTCCCAATATAGAAATCCCATTGATCATCTCCTTCCTTATTTCTTGCCAACTTATGAAGGTAGAAGTTCTCAAGAAAATTCCATAGTCTTACCTCCTAATCCACCCAAAATTGTCTTGGGGCCTCATTTTCAGGTAGGAACACTGCTCCATATTAGTATTTCCTAGTAGCATCACAGGAACAGTCTTTTCAGTTACTTCTAGCATGATATGGCTGATTGAAACCTAACCCCTTGGTTTGCTTCAAAATTATAATATTCTATTTCATTGTCTTAGCTTTATTTTAATGCTGTAATTTGGATGATTGTCCAACAAAATTGTCAGCAAGTATCTGGAAGATAGCACTTTCAAAGGACCAAATACTAATTCTCTTATAAGAAAATCGCAGGAGCAAACAGAGGAGCTGCAGGAGCGCTCTCCCTCCTGAGCCCATTGGGGCTAGGCCTCCAGAATCTCAGGTAGCATGGTGAATCCAGGATAAGACAGTTCCTGCCTGAAGCCAGAGCAGGCCCACTCTCATCAGGACCCCTGGCCTGCCTGCACATTTCTGAGCAACTAGAGGAGCCAGATGAGTTCTCTCCCTCCTGAGCCCACAGGTGAGTCCACACTTCCACTCCTCAGGGGAGAGACCTCCAGGAACTCCTGGGGCACAAGTAGCATGGTGCAGCCTGGGAACAGATGGCTATGAACCAAATGGATTTAACAGACATCATAGAATATTTCATTCTAAAACAGAAAGATATACCTTCTTTTCATCCCCTCAGGGTACCTTCTCCAAAACTGACCATACAGTCAGTCACAAAATAGGCTTTAACAGATACAAGAACATCAAAATGATCCCGTGCATCCTATCAAAACATCATGGACTAAGACTTTTCTTTAATAACAACAAAAAGCACACATGCACATGGAAACTGAACAATGCTATACTGAATGATAACTTAGTTAAGGAAAAAATAAGAAAACATTAAGGATCGTTTAAAATTTAATGAAAATGAAGGAACAATATACCCAAACTTATGGGATACAATGAAATCATTAGTAAGGAGAAAACACATAGCTCTGAGTACCTCAAAAGAAAAAAAAAAAAAAAAAAAAAAAAAAAAACTAGAGAGAGCATACACTAGCAGCTTAACAGCACACCTAAAAGTTCTAGAAGAAAAAGAAGCAGATATACCCAAGAGGAGTAGATGTCAGGAAATAATCAAATTCAGAGCTGAAATAAACCAAGTAGAAACAAAAAAAAAAAAAAACTATACAAACAATCAACAAAACCAGAAGCTGCTTCTTTGAGAAAATAAACGAGATTGATTAAACCCTTAACCATACTAACTAGAAGGTGCAGAGACAGTATCTAAATTAACAAAACAGAAGTGAAAGGGGAGACATAACAACAGAAGCTGAAGAAATTCAAGAAGTTATCAGATCTTACTACAAAAGCCTATATTCAACAAAACTTGAAAATTTAAATGAAATGGACAAATTTCTAGACAAATACCAGGTACCAAAGTTAAATCAGAACCAGATAAACTATTTAAATAGTCTCATAACCCCTAGAGAAATAGAAGTAGTCATCAAAAGCCTCATAGCCAAAAAAATAAATAAATAAACAAAGCCCAGGACCAGATGGGTTTAGTGCTGATTTCTATCATTCTATCAGATCTTAATGGAAGACCTAATACCAATACTCTCCAAACTATTTCACAAAATAAAAGAGAAGAAACACTACCCAATATATTCTTCCAAGCCACAGTTATGCTCATATCTAAACCACATAAAGGCCCTACAAAGAGAAAGAACTTCAGATCAATTTTCCTCATGAACATCAATGTAAAACACCTCAGCAAAATTCTTGAAATCCAAATCCAAGAACACATCAAAAAGATCATTTGCCATGATCAAGTAAGCTTCATCCTGGGGATACAGGGATGGTTCAATATATGGAAATATATGAATGTAATCCACTAAATAAACAAACTCAAAGAAAAAAACTACATCATCACCTCACTAGATGCTGAGAAAGCATTTGACAAAATTCAACACGCCTTCATGATAAAAGTCTTGGAAAGATTGGAAATTCAAGGCCCATACCTAAAGTTAGTAAAAGCTATATACAGCAAACCAGTAGTCAACATCAAACTAAATGGTAAGAAACTTGAAGCAATCCCACTAAAACCAGGGACTAGATAAGGCTGCCCACTCTCCCCCTACCTATTCAATATAATGCTGGATATCCTCACCAGAGCAATTAGACAGCAAAAGGAAATAAAAAAGATTTAAATCAGAAAGGAAGAAGTCAAAATATTACTATTTGCAGATGGTATGATAGTATTCTTAAGTGACGCCAAAAATTCCACCAGAGTCCTACAGCTGATAAACAAATTCAGCAAAGCGGCTGGATATAAAATTAACTCAAACAAGTCAGTAGCCTCCCTCTACTCAAAGGATAAACGGGTTGAGAAAGAAATTTAAAAATGACAACCTTCACAATAGTCAAAAAACATATAAAATACCTTGGTGTGACCCTAACCAAGCAAGTAAAAGATCTGTATGACAAGAACTTCAAGTCTCTGAAGAGGAAAATTGAAAAAGATCTCATAAGAAGGAAAGATCTCCCCTGCTCATTGATTGGACAGATCAACATAGTAAAAATGGCCATCTTGCCAAAAGCAATCTACAGATTCAATGCAATCCCCATCAAAATTCAAACTCGGTTGCAGAAGTTTGTAGTAGTTCTACTTTATGGCTGAAGGAGTGTGAACTGAAAAAAAAAAATGTGTTCACCTTTTTTTGTCAGAGATTTAAAGCAATTGGAAGAGAAAAGCTGCATACAAAGGAATCAAAATATCAGCTTTATAGAACTGATATTAAAGAGTATAGTTTCTTTAATATTTCCCTGAGTAAACCTACTTTACTATTTACATGTAAAAGTACACAACCACAGATATCCTTAGCAAAAACATTATTTTTGCTAAATTCAAAGGAATAGTTGAGTAGATGCTTTGTATTGGTGGGTTGATGAAAAAGAGAGAGAATAGTAATGTTTTTAAAGGTTCAAAATTGTATTCACAGCAAAGATATCCAACATATAATTCTCTGCTATAAAAAATGTTTGCAAGGCTTAAACATAATCTTGTTATAAAAGATTTACAAATTGTGAATCCCACATGAAAATTTATTTACCACCCCTCAACATAAACCTCAAGTCACATACAGTTAATACTACCCTTGGGACATCATTCTTATTTGTTCGTCATTGATCAGTTGGAAAAAAACTGCTTTAGGTCACATCCAAAAATAAAAATTACCGGTGTGTGTCCCAGAATAAACTCATTCTGTTGAAGTGGGAGGAAGGGTGTCACAAGTGAAGCCAGAGTCAATTATACTCCTAACCCAGAGAGGACAAAGGCCATCAGTCATTTGAAATGTGAAGCCTCAAATTGAGTGTCTTTGTCACTTTACAGATAACAAATTATCTTTTATATGCTATTCTGCTCACTTAAGGGAAAGAAGCCTCACACACCTCTCCTGTGACTTTTCTGATTAACTTTTCTCAAAGGTCTATAGTCTGCAGGAAAACAAGGAAACACCAAACTTCAGATAGCAGTCTTATCTCATCTAGACAACCTGCTCCATCTCTTTCCTCTAGGAAGGGTTTTCATTGCTGATGCTTTGTCTACCTTGAAATAAAATTCTCTTTCCCTAGATCCCAATCACTCTTCAGGTGATTAGACCCTGTGCTTTAGTCAGATAGAGCCCCAGATCAAGATGGAACCATGATTTCTGTCTTTGAATCTGCTTGTTGACACTCACCAGGAATCTATCAAAGCCTCCTGAGATCAGAGCTGGACCATGTCTGATAAAAACTGTTAGTACTCAGCTGAGCCACATCCAAAACCTCAGGATTTCAGATCAAATCCTTGAGTTGGTGATTTCAACTCTGCCATCTATCTCCCCACAGAACCCAATGACTATACATATTTGTCAAATTTATCAAGCTAAATTTTTTGTAACTACAGGACGTAATAGCAAACAAGAATACAAAGTTTACCTCAGAGCAGAAAATCCCACTGAACTCATTCTATACTTCTACAGTGGTATAGAAAGGCCACAGGGATTAACATGAAAGACCAGCGCCCTATTCCGCACTTTGCCACTAGCCAGATATGGAACTTCTCAGTCTCAGTTTATGCATCTATAAATGTTACAGGTGAATCAGACAAGATTTCAGACTCTTTTGAATGCTCAATATTCACCTCTAACGAAAATCTTCTGAGGGTCTGAGGTAGCCTAACAAATGTGTGTGTGAGAGTATCCTATGCCCATGTTTTTTCCTCCAATGAAAAGAAGTCAACATGAATGCAAAAGTGTGCCTCCTTTGCTAATGCAATACTTCACTATCAAGAGCATAAGTCCAGTAGAAGACATTCATGAATCCTGCCTGTTGTGAGTTCCCAAAGGCAGCAAACATATCTTACAACAGGCGTGGCTTGTTTCAGCATATTCTGAGATGTGCATGCCTTAGATTATAACTTCATGTGTTCTCTAAGGGTGATACACAAATAATACTAGTTGTGTTTTCTTTGACAACCTGGATAATGGTAGAAATATCTCTGTAGGCAAGACAACATATGGGGGAAAAAAAGGACAGCTGTACTTTCGTGAAGGCTTAGCCAAGTGGTTTAAGTGTGCCTGTTCCAAGAGACTTTTATTTATACCAAACCATTCCCTTTGAATGGTTGTTATCTTGTCCTTTTCTTTATCACAGTCTTAAAATGAAAATGTTCAACCTTAAAGCTAAATGTTATATTGCAGGGATATACATAATATTATGAATATGGCAGTAACATTTTGTATTAACACAGAGGATAAAAAGCATTTTGTAGAACATATTGTAGCTCATTATTCTACAGCATAGTCATGAAATAGCTATGGGAAAGTGACGGTTTGCTAAGTTTTGGAAATTATAGGAAACTATATGGGCTAGGCATAACTTTCCTCAAAGCTGTCCCATAAATAATTTTGTAAACACTTAAAACACAGAAATAACTGAATCTTGCTGCCTTATGCTGAGACTTCTACATAAATAGTAATGGCCACTGGACTCATTGTTTTATTCTATTTACTCAAACACAGACATGGGATCCACTGGAGAACTTGACCCGTATGTTCCCTCAGACTTACTTACACTTACAGACACAAAATCTATCTCTTGACTTAAACCTCTAAATTTTATAAGGAACCTTTTTATGCATCTCTGCCACCTTGCAGGGGTTGGCCCTAATATCTAACAACTTCATCCTTTACTTGTGGACTTAATAAAGACAGAACCCATAAGACATAACCCTAGTTCCCAACCAGTAGACAACTTGGACATTTAGAACAGTGCTTGCCATGACCCACCCATGTATTGCAAACAGGGAAGGATGTAGAACACCAGCCAAGTCAGTTGACAACACACTCTACTTTTTTTTGGAAAATGATAGCTCTCTTCTCTCTGACAGCCTTTATTCTGAGGATCTCTGGAATGTTCCCAGAAAAACTTCCCAGCCTTGCTTTGGACATTACCATGAGGGTGGAGTAGGTGTAGGGATAGTGATAGGCCAGAAAGCAGGCATCCTCATTGTGTGGGAAGGTAACAGCAAAGGTGAGGGTGTAATAGCGCTTCCCAGATGCTCCATCCATGGTAGCTGTACTCTGAAGGTAGTGATTTCTAAAAATAGAAAAGGACAGGATGAGAATGAATCAATATAAGGAAGAGGTAATACTGCACGAGGAAGTGAGGAGACCCCAGAGTTTTAAATGTAAGAAGCCTCTTGTGCTACATATTGGCAAGAAAAACATAACTTGGTGATCAGAAACACTTCTGTGGCTAAAACTTAGAAAGTGAAGAAACAGGCAATCAAATTCACTTCGAGCTTCTGTATCAATTTAGCCACAAACAAGCTTGACCATAAGCTTGACCCACCCTCTCCCATTTGTGGTACACATACTAAGACTTCCCTTGATGCAACTGCAACCACAGATGAGCACTTCCTAACCACTGCACTGGTAAACAGAGGGTGATGCTAGCCAATTCTATTCCATACTTCCTATTGGCAACACACTCAAACATTGTTCCCCAATCCTTGTCACTGTGCACAACTTCAAGTAACACAGCTAATCCCTTTCATTTGGTTATATTTTGATATGTTATGTCCATAAACGGTGTTTTTGCTGCACATCACCCACCTTCAACCTCTGATGTTCTTCCTGACCCCTGGTCTATGTTGTTTCCTGTGTTTTGGAGGGGATGATTTTGACATCACATTCAGGGCTGAACACCCCACAATTTAGTTTTGCCATGTTGATTACTTTTGAGTCTCTTATTAACTGCCTCCTGCTGTAAGAAGCTTCTCTGATGAAGGTATAATACAGCACTAATCTATGGATATCAACCTGCAGCTCGTACCCTTTGCTACTGACAAATGGATTTATTAGCTATCGTTACTAAGCACTGAATTACATCTTAAGATTCACTTATGTCCTCTTTGGTCACTGCTATAATAACTCATCCTGTGAATGAAACAATGGAAGCTTCGAAGAACTAGTTGACCATAAAACAAGGAAATGCTGGACACAGGATTTGAACCCAGATTTCTCTAGCAGAAATGACTGTTCTTTCATGGCACAGTAAGTTCTTTCCAAGGGAATGACTTTGTCATCCCAAAAGTGATTTAGCTTCCTACAGCTTGAGAGTGCACATTTTCCTTTGTCAAAGCTGAAGAACCAATTCTGATACTTCAGAGAACAGTATCAAAGCAGATTGCACCCAGAAGTACATTCCATGCAATGTTTTCTGTACACACTGCCAGTTACACTCGCATTTTGCCTGTTGATGTTGAGACAGCTGTACAGGCTTTCCTGGGAAATGTTATCATCTAGGCTGCATGATAATGTAACATGCACATAACACCAGAGGCAATTCTACCTTTGGCACAGCATTAGCTTGCTGGCTTCATTGTGAAGTTTGGGGGTTTGGGTGAGGGAAAAGGTAAAAAGAAAGAAGAAATAGATTAGTGTTTGTATGTTTTTATAAAACATAAAAACTGGATGTTTTTTTCTTCCTTTAGCTTCGTTCTTGCTCCTCTTACCACCACTAACTAAAAAAGACAGTTGTATGGGAAAGAAACTAATAGCATGCCATCATATTGCCCTTGCTTCTTGTAATCTTTCAACATTTATCAAACTAGGGGTAGGTATGTTAGGGGTTGTCAATACTTCCAACTACTACAGCCCAGTTCACTTTAATTGCTTCAGCTTTTGTTCACATAGCAGCCTGGAGCCATTCACTCTGGGGGAAAAAAGAGGACACCCCCAGAACAACACCAGGACAAAGTAACTGTCCCACACAGTTTTTGAATCACACTAAAAGAATCTATTTCCCATATGCTTGTAGAAATAACTTCAAAAGGGTATCTTTCCCTATGATGTTACCTGGGTCTTTGTAGCTGTATCTACCTTTTTCCAGATTTCCCCAAAGTTTTAAAGTATTTCCAAAAGCTAAGACTCTAGTTATTAGAAAATATGCAAAGAGCAGATGGCCAACCAGAAGGCATTGGAGGCACATGTGTTCTGTCTTTATTTGTTTTCTGATTGCACTTGCAAAGGCTCCAATGAAAAGGCATGTTTTATTTATATTTAGCTCAATAGCAAACAGGTACTGGTCAGTTACAGCTCCTAACCAAGAGAAATGAGCCAGGGACACTGTTTTAAAGTATAACAGAGTGTCCAATCTATAAATAATATACATGTAACTACGCATGCACACACACATTCATGAATATGAAGACAAGTAGAAACATCATCAAAAATGTCCACTGTCACCAGATTCTTCATCTATAAACAGTGGAGACAGAGTCAGCATCTTCACTTGAACATTAATACGCTTCCATAAGAACCAGTTGTAGTGGTCTTATCTAATAACGGTCTTGCTTTCTATGGGTCTGCATAGGAAGTCTGGAGAGTAGTAGTTGCATGTAGCATTAAATATTGATACTCTGTAAGTTGAAGTCATATAACAAGGATAAATACTCATCACAAATTCAGCCTTGCTCTACTCTGCTACAGAAAGCAAGAAAGAGAGTGTAACAAAATCTCTGTATCTGCCCTTATGTTCTTCCCACTGAAACCACCCTGGGCTCCAAAAAGAGACCAGTTCTTGCGGAATGGAAAGGGAAATAGCATGGACCCATAATTTTATAAGTCCATGGTCCCTGTGATAGAGGAGAATGAATCAGTATTGTAGTTTTGATTATTTGTGAAATCTTTTCACACTTATGTGTATATAAACACACACAAACATACACACCCACAAACATACACATCTCTTATAATATACCTTACATCCTGAATATTTCAACTCCCTTTCTGCAATCTGGTCTTTTCCAAGATGGTTGTGCCCTACTTGGAGTTAAGGAAATTGGAAACTAAACGAAAGCTTGTAGAGAGTGAAATTTGGCAGTAGAAAGTTGTGTTGAAAACTCTAGTGGTGGATCTAAATTCTGGAGGACTCTACAGCAAATGCCAGACTTCATCCTTGGATATTTGTCTGGTAAACACACTACAGAGGAGGTGGCAATTCCCACAGACTTTTCTTAGAGGCCTTTGATGTCTAGTAAGTCTCTAAAGTGAAATATGGCTTTCTGACCCAATTTATGTAAGGCAGCCTACAATCAACCAATTTATTGTCTTTGTTTTCTAAGTTGCAGTAGTATGAACATGCTAAGGGACATCTTCAGGGCAGTAACATTCATCCTTCCTACTTAGCTGTTCCTTTCCTATGTTACAAGAACATAGAAAGCCTTTGTTATCATCTTCAGTTACCCCATTCCCTTCTTTCAGCTTAAAAGTTTGCCCTTCCAAGAATCATCCTACTGTATTACAAATAGTTCCCTGACACTTGTATCTTCTTCACTGCTAATACCTACCACAAGGACCAAATATGCTCCTTTGTGTGTTGCTGGGCTTGGCATTTGTGTGTCATGGCTGGATGTTGGCAACTGTTCAGTTGGCGTTTATGGGATAAATGGAGCTAAGATTCCCTGGGCAATAATTAAGATGCTTCATCTATTTGTGACAATCTTAATATTACCCTTCCAGGGATAATATTTTTTACACATTCTACAGATGGAAACACTTGGGTTCATTGTTGTGAAGTATTTTGAATAATTCCACAGAAGCAGTATTCAGTGTAGATTTAGCTCTATTAACTAGTCTGTTAACACTGTATCACTTCCCTCTTAGGAATGGTCACTGTGACAAAAAATATTGTTCAATCCAGCAAGTAGGAATCTGAGATCTGTGTACACCAGGACTGCTACAAAATTCAAGTCTAAAACAGAGAAGGAATATAAAGCAGCCCAGGTCAAAACTACTAGTAAAGGTGATCTATATGACCATCACCAATAATTGATTTATTTAATATGGTTCTAATAATTATTACTAAAATGTACTAACATGAATTACATACCTACAGTATTCAAAGCCTTTGGCATACTGTGTATTTTATTGAATATCCTTTAATCTCTAGATCTGCTCTGTGGAGGTAGATGCCACTTTTATCCTTATTTTATAGACAAAGAAAGGAAGATTGAGGAAAGTTGGAGTAACTGTCAGATGTCTTTGTGGTGATGGGGTGGTAGAAATTTACTCACAAGAACAATTTTCTCTTTGAAACATCTCTTCTGGGTGAAAAAAAAAAAAAAACAAAGAAGAAGAAGAAAGGCTGGCCACCAGTATGCTCTCAGGTCACCTGAAAACCCTAGACAGGTCATCTTGAGATAAAAATGACCTGAACTCCATCCAGTTGCTCCACAGGTCAAAGCTTACCCTTTCCTGAACTATCCATCTTCAGAAGGATTAACACTTTTGTAACCACAATGCTTTCAAGGAAGCAAAGTACGCAAGGCAGTTACAAACTGCACCCATTGACACATGTGCTCAGAAATATTCCAGGAAGTTACATGTCGTTACTGTTCTCTGTGTGTGCTACATTAGCCAACAGTAGAGCCACGTGTGAATTAGGTAATCTCACACTCACGATGGCTCTTTAACAAGGGTACATCATTTTCCTTAATGGAATCTAATAAGGCACAGCAACCGAGTCGCCAGGCTTCCCCATGCCTGCAGCATCTCTAATATTCTATAAAGCACCAAATCTCTCTCCTGAGATTCCTCGGGAGGATGGATGATGGCAGCGCGCTTGTATGGCATTCATCTTCATGAATGAGCTGTTCCATCTCCGCTCCCGAGCAGAGATAAATGTCAGAAGAGAGCAGCTGCAGTGTATTACATGGCCACTCAGCACCTGCAGCTTCCCTCCCTCTGCCCTTCAACATGGAGATTGCTTTAGAGTGGGGAGAGGATGGGGAAAGGTGTGAAGCCAAAAGTCAGAAGGAGACGCAGGCCACAGGAAACTAAAGAAAACAAACCAATGTGTCCCTTGCTCACTTTATGACAGGCACAAAAAAGTAAAAATAAAAATAAATGAGTTCACCCGTTTTGTTCTTCAGTCTCCAGAATAGAGGGAGTAGTCTGTAACCTGGGGATAGGACTGAATTGTGCACACAGAGACAGTATTAAAAAACTTCTCTTTGAACATATTATTTATCTAGGTAATAGAAAAAATTAAAAACCTAATGTTTATGGTGGGGATTGACCTGACTGCTTTCTGCAGTACATGTCAACCATATGTAATTAATAATTACAAATCAAGCTTGATTTGAGGCCAGTGAAACCAAGGCCTCTTCCCTATTTTATTCCAGCGAGAGATTATAAAAATTACACTAAATTCTATCTCAGCTGTTTCATGTCATGGGGCTCAACATCCTCCCTTCAGCAAGGATTTGCAGGGGGAGGAATCACTTGCCCCTCCCTCTGTCTTTCCTATTAGCTTCTGGCAAAATATTTATGGACCCAGAAGTATATGAAGCCCCCTTCCTTCCTGGAGTTCCTTTTCTTTCACATTTGTACTAACTGCCCAGATACCACATTCTTATTTCTGCTCTCATTGGGTATCTTGACACTAACTCTGGGAATTTAATACTGCAAGGAGAACTCTACAAGAATGTCTAAGTTTGTACTAACATAGAGAAGAGTAGGAAACAAAGAGGTAAGCCCCTGCCCCCACTAATACTCCAGAGAGAGAAAATGCAGGGATGAAGTGAAGAAATCTTCTATAGCAGATCCAATCACAGATTGTGATGGGAAATGGGATAAAACATGTTGTATGATAATGTATTGCATAATAGACTGAGGCGTTGTAATCTGTGGGTGAATAGAGATTACACATATCTGTCCTGTTGTTACATCATCTTATTGGTAATGTGTTAACACAATATGAATAATTGTAAAGCAAACTGCATCACAATGTAGCAGCCTTATCCATTCATCTCTGTTATATTCATGGCTGGAATAAGAAAAATGAATTACATTATACATGCATGGTTTGCATCTTACCCTTCTGTTATTCCTTAATTCACATAACAATTGTCTTGTTAATTAATCTGAAAGCTATTAACAGTGACTTCCCTTAGGCCAGGGTGGTGCTTTTGGATGTGTGTCTCCTCTGAAAAGATACCTGCCCCCCTTGAACTTCACTCTCACTCCCCAGTTTAAGAAAAGTATCCCACTGGTGAGCTCAACTTCACTGATTTAATAATTCAAGACCTTGTGTTTGTGCAAACCTCATGTTCCAGACCCAAACAAGGTTTTCCTTAAGTCCCGTCCATATATTGACACTGTTTTCAAATGAAATTAAAAGATATTTCTGGCACAGTAAAAATTAGATTTCATATATGTCTCCTGAATTTGTGAACTCTACATCCCTGAGATGATGTTCAGCCTACATCTCAGTGTACCAGAAAAAGAGTCCTAGGGGTCATAAGATAAGTGGGCCAGAAAGTAATTGCCATTTAGGTGATCAAAATCTAACAAAGTTGTAAGGTTTTGTTATTTTTCTATAGAACACGTGAAAATGCTACTTGGATTCATATATGAATACATCAAGGATTGAAGCTGCCACCTGCCTTACTGCATAGTGTTCATCAGCTCCGCCCTGTGCTTTGTGAGCTGCTCTTATCTCTATGGTGATGTCTGCCTTTATCCAAACAGAACAACCCGACCCCTGACCTTTCCTGTCAATACCATCCCCTGAGGCTCAAAGCAGAGAGACATTAAGTGTTGTTTACCTTCCTTCTCTGAGTCTGCGATAACCATCCCAAATTCTAGATTATCTGCTAGTAGTATGTTAGCAACCTGTTATAATCTTAGAAATGTGAGTCTTACATTATCAGAAAAAAAAGTAGGAGCATGCTTATTTTTAATGAACTGCCTATTCTAACATTCTTTTGCTCTCGTTTATGTATTTAAGCTTTATTTTTCATATAAGAAGATGTAAATCAACTCATTTATTTCATTAAGAATATAAATATTTTGTTTTCATCACATTTTTCAGAACAAATTGATAAAACTGCCTGTTTGAAGAATAAACATGAATAATGCAATCCTTCCCTCTTTTTTTTTTTTTTTCACAAAACTATCTTGCTATGGAAGAAGGCTTTGGTATGGACATTTTTATATAGTCATGCCTCTGTGCCCTTGAAAAGTGAAGCCTGTGTGTATAGGAACAGGATGCAGAACCTTAGACTTCCTGTTCACTGGGTTTGAGGGAAGAACTACGGTTTGTAGCACTAACCACAGCTTCAGCCTGTACGTCTATGACCTTGGATGAAAAGAAAAATCCCAAGTTTTCACAGTGGTGTATGAAGAAAATCTAACCATACTTCCATAGTTTCAATGATATTCGGGGGACTAATGTGAGTTTTCTATTACCTAAAATGTCACAGGACAAGCATTCATAACAAGGGTGGCAAACAAACAGCTTATAGATACTTATAAGAACAACAGGAAAAAGATCAAACATTGAGGGTAAATGTCTACACAGGTCAAATGAAGCCAAGTGCATTCTAACATACTTGTAGTAACAAATTTCAGAGCCTGTCCGTATCCAGGCAGGTCGGCCAAGAAGAGCCTCTTTCACAGAATATAGAGTCGGCTGCATTCCTGTGAAATAAAAGCAAGACTTCATCCACAAGAAAAGAAAAAAAGCCAAATGACGACTGCTATAGTAGGCTGGATGGCAACCCCTAAAGATACCCAATTCTTGGTATCTTTATACCTCAAGGCTGAGCTATAAATGTTTGCTATATATTCTCAAAGAGACTTTGCAAATGTAATTAAACTTAGATATTAAGCCAGGCTGATTATCCATGTGGGTCTTGAATGTATCTACCAATGTTTTTATGAGGAGGAGGCAAAAGGAGATTTGACTAAAGAGAAGCAATGTCACTGGCAACATTAAAGATGTCATGCTGTCAGTTTTACAGAGGAAGGTGCCATAGGCCAAGGACTGCAAGGAAAATGGCTCTTGAATAAGAACAACATCTACATCCATTCTCCCATAAAATCTGCAGCATACAATTGAACCCTAATTTTTTGGAAAATGAATGCAAGAATTGAGGCTCACATTTCATCTTTCAGTGATCACAAGTGTCTGTTCTAGACAGTATAGAATAGAGGCAGGACCTAAAATAGTATGAAATAAAGCCACCAAGTAGATTATTAATTGAGCTAACCAAAGCAGATCATGGTGATTTAAGCATTTTCCAGAGTTTTGAGTACAGAAGGCAGTGCTTGGGTAGCTTGTGCGGCTCTCCTGTCTTGCAGCATGCAGACCAATATATGCATTTACTCTTGTGATCATTAGAAGATGGAAAGCAGAAACTACCACCTTCCAGACTCCAAAGTTCCAAGTGTTCTGCAATATTGTGTGCACTTGTCACTATTCTGTGGCAGAGTGAGAATCCCTCACCATGCTTCCATCATTGTACTATGCCCTCCATTGTCCATGTCTTGCCAGACTGCCAAGAAAAACACATTAGGCGACCCTCAACCTTCTTGGACTTCAGGGAGACTTCTGAAAATAATACAGACAACCAGCAAGTGACCCATTCATGATCCAGACAGAAATCCCCTGGTCCAAAATAGCTCATACCGTAGTTGAACTGGCTGTTGGGTTTCTCACAATTGATGATGTTGAAGCGATAAGGGATAGCGGCCCTCATGCCGCTCACCTTGAAGTAGAACCACTGCTGATGCTGGGAGCTATTAATGTCAGCATTGACCAGCAAGTCATACTCAAACCTGCAGAGTCAGAAATGAGATAATGGGTGGAGTCGCTCTTCCATAGGAAGTGATACGTTTGTCGTACTTCATGTACACACTCCAATTCCTGAACCCAGATAAAAGTCATCTGCCTTAGTTAAGATTTCTATTTCTGGGATGAAATACAATGACCAATACAAGATCTGGAGGAAAGGGTCTATTTGTCTTACATTTTCACACTGTAGTCCATCATTGAAGGAAGTCAGGACCAAATCTCAAGCAAGGTAGAAACCTAGAGGCAGGAGCTGATGCAGAGGGCAAGGAGGGGTGCTGCTTACTGGATTGCTCATCTTAACTTTCTCTGTCTGGCATTTTATAGAACCCAGGACTACCTGCCCAGGGATGGCACCACCAACAATGGCTGTACCCTCCCCCATCAACCACTAAGAAAATGTCCTACAGCCACTTTATGGAGGCATTCTGTCAACTAAGATTTCTTCCTTTCAGATGACTCCAGTTTGTGTCAAGTTGTGTAAAAGCAGCATAACATTGTTTAGGATAATTATGAAAAGATAGAACTTGATATAAAATACAAGAGTAGGCCAAAGCTAACTGATATAGTCCTGCCTCTCACCCTGTGGCTTACCATGCAATGACTGAAGCGTACTCCACTGGATGGATAAATCAGACCTATAAGCAAATCTATGACCTGTATCATCCACTGTCCTCAAGTGCTTAAAATATAGTCATTAAAACTTTTTCTTAGATGTTTAAGTCACACGTCTAAGCAGACACTGAACTGAGAGTGGAGAAGTACGCTGGAAAGGAACTGTGGCATGCTTGTCCTTTCTTTCTTTAGTCCAAGTAGATCAACTCTTCCCTGCTCTATGTGGCAGGCTTTGTTGAAGTAGTTCTTGTACAAAAATAAAACTAAAAGAAAAAGATGATATATAACTCCCCCCGAAAAAAAAAAAACAAACTTCAAACACAGCATGTTCAACTCAAACTATGCTGAGTTCTGAGCTTGCTACAGTAAGCATGTAGCCTTAGATAAAAGCCTGTTCACTGAGTGCTTACCATGTGCTGGAAACTACTCAAAGAGTTTTGTGAATATTAATTAAGTCTGTTAAAATAACTGTAAAGTAGGTTTTACTCTTACCCTCATTTTTCAGCTAAGAAAAGAAAAGCATAAAGCAAGGCAGACCACTCCTAAGCCACTTAGAAGGAGGTAGAGGCAGCTCTGGTTGTTTCATTCCAACATGAGTGGCTACTATACCATTAACTGTCATTGGTGACTTGATTTGACAGAATCCAGGCACAGAAGAATTATGTAGCTAGCAAGTCCAGTCCACTCCTGTAAAGTAAAACTGTGCTACATCAAGAGTCTATGAAAAATCACTATTTCACCACAACTGGAAAGAAATCATCTCCCTTATTTTATTTTATTTTTTACATACCTAGTCTATCCTTTCCTGTGCATTCATTTTCTATTAACGAAAGCTCATTAGTAGCTTTAGCCATGGATTCATAGAATACCCATGAAATGAAAGATGAAGACCTAAAATTGTTGCCTCCTAAATATAGCCCACTGGAATAAATAATTATGGGGAGTAGAAGGAATAGGGAATGCCATGGACCATTCTGTGTGTACAGGTCCAGCTCTGGAATAATGAAAGCATACACATTCACTGAGAGAAGTCTCTTAAATTGAAATATAAAAGTAAGAAATGCAGAAATAACATATATTTATGGATACAAAAAAACAGTCCACCTTGCTAAGACATAAGCCAATAGGTTCCCTCATTGTCTTTTGACAAATGACTCAGAGAAAAATTTTTATTTCTAGGTAATGTTTGCCAATTTTATTAGTTAAAAATATTCTTAAGATGAGTGATTTTGGTTTTGAACTACCACGATGAGGTCAGTGATCAGGCAATGGCTGGATATGGCCAGCATCTGTTCTTCTATACTGCCAGGAGGCACAACTGAAACTGATCTTACTTACTCACGCACTTGGATGGCTTTACGAAGATTTCCTGATTCAAACTTAGAGTGGAACCTTAAGCAATTGGAAATGCTGCCTTGCAACAGCCTATAAGAAAAAAAAGAGAATGTGTGAACATTTCATATTGCTGTGATTGGACACAAATTTACATTCCTTAAGGGTAAGATATCTCTTTTAGAATTTGAAACAGAGTAGTCACCATGCTGGTTTTAGAAGCAGAAGTGGATTCCTAAGTAACATATGCTAACTCCTCTTAACATATCAACATAACTAACAGACTTCTCCTTGCTCTCTGTTACATGGATGTTCAAGACTACTTACCAGGGCTCATCTAAACTGAAGACAACTTCATTTATAAGGTCACTTGGCTGGAGAAGCCTCCGGATATCCTCAAGTATCTTGATCCTTGTAAAGAAAATTGGAAATAATGTAAGTGTTGGTGCCTGCTCTTCACCTCAGCTCAGAAATCGAAACACAGAATATAGGCCCTTTAACAGTGCCTCTGTCATACGTTCAAAGGATAGAAACAGCACTGGCCTTCTTTTCTTCTCATTATTAAAGCGTAAAAACACATGAGCAGCAGAAACAGAAGGGGTAGTGATAATGTTCTTTAAGGTACTCATAGCTTGAAGACAGTCCTCAAGAGGATCTGGACTAGGGTACTACGGCTTTTCTGTCTGTATAAATAAGCAATTCCTATGCACTACGAGAGCTATGGGAAAGAAATTACCACTATTAACTATTTGCAACTTTGCAGCTTGGATGGCCCCAGCAATCCAATTCTACTTTGTATTTATTCTGGACATTTGTGTTGTTTGGACTTTGCCTGTTGTAGAAGGCTGAGGTCAGTCTTCTGTCTGAGTGAGAGCAATGTGTCTGTGAGATTTAAATAAGAGAGAGAAGAAAGTTTAAGAAGAATTTATAGTCCTTCTTCACATTTCCCAAGAATTTTCTTGACATTGGGTAAGAGGATGGTGAAGTTGAGGTGGACCCCAAGCCTAAACTAAGAAGGAAAAGGTGGTATACAGAAGTAAGATAGGAGCAGACCACCCATGAGCTGGTAAGTACTAGTATCCTAAGCAAAGAAGTCATGTAGAGATGAGATCATACAAGAATCCAAAGTAGGAACAGTTCTTGGAACTCAGTATTAAAAGAATAACTTGCTGAAGACATGAAATTTAAAATAAAAGGAAACATTCTGGTCTGCTTATTTGACTTGACTGGCTTAAGATAAGTATAGAAATCCCCCTCAGGAGAAATATCTTTTATCAGATTTCATTTTAATCTCACTCTGCTGATCCAAGGACAATGCAGCCTTTCTTGAAATATGGGAATAATCTATCACTTAGGATTTCTGCCCATTTCTGGAGAATATGGGAAATTTGTTTCATCCTGTCCTTGATGATATAGCAAAAATCACTCTCCAAATACTAGGCCTATGAAGTAAAACCATGATACTTTTCTTTATCACCAAAAAACCAAACACCAATTTGTAGTAAAAACAAGAGATCTCAAATAATCACTCTCTTATTTTTCTGAAAAGATTTCTTTTAGGAAAGGCTCCAAAATGTAGAGACAATAAATAATGCCTCCTGTTGTGATAGTTTGCCATAGACATGATTCCATTGTTTATATTAGAACCATCTAAAGAATTATTTACCCCAAATTACATGGCTACCACAATCTGATACTTGGTTTATAAAATCTCCAATATAGAGGCAAGCTTTTATGGCTCCAAAGGTATTTAAGGTACTCTCTCGGCTAGTTCTCACTTTCCTACAAACAGCATTTTATCTGTATATACCACTGCATTTGTAAAAGTATTTAGAAGAGAAGATCTATAAATGTCAAGTCAGTAAAACCCTCACCTCTGAACTCCCAGTTTGCGATCCAGCATGGGTTGAACAGTGGGAGGGGGACAGTGCCCCCAGAGATCAGGAAATGCCATTGTGTCAAATCCCACAGCAGATCTTGTTCTCAAAGCATTGGCCATATAAGCATGAGGATCGTGGAAAGGCATGTGCTTGGGATGTGTGAGCAGAAGCTTCTCTGCTGCTTCACTGCTTTCTTCTGGCTTAGTAGAGTTGGGAAACCAGGCAGCCATCCTTGGACAAGAAATTGCTTCTATGTCCCAAGCAACCTGTTCTAAGGGAGCCTGAATGTCCAAGGTATCGTGTCCAGAAGAATCAATCTTCAAACCATTTTGTTCTATGCCTTGGTTCACATTTGCTGCAGATCTTTGTTTTGAGGATGACTGCACACTGGACTTCCCTGTCTTCACCATATGCAGAATGGAAGTTTGGGCTGTGTCTTCTCTTTCTTGTCGCCAGGAGCTCTGATCTCTGTTGAACCCGTGTTGCCTTCGAGAGGCAGCACTTGGAATGTGGTGGTGATTGGCCTGCACAGTGTCTTTGATGTTCAAATCATCTTCAGATTTGGGTTCTAGTTCCTTCAAATTCAAAGTAGAAAATGTATGTATTGATATTTCCTTCCAGAAAAAGAATACAGTTCTATTCTGAAACCAGCTGTCTGGAACCAAAGCTAAGTATGACCCTTGTGATTTAAAAGCTTTGTCAAAGAGTTAATCAATGGAAATAAACCAAGATTTCAGAGTAAACAAATTCCGAAATCCCACAAAAGTCACTCTTATAAGAGGATTTAGATGAGTCTAGAATGTTATACAGCTTGTAAATGTTTTTGCAATCTTCCGCCCCACCCCCCATTCAATTAGTCTGACTGAACAACTTCATTTATAGGGCCCTCGGTGACATGCAAAGAAAAGGCTTTCACTGTGCCCCAGGCAGTGCCTTTGATTTGAAGATATTTTTTGAGTCTATACTCTGAACTGAAATTTTATTCCCTGAAATTTTGGTCACTGATATTCTTCTGCTTTCTAGAGTTAAATAGGACGTATCAACTCCTCTCTTCAGGTGCCTCTCTAAGCCCTTTGATGTGGTTGGGCTCATAATTTGTTAAAAAGCAATGAGAGAATAATAGAGATCAAAGGGCAGGTCTGAGTCTCAATATTAGCACCAGCAGCATACCAAGTTAGCATCACCAGATCTAAGGTGTTCATTTTGCCTTTACTAAAGCAAAAACCTGGATTCGGGATGGTGACCTTAACAATCCATCTATAATAATGACCTTCCCAAATTGGCAAAAAGGTCACCTAAATAATCCAGAATTTTCATCTGGTCCTTAGTGAGAAGCCAGGGTTCCATGCCCACTCAGCAGGCCATAGTTAGTAATGTGTAATTTCATTCTGATTCTGTCCTTGGTATAGAGTATCAGACCTTATGATCCTTGAAATAATTGTGGTCTTTCAAATATTTTCCCTTCTGCTTTTCTCTCAGAAAAATCTAGGGATACTAATGATGAGCAATATAATTCATTTGGACACCTCTGTTTGGCTTCCCAGATTCTACAAAGATCATACCATGTGTTACCGAGAGGTAGATTACAGACGTGCTTACCGCAAAGCTATAGGAGAGCTCAGGACACATCGCATCATATTGTGCGAGTTCCTCCTCAGGTATGTCAAGACCAGGTTTAGAACTAAGTTTGCTTATATCAGTTTCCAAGTCATCATCCTATAGCAGAAGAGGGAACAGATCACAGTCAAGAAATCTACCCTGCAGAGTGTCAAGACAAGATACATTTCTGATTCTTTACCATGTGTGGTCATTGGTTCCTCATCTTTAGAATATAATGCTAGCTCAGACAGAAAAAAAAAAAACTTGATATACTAGGTTATATTTCTTAACATAAAAAATTATATAAAGCTTTTTTAAAATCATGGATGCCAATATTCATTGGCCCTCATCAGAAATAAATATGCAAATTCTTTGTCTTATTCATAAATGACATCATTGTTGATATCATCCCTTTTGCCTGGCTACCTTTGCTGTTTGGGTGTTTCACCTGCACAAACATTTAATAAGCACTTTTCATGAGTGAGTGTTTTTGTACATACATAAAGACTTATTGATGTTAAAACACAGGTCCATGGCCCAGTGGGATCCATCCCCTAGTAAGAGAACTGAGACAGAAATTAAGTGAATGGAACACAGTTATTTCTAGTGGTGGTAAATGTCCTGGAAGTGCTGGCAGATGGCATTGCTATTGGATGGAGTGCAGGTAGCTGTTTGGGACTGAGTGACCTGAGACACAAAAGAAGTCACTATGGTGTAATGAGATATAGAAGACATGGTGAGCAGCTTATAAAGAAAATGATTCTTGCAGAAGGACCTGGTTGAATTTTCATACAGAAAGAAGATGTCAGGGACATGGAGCAGAAAAGGAAGATGGTGAGATGGAAGACAAGACAGCAGAAGAGCTTGGGAGATGTGTGCAGTTTCAGGGAACAATTAATTCTGCTGTGCCTATGCCTCTATGTGGAGTCAAAAGTTCACAAGCACTCCTAAATTTCTCTTCATGAAGCAAATCATATGAGTAATCACACTTTGCTTCTAGATTATCATCCTGTGATAGCTTCAAGGTGAGGCTGACTTTACTCTGATGACATTTTTGTTTTCCAAGCAGTATGGAGTCTTATGATAAAAATATACCAAGGATGATACTATCCAGACTCTCTGCTTTATCATACTCTAGATAGATCAAAGTTCCTTACTAAAATAGGGAACAAATACCTACCACAAGCTCTAAAAACATATTTGGAGAGATAAGAAAATCCAGCCAATCTTAAAAGGCCTACATCAAAGAAATATGGGAAGTAAATGTTTATATTTCTGAGCCAGTGGAAAAGAAAAAAAATGTGATAGCCCATCCACCTTTATAATTTTCTTACAAACTCAGATCAAAAGAAAAGTAAATCCCCTGAGTTTGGCTTCATGATACATTTAGGAACCATTCAGGCAGGACTCCATACCCACTACTCTTGTCTCTACAGGCATTTTCTGTCAGTTCTGGTCCCTGAGCCATGCTAGGATGGTTCCATCAAGGACACAACATGACTAGCCATTGGGAGAACTGTTCCTACCAATGAATAAGGCTGTTTCTTGAGTGAGGAGAGTCATGTAGGTCATAGGTGGCAGCACAGTTTGTTCCACATGTTGTTATTGGCCTATGCAGCCCTGCAGCAGGGGTTAGCAACTGTGGCCCACTGCCTTTCTTTGTAAACAAGGCTTCACTGAGGCACAGTTACCCTAATTCATCTATATGTCATCAGTGATTGATTTCTTTCTATAACAGCAAAGTTGAATTGATGTGGAAAAACAGTTTCTGTCCTACAAAGGCACAAATCTGAGGCTGAAGATATGACTCAGTGGTTTATGACACTTGCAATGTAAGTATAAAAGACCTGGGTTTGGGTTTTAACATCCATGCAAAAAGGTGGGCAAAGTCAGGTATGCCTGTAACCCCAATGCTGTAGGAAGCATAGACAAGAGAATCGCTGGGGCTGGATGGCTGCCAGCCCAGCTCCAGACAGTAAGAAGCCATGCCTTAGTGGAATGTGGCAAAGAATAATAGATTAGGATGTCCAGTGTTCTCCTCGAGTCTCCGTGGGCACACACAACTGCACACTTGCATGCATGTGTGTGAGTGTGCATAAACCACACAAATACATGTGTGCGTGTGGAAACAAATATAAACATACAAAGACCCTGAGTTTTGGTCTCTGTGTCTCCTGGCAAACTCATCACATCTTGTAGGGCTATGCTCATCTAGGGATAGACTGGCTACTGCATGCTCATATTATCTAGGATACTGATAGCCTTTTAATCTAGATAATGTGTTTTGACCCCTCCTTTCTAAACTGGACCTTGCTGGCACCATCACTACCCTGATTCAAACCATAGAGTGCGAATTTAATCTTTAGTTTATATGAATCGTGACATTAAACATCAACGTCCTGTTTGGTTTTGTATCATATAGCCATTCTCCAGAATTTAGCCTGATGTATATATGCTTTTCATACCAGAAAAGCACCTGAAATAAAGAAAAAAAATTCAAAAAGGAAGAGGGGTGAGCAGAGCACAAGTACACCCTGTGCATGCTTCTTGTTCCACAGTTTGCTCAAATCTAGTGCACACATGAAGAAAACACAGAGCCACCATCTTCTCTTCATGTACCGTTCCTCTTTTCCTGTGTTGACAGTTTCTAATCAAATCAGAACATTCAACTCCTCAGACTTTTTTTTTTTCTCACAAGACTTTCTTTTAATATATTTACTCAGACATAGGTCTTATCTATCTGTAATTTTCAAGTGGGAATGTTACATGTTAAATTTCTGGGTCAGCCCTGTGAATAGAAAAGAAACAGGCCTGGCTCCTTGTCCATTTCATGGGCAGCAGATGCTATAGTTATCACAGAGGAGAAGCTGCTTGTTGGATGGGCAGCTCTCCGATGCTGGCTGTCCCCTGGAGTCGAGCCTCATTCCTATGCTAGCTCATTACTCTGCAGGTCAGATGCATACCCAGTTCTCACCATCTCCTCGGCCATAGGTTTTGATGAATAGTTTCTCAGCCCTCGCTAATTTATCTCTTGCTTCTTTCCCAGCTGGATTTTTCTATTTGTTTAGTTCCTAGACTCTCCTAGCCCACAATCCTCCCTGGAACGGAGTCAGAGGAATTATGAGTGCTCCCTACCTTTCTTGCTAGCTGTGTGAAGTCAAGCACTGTCATATGCTGTGTCCCCTGCATCAGATACAAGAGGCAACCGACAGTGCATCAGACATCCAGTTATCAAAGTTCGAGCAAGAGGGGAGCGGAAGGTGGCATTGATGAATGGCTGCAGCAGCCCATTATTATTCAGATGATTCTGCACGTACTCTATAGGCCTGCGTGGCCACGCCAGAGCAAAGAACCAATTTGCTACTGATGACTTCAGAAATGATTCTATTTATCAACAAAACCCTGGGAACATCAGACTGTCAATAGCATTCTAAGCTCAAAGATGGGAGATGGAGCTGAAAGATATTCTGTAGATGTCTGCCACTACCATCGGCAAGGTGAGAAATTGCTCAGCTTGAGAATGCTAAAACCTCATTTTTTTTTTCAGAAAAGGAAAGAAGAGAACATGGGAAAGGACATGAGAAAAAGGGAAGGGGAAGGGGAAAAAGAAAAAAAGAAGAGAGGGACTTCTTTATTTTATTTTTATTTAACACTTTAAATTGTGTGTGTGTGTGTGTGTGTGTGTGTGTGTGTGTGTGTGTGTTTCTGTGTGTCTGTGTATGGTATGTAAGTGTATGTCTTGTATGTGTGTGTGTGTGGTGTATATGTATGTATATTTGTGTATGTATATGTATGTCTATGTATCTGTGTGCACAGAGGTCAGGGTACAATTTGGCAAAGGTGGTTCTCTCCTGCCATGTAGGTTCTGTGGACTGAACTCAGATCATTATACTTTGCAGCAATTGCCTTTACCTGTTGAGCCATCTTGCTGGCACAGGATCATTTGTAAATTTAAATTTTACCTCTAGGACTGTCACTCAGATCTTGTGCTACAGATGACAAAATTAAGGGACTGTAAATGGGGAAATATATCCAAAACTGCATAAAGCAGGAAAAATGAAGACAGAATTGCAACTCATAAATGAACTATAATTTTTCCAGGATATTGGTTTTCATTTAAGAATTATTTAGCAGTTTCTAGAGGTGTTTTTGATTCATGAGTGAGGGGCAAAGGGATGGACGCTATGGGTGAATAGTGAGTAAAAATCAAGGATGTTGCTAAGTATCCCATAATACAGAAGAAACCCCATTCAAAATAGAAATATCCAGTCAATATTAAAACAATGCAGAAGTTTAAAACACCTATCACAAAGGCAATCAACAAACTATATTCTTCAGTTCAACCAAAAGCCACATCCATTTGTTCATGCTTTAAAAGTGGCAGGGTTTTTGTCATAATGGCAAATTGAGTCATTAAAACAAAGTCACAGAGTATAAGATAATCACGATGTGAATGTTGATTTAAAACTGAAAAGCTTCCTGACCTTCTTTTCACGGATCATTGTGGAATAGGAAGCAGGAACATCAGTACTGTGGGAGCAAAGCTGCACACTTTGAAACCAGGGAAGACTGATTCATATAGACATGACTGAGTATGCACAAGGCTACATCCCCATGCATAATGGCCAGGGAATAAGAAAACCAATTTATGAAGACAGATGATTTCTAGCAAAATGTTCCCTAAAACATCTTTTTATGCATGTACTAAACACACCACCCCTAAACAGAAGTCTGTCAGGCTCATTCTAATAGAATATTTGAATCCTAATCAATAGACTTGACTTTACAAAGAGACCATGGATCAAGATAAAAATGACATCTGGAAAATCAACAATAGTATCTGTGCTTCCCAGATATCACTATCATGGTGACAATGCTGGAGTAAGTTTAGAGAACATAAGGAAGTCATCCTTTCTTCTGCATAGTGTCAGCATGAATATTATTACAACCAAGGGCACATTGACCTACTTCCTTCACAGCTTCCACATCTGAGTCTTTGTCCATTTCTTCATCACCATCATCATCAAAATCTTCTGGATGGGAAAAACAAGGTGAAAGAATGAGGATGCTCAATGTCTGGTATTTACTCTCTCATACACCATGGGTTGCATTTCTTGTAAATGAGGGACCCATTATTAAGCAAGGGCACTGTACCCTAGCACACTCAGATGCTCAGTGATTTGTGTGTATGCTGTGCACATGAGCATATGGGAAGAGAATGCCATGATGCCCAAACTGTTTCTCCATGATGAATCTAGAGGGACATAGCACAGGAATGACAATGGAGTCCCCTCCCTCTCATTTCAGAGTATTGTTGTAACCGACACTGCCAAAGTTTCTAGACCGTACACACTCTAAATCCATTGTCATTTAGACAGTGCCTCAATCAAGTCCCCAATTTTAAAATGGAGGAATTTATTTAAGAGTTACCTACTAACTTCAGAAAGGATCAGATGCTACGTGACAAAATTCCAACTGTGGAAAATCTGCTCCCTGAAGGAAGATGAGATTAAAAAACACTAGAATGTTTGACTTTAAGGTCTTCCTGGAGGTTGAATCATGACACTTTCAGATATTCTAAATTGTGTATCACAGGGATTTATACAGTGAAAGTTTTATTTCAGTTTTTCCAAACAACAAATTAATTCCACCAACAGACAGTACAGCAAAGAGGTTGGGTCACAAAATTGGTGAAAAGATTATTTTTCTTAATTAGATGAGATGAGGGTACAGGCACTCGGTAGCCGACCAGGCAACGTGGCAACAGCTAATAATTAGGAACCACGAGAGAGAGCTTGATGCTTATCTCCTTGTTTATGAGAAATCGCTTCTTTCATACATGTCTCTAATGAGTGTATCAAAAGATCCCGGTTGACCTGTACAGTGACCGTTTCTGCTTTAATTCCCGTCTCTCTGACATGCTGTAAAATGCAATCACTCGTCTTAAAGCTGAGCTACCTACTACTTTACCTTCCATTAGATGCTGTGGAAACTCTGAACTGGTGCTCTCAGAGGCTGGGAAGGTGTAGGCACTTCTGGCTGTGACCAGGGGAATCCGACTCACGGGGTAACATTGCCTGAGGATCTGAATCACAGCAGAGATCACGAGTTCCATGCTCTTGTTCTCCAGGCAGGTCTGAGCAGAGAGAATATTATAATATACCCTGTGTACAGCTCCCAAGCTGGGACATTATTTCAGATAATAAAATGCGCACAGGCTAAGTAGCCAGTAAACAGCCACACCCAGTGATGTTTGGTCATTAGAGTGTTCTAATGGACAATGTTGTCTAGTCAGAATCTGCATTTTTATTTCCATTACGCTGCTTAGGTTGGTATTGTGATGAATTTAGTCTGAAAGCAGGCTTCAATTTATTTCAAGGGAGGCTGGACCTAAGATAAGTCCTTATCCAGGATGCCACAGGAAAAGAGGAGTGGCACAATCCTTCAGGCACGCCCGAGTCACTGTGAATCGTGGCCTCGGTTATGGAATGAGTGGCTGAATTAATGGAGGTCTTGCTTTTCTCTTTTTTTCCCCTATTATCCAAATGGAAAAATATGAAGGAAAAAAAAAACTAAACTAGAGGATAAACTAAGCAAGTTTAACATGCCTGAATTAGCCAAGTTGCTTGTCTCAAAGCTGAATGTGAAGATCCTGCTTGATAACCACCCGAAACAAAAGAAACTTGGATTTTCAGATGTAACATTTTGATGGTGATGGAACATGACAATACCTGTCTTTACAGACACAGTGAAAAATGTACAAACAAGTTCACTAAATTGATGTAGCTCAGTAACTCTTTGGTCAAAACAGTTTTCCCAGTAGCTTAGAAAATGTGTTGTGCACTGAACTTGATGTAGAAATAGGTTCAGGAGGAGCCTCCAGTCTGAGAGTGCTAAAGGGTACAGAAACTTCTTACACCAAATAGCCACGGTACATAGCTGGTAAGCATCCTCCATAAGGCCTGTGTCATGGTTCTATCCTACTATCTACCTCTACACTCATAGTAGAGATGGCTCATGAAAGTAGAGAGAGAAAAATATCAGTAAAAATGTATCTGGGGAAATGGATCCACTGGTAACGTGCTTTCCATGCAAGCAGGAGGCTGTAACACTGATACTGCAGGAACGCACAGAATAATATACCTATGATCTGGACAAGTGGAGTTAGTGGGACCCAGAGATCTTGCTAGCCAGCCGGCATGGCCAAATCACTGGACTCTGGATTTAGTGAGCGATGATGTCAGCATCTGCCTTCTACACACACACACATACACACACACACACACACACACACACACATATACACACACACATACACACACACACACACACACACACACACACACACCTCGGGCATACTCACACACTCACACATAGGCATCTACACACATGTGTGCACAGGAATTAATAGTGAGGGCTCTGGATACTGCTCTGGGTTAGAGCCCTTGCCTACAATGTGCAAAGCCTGAATTCAGCCCCCAGCCAGCCCTGCAAACACAAAGGGCATGCTGTAAAATAGAAGTGAAGCAACTTTCAAAACAGAAATGTCTTAATGCAATCAAGAATGCCACTTTCCCTTTAGTGTGCTCAAATGGCACCAATCAAGTGTCTCTGAGGACACAGCAGGAAATGCTCCCAGTGGGAAATGAATTAGTTGAAGATATTTCATCCCTTTGCCCTGGTCAAATGGCCCCAAGTGTTTGTTGTAAAGTTATTAGTATTGGAGGGAAAAAGGAAAGAAAATGGAGTGTGGAAGAGAAAGAAGCAAGGTGAATAGCTGCAGATTGGAGACAACATTCTGAGCTTCAGCTTTAGGCAATATAGAGCTAAATTCAGACCAAGAACATCCCAATCTTCGCCATTTGAGAGCCCAGCCCTATCTGTAATGGCCATTGACAGGGTCACTGACAGTGGTTGATGGCAACTGCTTTTTGGGTTTGTTCTGGGGGAGAACTAAGTGGAAGAAGAGAAGCAAACTCATGCATCTGAAAAGTGTGGCTCGTGTAGTGAGCATGATACACAAAGGGTAACAAGGAGAGCTGTGAAAATGTCCTGAGACCAAAGCCCTATTAGGTAACTTTTTCTACTTAGAGGAAAATGATTGTGAATTTAAAAATAGATGATTGATTCCAAGAAAATAAAAATGCCTAGATTCACGTGCACCATATCCCTTGAAAATGGGCCAGGTAGGAAGCAGGGGGACAATACCAGAAGACACCATTAGGTTAAAAAGTGAATGTGGTAAAAAGTTCATGCAGAAGAACATATTGTTTTAAAGTCTGAAAGCTAGATGGGGCATCAGCGTATGTGTGGGACCCAACCCTCAGGAGTTTCCATCCACATACTATGCACATGTTTTCATGGGACAGGCTTAACACATCATGACCAGTTTCTGTAGCATTGTTCCCCAACCTTTCCCGAGCTACTTTTTCACATAATACCAACCAGACATTACAACATGGGCTGGATACACCTCACTATAAAATGTCGATTCTGCCTCTGTGCACATTTAGCACCCTTTTACAACAGCAGTTGGAGGCTGAGTCCTTGTTGTTTGCTTTATGGAGAAGGATTAATGACATTACTGATCAGTCAAGGGACTGCTTCTAAAGCGCTGCATATGTACTTGCAGCCCCTGACAACCCAGGGCTTCTTTTGCTGTAATATTTTTCACTGCATCCCTCTCTGCAATAGACAACTCTCAAAATCACCATCTTTTCCCTCTACTGACCTGTTAGATATTTTTAGTGCAGAACGAAGAAACAGCCAGTAATATAAAGGACAGACTGGGAGAGCATGCCACCTAGAATGGGGACAGGGGGATGCCTGGTACCAGCCACCAGGGCGAAATTTCATAAGGACTGAGTGAGATTAGAGACTTGGGGGATTGTGAGCCCTACAAGAGCACAAGGAAGCCTGGAAAAACTGAAAAGCACAGCTTGAACCAGAAAAGGCAGAATGCAAAATGCAGCTATTTCATGACTGAGAAGCTCTGCACTCAGTAATGACAGAGAAAAACCCAGAGGTGAGATCAGACAGAAAATTAGATACTGGTTTGCAGCACAGGACCGTGTTGGTGTTTAGAGAATGCTATTTTTAAAAAGGGTAGGAAAAGTCTAGTGACTGGACGAGTGGAGACCAGCACTCTCATCGGCTGCCTCATTGCCTCTGCCTGTACTTGCGTGGAGTAAATTTGGAAGGTTTCTAGAGAGGAGCAACGGGCACCAGAGACTGGCAGCTGGGAAGATAACAGGGAACATGAGTCATACGAACGTGAGCAGACTAAGGGTACCTGGGATACTCGTGTCTCCAGTGGGACGGTATTTAAACCAGCCCTAGTCAAGGGCCGCTGAGGAGTATGGTACTTGAGTTGGAACTCAAAGAACCTCAGACCACACACCCCACTTGGTGCAGATCATTGCCAGCCAAGGGAGCTGCTATTTCTGTTACGTGGGACATTCTTACCCTTATGCTGTCTGATCATTTACACTTGGGTATCACCCACTCAGAGAGGATTTAATATCTCTTGATGAACTTCTCTATGCACCTATAGGTGTCACTGGAAATTAGTCTCAGAGACCACCTTAAAAAAATCTTTCTCAGTGGATATTTTGTTTGTTTAATGCCTGCCTTCTGCAGGAATGTGTGTCCCACAAGATCAGAAGTTTAATTTGCCATGTTCCTCATAGATTCCCAGTAATATTTAGTCCAATGACAACTCACACACACGCAAAGAAGAAACTATTAAACTATAGTATGTATTTGCCTCAACAAATGAATCACATGAACTTAGTGTACAAAAAAAAAACTAAATGTTTCTAGTCCTCTTCGTTTTAGTGGGTATGTATATGTTTCCTTTATTTCTTTTGTTGTTGGTGTTGCTAGAAACAGGATCTCTCAGTGTTGCCTTGGCTGTCCTGACACTTACTCTGTATTTCAAGCTAGTCTACAAACTCGGAGATCTGCCTCCCTCAGCCTCTTGAGTGCTGTGCTTAAAGGCATGTGCCACCATGCCCGGTCATATGTTTCTTTTAAAAAAGATCAAATAGAAGGTTAGCAATGTTAGATGATAGATTAAATGGAGCCAGTACTCAGTCGTTAAGCTCTTTGTCCTTTCTATTAGTCTGAGACAATAAACACATAATGATTAAATGAGTGAGTGAATGAATGAATGAATAAATGAACACACACTGATTGGATGAGAATAAGAATGGATAAAGGAATTTGAATCCAGAACACCTGTCATATTGAAACAAGAACCATGTTGAAGTTGTTTTTCCCTTTCCCCTACTCTGCTCAGGACAATTTCCAGGTCTGGGAGGATCACCAGAAGCTGTCCACCTGCTCCGGAAATCCCCATGCTGGCTACCTGTGCAATGCTGAAGAGAGTCTCCATGCCTTGGGCTGCCAGGAAGGCCTCCCTGCCAGATCGGAGGGCGACAATGTGCCTGAGGCAGAGCAGAAGCCCATGGCGGATCATCACGTAGGTATTGGTTCCATCCCGGCTGTGCCAGTCCTGATGCAGCCGGAGCAAGCTGCTGACGTAGCCTCTGTTCACTGCCCTGCGGCTGTTAGACTCTGGAGACAAGGGGAAAAAAAGGTCACGTCAATCACAGCTGCTCCGGAAACAGTTTCGGGAGAACGCCACACTATGTCTCCCACATAATACTTAACAATGACAATAATAACTTTTTTGGCATATGAAACTGGAAGGTGTTATTTATACCAAATGATCACAATCAGCATTTGTAGTAATAGGACATGGTGACAAGCCCCCCTATAGGATGACTTGAGAAGGACATAGCATCACTTCTGCAGTGCTCCTGCCAGAACACATGACCTTCATCTAAGCATTAGAAAAGTCAGCAAACTCATAGTGAGGGAAATGATACAAGACATGTGACTTATATTGTTTACAAATGTCAGGATCATAAAAGGGGGGGAAGACTTGGAATGCCGACAGAAAAAGACTAAGAAGACGTGACACCTAAAAATAATACATAATTATAATTTAAATAATAGAACTTCCCACCCCCTTTGGCTAGGAAAAAAAAAAACATTGGTGAAAAAGGAGTTAAAATTTGGGTTAGGTTTGTAGATCGCTTTATAAAACTGTGTCAATGCCTATGCTGTGTGGCTATTTCTTTCTGATGGAAACACTCCCTCTTCTTCCTGGGTTGGGGGTGGTGCATAAGGCTCGAAGCTCTTGAAACTCACAAGATTCACAAGATCCCTTCCCAAGGCTACATAAACAGTAAGTGTGATGATAAGGAAGATTCTGCGGGAGCCGCTGCCTGCGAGTTTTGAAGAGAACTGTAATTTTCATTAGTCATCGCCCATACCACTTGATACAGCTGTCTGAGTCACCCACATCCAGGTAGCTAACCTTTCACCATGCTCCTACAAAGGGACCACAATAACATCCCTTGGAGCACTAAGCTCGACTGAAATAGAATCTTTTCTTTGGTCTGTCATCAGTACCCTTTTCTGTGATGAATATGTGTTTATTCATGTCTCCACAGGGAAAGGCACATAACACAATTGGCACCCAAAGACTGCTTGACAGAGACATAGATAATACTGAAAGAAGCTGTTGAGTGGATCATGCTATTGGCATTGAGACATGCAACTGAGTCTGATATTTCTGAGTGGGGTATCCACAGGGACAGTCCCAATGCAGTGCAGCTATTTGCCTGAATGTACTGTCTCCTTGATACAGTAGCTGCTGTGTGGTCCCTGCTATGGATCAATAAAACATGTAACTGACGCTATGTCATCTTGAGGGGTGAATGCCCTTGGAGGAAATCACAGGGTGGTTGTCTTCCTCCAGGTGATACAAGATTGTTCATCTTAAGTCAGGCATGGGTTTGAAAATACACCCAGATGACTGATATAGCAGAAATGGTACTTCAGTACCTGAAAGCAGTACGTACTGAAAGAGCTCCAAGGAGGGCTATAGTAACATCTGTGGATGATAAGGCATAGAACTGCATCTGACCTGCAGGGAACTTCACTCATGCAAAAATGGGGTTACCATGGGAGAAAGACATGTATATCCCTCCCCACCCTGGCACTGGTATGAAGAGTGGAAAGGCTAAGATGAGATTGAGGTGTTCGCTTGCCATTTATTACAGTTGATGAAACACAAGGGAGAGAAGTACACATTAGGTCTTGCTGATGAACTCGCCCTGGCATCCCCAAACATGGAAACCATGGGAAGGACAGCAAGAAGAAAATGAGTGGGATCAAAAAGATAGAGGGCACTATTTCAGGTCAGCCGCTGATACAGAATAAACGGGATCCTTGGCTATGTATGGGGGCTTTTATAATGGAAGCATCTATAATCAGACAACATTCTACCTTCCAACTGCTGGAATTGGGAAATAATTTTTAGCAAGCCATGAGACTAATCCCTCACAGCCATGCTGGTGAAGCTGAGAGACAAGGATGCAGACAGGGTCAGTCTGAGCACGAAGTGGAGGGACTGAGCTATGTAGCTGCCCATCCCTCCTAAAGACATGGACTTCATATGCGCTGCTACAAGGGCCCCTCATGGACATACCATTAGGGATACTTGACTATTACTGAGTCAAGTCCTCAGAAATATAAAGCATAGGAACAGAGTATGAGCAGATGTTACTAAAGGAATCAGGTAACAGGACTGCTACCCATTTCACTGGACTAGACAGCTTTGTGTTCGCCAAAGAGCTAAAGGAGGACTTAATTTGGCAAGGACCTCAAGACCAGTTGGAGCCATAGTGGTTCTGCAAAGCCCCATAGTAAGGCACAATTTAAGTGGGGAGGGACTCTGACAAGTCTTCATGCATCAACCTAGCATGTTAATCTTGTTCACGAGGCACATACCACATATTTCACCTTTTGAGGAAGTATACATGTGGGAGTTCTTTTCCTATGATAGGTCCTTTCAGCAGCCAGGTAGGGCTAAGAAAGAAGTAACAGGGGCTGGCTTAGAGCCCTTCAGACCCAGAAAGCTAGCTTTCAGATTGCCTTCTAAAGGCCCGTAGATCATTGCTGCGGCCAGCCCCAGTTATAGAGAGAAGTGTCCCTTTCCTTTGCAACAGGCAGTGCTTCCTTCGGAGACTCATAACCTGTTATGCTGCTGAGAATAAGTGACCGTTACTATGAAATAGTAGTTCAACCCTTCCAGAAATGGAAGAAAATAATCAGACATCCACATCACTTCCTCCAAGGTTCAGTGAACACCTTCTCTGAAGGGTCAGGAAGCTCACAGAGCTACAGGACACCCATCTCTAAAGTTAGGTAAAAGGTCAATAGTTGTGTACCAAGGACTGTTTAGTAGAGCATCTGCTTGCAAACTAGGCAGGGAGTGCCAGATCTTCTGGTCTGTGAGTCATGACCCATGCAGGGATCCAGTGTTTGAGTAATGTAGCCGCCTGAGTTTCTTTTGTTCTTTTAAGTAACCCATTATTCAAGCTCCTGTAAGTCACATCCCAAAATTAATTGGTTCCCCAAGATAGACTTTCTATACAGTCAATTCTTTGGTCTGCCAGTCCGTATCTGAGAGGAACAGCCATTTGTTTGTAATTCCCCAGGAAAAGTTACACAACAGTTTATTTTTAGAGTTTGTTAAATAGAGGATATATAAGAAAATCTCCTACTTGTTAATAAATTCACTATTGGAAAGGTATCTGGAAGTTATTCATAGAAAGAAAGAAGAAAATAATGTTGGGTTAGGAAAAGAGAGGTGAGGGAAGGGCAGAAAAAAAAAGAGGGAAGACAAGAATGATGGAAGGAAGAAGGAAAGGAGGGGATATCTTTATCATATTTCTATTCTTCTCTGTGTCTCTTCAAGGCTTGGTAGAGAAAAGGATCAAGTGAGACGCCATTCTTTAAAGGGTGTTGTGTGTAAGAGATACACTATGTGCTTTTCCCATGGTAGAGAATCCAGCTAATGAAAAATCACAAGGTCACATGTTTATATGGTTACCATGTCAACATTTGCTTCCTTTGGCCTAGTGAAACCTTCCCCTCTCCAGGCGTGATTCCCACATGATGTATTTGTTCCTCAACTTATGGACCCTAAGGCAGGACTTCATCCTACCGCTAGCCAAGTCAAATGGACTACATCAGAGTCATGCAAGCAAGTCCTCCTCATGCTGTACTCCTTTGAAGGAGTACGTCAAAAACCTCTGTGAGCAAGCCCTTAAATGAAGCATGACCTTTGATGAAGGTTGGACCCTTCATGTTCTCTCTTCCCATCATACACTAAACTTTTTGACACATCCAGATTCCTTCTCAGGACCGATGGTTCAGCCCTCTTTCCTCTGGGTCTGAAACCAATAACCTCTTCCATAACAACTTGTGTTCAGTTCTGTTGTATCCTCTTGTTTGGTGTAGCAAACCAAACTCCACCCTGGTCCTCATGAATGGCTGTCTGAGCTTAGGGTTCCTCTAGAGAGGACTGTAAGGCCAAACTGCAAAGAAGTTATGGCAGAAGGCACGGCTCATAACAGGAAGGGAACTCCTCACAAAAAGATTATTAAACACCAATGTAGGCTATGGGAGACAGAAAGATACACTACTGATGTTCAGGACAAGGCAGACAGTTCACCCTGAAAGGTTACTTTGTGAGGTTTCCCCATAGCTGATAAAGATTTAAGAGGTCTGCCTTCCCCTCTTCCACACCATGATTTCTCTGTCTTAGCTTCCCTGGTTACATCCACTGAGACTATTGTATGAATCTGTTTATCAAGATATCTTGCCTATGGTCTTTGAAGAAACACAAGGCCAAGGACGGCTCCAAGATACCTCTGTCAACGGTCAGTCTATGCTTTTTTTCAAATACTACAGTGTGAGTGAATGAGTGTGGAGGTGTCAACCCACCTAGAGGCTGTGATCCTTGAGCTCCTACAAATGAGACCCACTGTAGGGCTCTAAATGGCTGACGCTGTGACTCTACCACAGATGTTCAAATCTTGCCCTACTCTTGAGGCTCCATGGCTCCATTATAGGAACCACTCCTGCTGGTTTATGAGACAATATGTGCTTTTAGCCAGATGTGTGTGAGGGAGCTCCTCTGAGCTGCAGTCAGAAGAACAGAATAACACTTTCAAGTATTATTTTTCCACAAGACCATGTAAGTGCACTAGTGCTTTAAAAAAAAAAAAAAAAGAGGAGGGGGCATGGAAATTTAATGTCCTATAACACAGAGATTTTCCTCATAATATTAACAGACCTTTTATTTTGCCTGTTTATAACATTTTAAATTGCAGGGCTTCACTCAGCACCCCTGAGAATTTTGACCCAGGTGAGGAGTTGATTTTATTTTGGCTTTTCCTTTTACAACAATCTGTGCAGCCGTGACCCTGAGTTGAGACTGATGAGATTTATGCCAGTGTTATGTTTGTGAAAAGCATAAAGCTCTTTTGAAGCTTCCTTTAAGGAATTATTCCTTTGTAACAAAAGTATATCTTGCTTTGACTGGTCCTGGCTAGAGTCCTCAGAGGCCTGAATAGGGTTCCAGTCTATCTTCTATCGAATGTTTAAAAGAAAATTGGGGACTAACGAGGGAGTATTAAAGAACCTTATTTCTTGATTAAAAAGTGTCAGAATGGCAAATATGGGACACTGGGGCTCTGTGTTCAGTGGCGGGTGGATGACATTTCTTTTTATCTATTCTAAGGCAATGCAACCAATAGTGCATTATCCAAATGACCTTCATTTATTATTCTCTTTGGGTGTAAAGAAGTGGGTAATGGAAAAAAAAAATCTTTGTCTAAGAAAAAAATCCCTTACCAAACAGCTATAGTTTCCTGTTAATCCCCAACAAGCTGCCATGTTTACTAACACCCAAAGAAACTAAGCTTCTTCTTTACTGACCCTACATCAGTCAATCTCTCTCTGAAAATAGTTTAGGAAGTTTTGTAAAAGTCAATATGAATCTAGCAGCCGACAAGTGGAGATTCATCAAACTTTGGAAGAGCAAAAGTGGAGAAGAGGCAAAGAATGAAATGAGGGTCGCTGGGATCAGCAGCTCAGAGGAGTTCCTGAGAGATCTGAGAGAGAAACACCACTGCTCTACGTAAAAAAGTACTTAGAAGAAAATGTGAGTTTTCAGATGCAGCTCTGGGTGAGCTAAGAGTCTGGGGACTTTCCAACTCTCTCCCAAGCAGACCGGCTATTCTGTATAAATGGCTTCTTCCTAAAAGTGTTTTTAGAAATTTCCTGGTGTGTGGGTGTGTGTGTGTGTGTGTGTGCACTCACATGCATGCGCACATGTGCACACATATGCTTTCATTTCCTAGAAAGTCTATGAGGTGCATAGACTGAGATATGGAAGTAGGGTGAAAAGTTCTGAAGCCTTGTATCTCGCTGCTTCCTGGGTATCCCTTGTTTGGTCCGCCACTCCAGCTGCATTTAAAGATCTTTGGCACATTTTCCATTGTAGGATCCTTGACCAGCAGAAAATTGATTCATTTGTGTTCTCACTCCGATTCACCTTTTTATATTTTGCTCATCTCTCTATGTTATGTTCTCTCAGGGCCTTCCTTTTAGCTAATTCTCAATCTCAAACATGGTTAATGAAAATTCTTATTTTTACTCAAAATATTCTTAAGTTGAGGTTAAAATAATTTACTTTAGTAGGGACACCCATGGGTATAGTTTTTATACTCAGGTAAGAAAGAAAAAAATAAAGGAGAAAGAATCATGCTAAGGTATCAATGGCTAAGTTAGCTACAAAGAAGGGTGGTCCTGATTGCCTGTTGAGATCCTTCGAGCATTTCTACTCCAAATATTCTACAATACATTTAAATAATTGAGAATGTAATGAAAGAATAATCCTGTGATTGGAGCAACAGTAAAGTAGCCTGTAGACTTGTGGTGGATGCCATGTTGTCAATGTTTAATCACAGGGCAAGCAGACCTGCAGGTTACCATAGCAACAACCTCACCTTTTGTCTTACCCCCATCTCTTTTAAAAGTGAATTATCTCCCTAGCCCCTGAAGGCATTGGTGAGCAGTACCATCCTTACAAAGATATTTGTCTTCTAAACAGAAAAGCCTAGAGACCTATAAACCTCAAAGGATTGACTTTCTCCCAGAGAATTTGGAGCCTCATGGCAGCTGCTTATGAGAAATGTTTCGGGTCCTGGATTAGTGCATCCACAAGCATCCTGTGACTCTGCCCTCTTACTTGGCAAAGGGAAAGGGAGTTGTCTGTCATTGCTGTTCTTTATTCCCTTATCTTAGGATTGTCTCATTTCTTTAGAGGTAGAGTGAGGTCCTTCACAAAGGACTCTGCAGCAGAGGGCATGAGGCACACAGATCAGTGTAAGCCTCTAAACTCATCATTGCCATCCACGGATACTTGCGTCGCTGCTTTGCCAGTCCTGATCCCTGTGAAGACCCTCGGCATTCTGACAGCTGTCTACCTAGAGGCCTGAACAAGGCTGAGCTCCACCCCTGTCTATCGTCCAGCTGTGCACAAGTGAACATGTGATCTCCCGTCTCCGCTGTTTAGTCATTTTATCCTACAGACAAAATGAACAATAGCTTCTTCGCTCTTAGTTTCGGAAAATTAGCTGAGACAACACCAGAAAGTAAGAAGACATCTAATGCCAGAGAAGTACTAACTGCTCAATGCCTGCTGCCTGAGAAGATCACCACCAGCAACACAATCAGCACAACTCTAACAACCTCTGTTCTTATGCACAACAGAGAGTCAAATGCTCTTCTCTGATGTGTTTCTTTTGAAATACCCATTCAAGAACAGACGCATCGGGGTCACATAGCTTTTGAGAATGAACATTGGCTCTGCCATTTACTAGCAATGTAATTACATCATCACATACACTACATCACATTATTCAGTACTATGATTTAAATAAAGTTTAATGTGTCCCCTCGTGCCTCTGCTGTTAATGTAGGAGTAGCCCATATGAATCAAGATAAATCCATAGGTGTTAGTCCCTACACAAGACCAAGAACAAGTTACAGTTTCCAAAAATGCATTGACACGGTGTTAAAATTCCCATTCCAGAAAGAAGTAGGAGGTGGGGGGAAAGCACAGGTAATACCAGAGCAAGACCAGTATAACCACAGGGAATGTGGCAGAGCAAGTCAGCTTGCCAAAACAGAGAGCAAGCAGAGGGATTCAGAAAGGGGCAGGGCATGGCAGACACCAAAGACATGGTCCCATTAACTACTTCATCAAGCTAGGCCTCCAACCTAAAATTTTCCAAAGAAAACTGGGCACATGGGCTCCCACACTTAATCCCATGAGGATATTTCATAGCCAAAACATAAACCACTCTTAGGTGTAATAGTAATAATAATAATAATAATAATAATAATAATAATAATAATATATCTATGTATATGGTGATATGTGTATGTGTATATGCATATAAGAATAAATGCAAGGATTAGAGACTTCTGAGACTTCTAGGGAGAGAAATAATGTTCAGCTCCAGTGCATACTCTAACATGCTAACTTGAGAAATTCTTGCCTTTAAAGATCAAAGAGCTCTATGATTTGTTCACAAACTTTCTAAAAGTCCATTTTCTGAGGCTCTCCCTTCTCAGGAAAGAAAACAAAAAGCACACAATCACTTAGCAAGGCCCAAAAATTCCCCTGTACCATCCAAGATCTTCTTGCAAGCTTTCTCCCCACTGTCTACCAACCAAGAATAATTATGTCACAAAATTTGCTCAGTCTTAATCAAGAGTTTACACTAAAACAAAACATGCCCTGTGACCAACAGCACTCTAGCCCTGCAATAGCCCACTTGAAACTGTCCATTCTGAAACATTAGAAGTCTCAAGCTAAGGTTGCCTCCTAATGTACTGTGTACACCTTTGCAATAAATTGTTTATGGCGATCTTCTCAGCAAGCCAATTTAGAAAATATTTCTGGACAAAATGGCCTTTCCCAAGGCTTCCAAATCACATTATAAAACAGTGAGCTGCCTGTGTTCCTACTGTATTGCCAGGTACACAGGAAAATATTTATTTGTTGAATGTTTCCTATGAGCTCAGCGTCAGCTAATCATTTCACATGGATCATCTCATTTGTCTTATGAAAGTGCTGTAGAAAAAGCATGGCATTTCTAACTTTACAAATGAAGATGCAGAGTCAGAGACATGTTGAAAGGCTTATTTAAGTCCACCAAGTTTCTAAGTGGTATCTCTAGGGTTCTAACGGAATCTCCCATCTGACCAAAAAGCGAACATACTAAGCTGTTTCCAAACCCTTGGTGCCCCAGTTAGCATTGAGTTTTGTACAGAATTTAACTCTTACCAATACAAATAGTTTCTTGCAAGATGTTTCTGGATGGCTAGAGATAAAGCATAAGGGTCCCAGAGGAACTGTGTTTCTCTCCACATCTTCCATTTTCCCTGTTTCTTCCCAGATCCCTAAGACCTCCTAGTAAGAAGCAAATTCAGGAAGAGTGAAGGGCACAAATGAGTAGCCAATGATTATTCAGCTCACTCAAGGCAACCTCTGGGTGTCTTTCTGGTAGCCAGATGCTAACGGAGGCCAGTCCTGAAGTCGGATGCTGAATGCAATGAGAGGGCAGTGATTTTGAGGAGAGGTGTACAGTTGACCTGCAGCGCTTCTTTGTCTTTGTAATGTAACTACACCTCAGGAAACTTAACTCTAAGGTGAGTGTTAATTTCATGTAAATCCTATTTTTCACCACCGGCTTCTATAAAATTAATGACATTTTCTCTTGGTTCCAGGAATAGTAGCTCAGATGGAGAGTAGGCCACCCACAGTTTTTCCAAATGGTTTTGAAACTAGATGTTTCTCTTTCAAGTTGGGAACTACACAAAAAACTAACTTCCCATGACATAGTTTCAAGCCAAAGGGACCTTCACCCTCTCAGTTAAGCCTTGGGGTCGGCATCTTACTCTCCCTGCACAAAAAGAGGTTCTGCTATTTCTCCTGTGCTCCATACCTCACTCCACAACAGAAAGTCCATTAGAACAGAGATCCTCTGATTCAAACTTCTGCATCACATAGTTAAGCAAATCAATAGTCCTGTGCTCTTATTTACTTTTGTGTTCTTTGTGTGGGGTTCAGAGGTTTAAACCTAAGATAGGCACAAGGGGTACCAGTGATCTGTGTTTAATCACTTTATTAAATTATCTATCTATCCATCCATCTATCTATCTATCTATCTGTCTGTCTGTCTGTTCCTTCATCCATCTACCACCCATCTATCTATCTATCTATCTATCTATCTATCTATCTATTTATCTATGAGGCTGGGGCTCACTTATTTTTGAGCTATGAATTCACATTCTTCCAGTAGCTTCCAGAGTAGTTGGAATGGCAGGCCTAGCTTGTGCTTTCATTAATTCTAAACCATATTTCCCAAGTTTCTTTTCAAAAGGTAAGATGTTCCCAGTGAGGGAGAATCTCCGGACATCGATGCCATTTATTTCATTCTTACTAGTATGTGAACAGTGATGCACCTCTTATCAGTGAAGGAAAATACGATCACATTGTCATATCAATGCTTTTAAGAAATATATAAAATCAGTTGATTCTCAGCTATGGGCAGCAGCCTGGATGGTTCACTCAGCATACACAAATAAACAAAGATGTTTCCCTCTAGACCAAATCTTGCTGCTGCTTTGGGCAATGAACCACCAGCTAAAATCACACCTACACTTCTAGGGTGCTATATTAATCCACTAGACAAACATTTGTTAGTGATATGCCAATATATTGCAGGCACCTTTGCCATCACCGGGGACGTAGTGACAAACAAGCTGAAGTTCCAGGCCTCATGAGGCAATGCACCTATGTGAAGGCAGTGTGGAAATGCAGGCGCAGACACACAGAGAACATCAGGCCATGGCACGTGCAACAGAGAATGACTCTGGTGACTGGGTGGGAAAGGTAGAGTAGGCTTCATGGTCAAGGAAGACTTCGCAGATGGGGCACTGGGGCCAAGGCACATAGGGTAGGAAGGAATAATGAGGCAGAAACCAGCAAATGGAAATTGCCAAAACTTGGTGAGTGAAAATAAGAAAAAGCAGGAGAGCAAAATCCAGGATGGAAAGTAAGGGGAAAAGTTATAGAAAAATACCTAGAAAGGTGGGCAAGGGGGTCTCTTTCCTGCCCCCTATGTGTGTATGCCCGTGTCTGTCTCTATCTCTCTATCTCTGTGTGTGTCTTTGTGTCTCTCTGACTCTCTGTTTCTCTCTGTGTGTATGTATGAGCACATGTGTATCTGTGTCTCTCTGTGTGTCTCTGTCTCTTTCTCTCTGTCTCTATCTCTCTGTCTCTTCATGTATGTAAGTGAATGCATGTGTCTGTGTTTCTTTGTCTCTGTGTATCTGTGTCTCTCTGATTCTGTTTCTGTCTCTTTGTCTCTGTGTGCATGCCTATGTTTCTGTGTCTCTTTGTATCTCTGTCTGTATATGTGTCTGTCTTTATGTGTCTGTGTCTCTCCATGTCTCTGTCTCTCTCTCTGTCTCTCTCTGTCTCTCTCTATGTGTCCCTCTCTCTCCCTGATACTCACACAAACTCTAAGCTCTGAGATTCATTTCAGGGAGGTGTGTGCAAACATAAAGAACCCTGTCAGGCCAGGGTTTCCTTGCCCTCTTTCATTATAACTTCTCTATGACATCTCTGGAGGGAAAAAAGCCCAAGGAATGAGCAGCTTTGCCTTAAAACTTCAGGGACACTCCCATTCACAGAGGATCTCACTCTTCTCTCAAGGGGTGTGAAAATGCTCACCAATCCCCCAAGAAGAACTTCTACCCCTGCTGAGACCTCCTGGGAATCCCCACTCCTCATTTCACTTGGCTTTTTCCACTGTAAGCACAGAACACACCTGAAGAAGATAGCATCTACACCTGGAAGGAAAAAACTCGGGGCTTCCCCCACCTGCCCTCTCTGCTAGTTGACACGTGAGGCGCCTGCTTCTGGCTATAATGCAGTCGAGCAGTATGCACTGCAAGGAAGCCGACTGACTGTTTTACAGATGTGTAATTCAGCTCATGCTTCACGGAACCTCTAGACTCCAGTAGGTGAAGAGGAGCAAAGAGCACACACCTCTAACCTGCTGCCTCCAACTCATCCTCCGGTGGCATCACTGTGAAATTCCAAGTCCTTGAGCCTTCTGCATAGTCCTTTGAACCCAGATTCAATCACTAGCAATATTTCCCTTCCCTCTTCTATCACCTGGACTATACTAACCACGGTCTCTTCTATGACCCCCATGCCGTCTTTCTCGCATCCTGAATAAGCACAAGGAAGCATCACAACACCATACACACTCCAGAAATAAAAATGACTCGGGAAATGTAGAAGGACATAGGGCCCAGCAGAGATCTGGGGTTAGGGACAAGAGCTAAGAAACAGGTGGAGTGGCCTCTCTAACCTTCACTGTCAACCATTTATATAAACATCTCTGCCTAGACGTCACTGCGAATCATTTACATTTTAAAAATAGATTTGAAGCCTTCTAGAACGAAATGAATGGCATATCTTATTCCCAACGCATTCAGTGCCTTTACAGGACTATAAGGAGCTCAGCCAAGCTCATCGAGCCTCCAGAGAGCAAGATTTTCTCAACCTTTATGGACATCTGGGGCTGGATATTATTTATTGTAGGGGACCATCCTGAGCACTGTAGGATGTTAATAGCAAATTGGTCTGGATCCCATGGCTTCTAGGAGTAGCCCTCCCACAGACATGACAGTCACAACGTCCTTGGCCTCAATAAATATTCCTCCGGGGGCAAAATCAATTGCATTGACAGTTGCCGCTGTGGAATTGTTAAATATTTACCTGTCTTACAGGATTATTGCAGGCATTAAGTGAGATAATATATGAAAGTTGCTTTGTAACCTGCTACTTCTAGGATCTCTGGGAACCAGCTGATGTGCATCTTGACATAAATAAATAATTGTGCAGTCAGTCCTGGATGGGATGGGGAAGCAGTTCCATGCCTCTGGAGCTGGGGAGTGTTTATCTTTTTGTCTAGCCCTTTAAATCTTTGTGGTACTTTATCTTCGTCAACCCACAGCCAGCCATCAATTATGCCAGAATGATACAAGTTCTAAAATCTAAAAGGTTTACAACTTCACAACCCTGGATGTTAACCCCTGAGGACCCACAGTGTAAAGGAAATAAGTGCATACTGATGTAGCAAGGGGGACCGGATCTGTGTGCATTTGTTTACTCTCCTTCCTTGGCTTATTCAAATAACTTGCTCTGAGTGCCTGCTGTATAAAATACACTAGAGTTAATGGCTTAAGAAATAAGAATTAATGAAATACAGTCCCCAGGGCTGAGGTTCACTCGGTCAAAAGTAGGGGTCAGCACACTGCCCACAGCCTATTTTTATACAGTTTTATGGGAACATAGCCATAGCTGTTCCTTTATGTGTTGCCTATAGCTGCTTCTGCCCTCGCAGGGCACAGCGAAATGGCAATCATAGAAAGAGTGTGGTCCACAAACTCTCAACTATTCTCTGTTAGCTATTCCACAAAAAAGGCTTCTGGGGGTGGGGGTGGAGGTGGCAGTAGGCACTAAAAACAACCAGGTGTCAATTTAGTGCAGTGGATAAATCTTGGGAGACAGGTTTAAATTTGAACAAGCCCTATACCTATAGAACATTAACTCCTTCAGCCTCCAAGGGCAGTAGTAATCAACTGGCACTGACTTTGACCAAAGTTTATTAAGGTCCATTGCTCTGCTCCCATTCCTGGCTCATCACCTGCTTCTGTGCTGCTGGTTATTTTTAGAAGGGACAGACCAGCTTGCCTTAATAACTACGCCTCTGTAGTTGGCCCACAGAACCATGAGAGCCGATGCTAGACATATGTAAACTCTCTTCCCCACCATATCTTACTGTTATGGTGATTAAGTTAGGCAATTATATCAAATGCATGCCATCTCCATCATGACTTGGAAACTTGGACACTTTTTCGAAGGGACCCTTTGGCCTAAACTTGCAGGAAAATATTAAATAGAGCAAGCGCCCTGGAAACAGAGGGGGTAAAAGATAGCTTGCTGCCTGTGCATAGGAACTAACCGACTTAACAGGGGAATGCCAATGATGATGCTTTAGCCAAGTTCTGTGTCAAGTAGGAACATCTCATCAGCACCACTCACAGCTCTGTTAAGACCCTGGAGGGTCACCTCTGAAGACTTTGACCATCATAGGAAAGGGTCCATCAGCCTACCTTCCTGCCATTGAGTAACAACCCCACTGAACCTCAATGACTTAATTTCAGTTCAATTGCTTAATTAAGCTCGTTAATCTTAAGTGACTCCAAAATGACTAGACTGGGTCTTAATGGATACAAGACTCTGGCTTTGCTTTCCCTGGGTCAGATATCACCAGACGATGATGACAATGAGGATGCTGATGATTTTACTACTTATAGAAGTATGGCACACTTTTCTAGCCTCTCACAAGAAGCATGTCACCCCATCTTTAAGCTATAATCCCAAACAATAGCTCAAGCTCCCAAGCACCCCACGGAGACATTCATTCAGAAGTTTGCAATGTTGTTTTTTTTTTTTTTTTTTTTCTTCCAGAACCTCAGTAACATCCCTGGAAGCTTCTTGCTGTCTATCAGAAAGTCAGAAGTGAGGGAAAGGATAAGCTGTTATTAACTAGGGTCTCCATCTGCACCCCACTGTGCCTGCTGCATATATCACACATGCCATTCACACTTAGGCTTTGATGATGAAAATGTAAGGAAGATAGTGTTGCAAAGAAGCATCAAGCTCTGCCTCTAACTCTCCACTTACGGAAAGCCAACCTGAACTGAAGTGCAGTGCCAAAGGCCAAGCTTAAGATTATATAGTCAATCTATGGCTCAACCCATAGTCCAGGGTTCCTGGCTCCTGCTGAAGGTTAACAGAAATCCGAAAATTTGATGCTTTGGAAGCAGTCCCAACCGAGGTAAAGTTTAGCTTTCCCTGTGCTATTTGTGGGATCTCAGCAAGTCTTTGTTTGATGCTAACTACATCTTCTTGTCACATAAAACAGGTATAGTACTATGCTTATGATGTAAACAAGGACAAAGAGTTCACTGAAACGTGAGCAAAGTGTCCAGCAAGTTATTAATCACGCTGAGGGTGCTGCTGTGGTTGTTCTGGTATAGAGTCTCTCTCTTCCCGACCTCTTCACACTCCACAGCTTACAGACAGCTTTCAGAAGCAGTTCATTAAAGACGTCATCGAACTGGGAGAAGGGCCTCTTGCAGAGGGTGCAGAACTAGAAGACTCTTGTCCTTCCAAACCAATCTAGGACCTTTACAAGTTGTCACAAGGTTCTGGGAGGCTAGCGACCCTAAGGACCAGCGTTGCTGCTGTCAAGCAGAGACAGCCTGCGAAATGCTGCTGGGTGTCCCCGCCCTTGGTCAATCCCGCTCCATCATGCTAACACCACTAAGAAGGCAACAAATTCCCTGTTCTAACCCCAGGCTCCACTCACCCTGCCTCCTCCCACCTCCCTTAAATAATGGCTGCTGCGCAAATGCCTCCGAGACCATCTTCAGCTAATTTCCTTCAAGACATGCAAGCTGCTAACGCTGGGAAGCACAGATAGTGTGCGCTAGCAAATATGGCCAAAATTAGATTAAAATAACCTCCTGATAAACAAATTACTCACAGAAAATAAATATTGGACTAGCAATGACCGAGATAACTAGAAGAACAGTGCCACCATATGGCAGGAAGAGGAACTACACGAGCAACTGTCTGCAACTCAGCCCACATTTCCTGCAGCGTCAGAATGGGGGCCAAGAGGGGGGGGTGGCAATGGAAGGAAAAGAGACAACCCGGTATGGTTGCAACCTTTTAACTTAAACTTTTTAAAATTACTTATGTCCTTATGCAAAATACATAAGTATTTGGCAGACAGGACTGGACCAGAAGCCAAGAAAGTAAAGAGGAATACGCCAAATTGAATATGGCATGACGTAATAGGAGGCTGTTATCCTTCCAGTTCTTGCTCGCTCCGGGGATCTCATGCCCTCATTCATCAGCCTTGCCTGACGCGCAGCCTCGAAGCAGCAGACACAGGCTCCTCACACACAGGCTAGTGTTCCAGCATCTCTCACTGGGTCCCATTCAAATGTTATATGGAGTGGACCCTGCAATGTTTCCGACTTAAGTAACACATGGTCTTCCAAAATAATCCTCCTGATACTTAGACAATATTTACTTAGCTTCCTTTCAACATTTGGTTGTTCCTTCTATGGGTTAAGTAAACCTGGCCTCTTTAATCTCTTCCTGGTGAAGCACAGGGCTTAGCTCATTGGGAGGAAGAGACTGCCAGGTAAACTCTGAAGCCTGCTAGCTGAATGAATTATTTAAGCCTTCCAGACATCACTTATGAGGAGGGGATTGCGAAATCTCCTTTTCAGGCTAAACATACACAGTGTCTGACATACTAAGAACTCAATAAATGGTGGGTATAAGTTTTGTCATTTTAAACCAGCACCGTGATAGATGTAGCTTGCCGTGTTGCCTTCAAATGAAGCCAACTGCAGCCGTGTGGCAAATACAAAAAAAAAAAAAAATCAATAATATTTGAAGAATGCTTTTGGCTCATCAGTAAAATACTTACCGTATGCTGCCCCAGAAGTCATAGTGGAAAAAAGAGACATCAGGTTTGTGAACATACCACAATAACTAAGGCATGGGGGAAGGTTTCCAGGAAACTGGGCTGCTTTCTTATACAGTATTAAATAGGGGAGCCTCTAATGTGGCCTGAGATGAGGATGCAGTAAGCAGCCTGTGTGGGTGCTCAAAGAAGAAGACAGTCACACACGTCTGTGTGCATGTGACCATCACAGACACCACGACTGGTTCCATTCTGTGTAAAGCAGTGATTCTCAACCTTTGGGTTGTGTCCTTCAGCCATGACAGTTTGACCTTCTTTAGTTCATTACAAAACTGAGGCAGAAAAGCATAGCATCTGGGAAACCTAGAATATCAGACTTAAACAGACCAATTCTCCTGTACTTGAGCCCAAAGAAGGCCTTACTATTCTGCTGGTACTTGTATATGGCCATCAGAGCAAAGGGACCACCATATCAACCACCATCAAACACACAACATCCACTCTGAGGACGGAGGCCAACACGCATAGCATGTCCAGGGAATCTTGAAATTGGTCCATCTTCGCCATCCGGTGATCATCAGGCCACTATGCACTCCAGCATCTACACTGCCAAATGCTAAACCACCAGAGGTGTTTTCTCCAAGCATGAGGCTGTCCATCCATGCCAGGCTTCTGTTCTACTGGGTTTGTCCTTCCTTCCTATTCTCTGCAGTACCACTGCTGAGGGATGTTCCCTGGGAATCAGACAGACAGAATATTAACAGAAGTCTCAACTTCCTGCCAAACTTTCCATTAGCCCTCTTATCTGCCCCCTTCCTTTTTTTTTCCGCTGTTTCTTTCTCTGCCGACTTCTCTCAGCCTTCTCTCTTCCTCTAACTTCTGCACACTTCCTGAGTCCCCAAAATGCTAATTCTCAAGTGGAAAAGAACCATGAAATAGACTCCTCTTTCATCAGTAAGATTTAGGGTCTCAGCCAGAAGGAGCTTCCTAGTTGCAAGGTTTAAATCCCCTTTAAGTCAGGCAGCAAGGTTAATGCCAGGACAATCCCTAGGGCCAGCACAAAGTAACTATAATCCCATTTCTGCCTCATTCAAAGACTGTTTCTGTGGTCACAATTTTTCATAGGTGCATTTATGGTTAATGCTTATGGAAAAAAGGTTAAGAAAGAAAAGGAAAGAGGGAGAGACTGTGGTCATAATGATAACAGGAGAGAGGTATGGAAGGGAGAGAGAAGGGCAGAGAGAGAAGTGAGAGAAGCCTTGTGGAAAAAATCCTAGTGGAAAGAGGGAGGGGGAACGGAAGGAGGGAGGGAGAAAGAGTTATTTTGGCTTGTTAGACACAAACAACATGAGCAATTGAAGTAGTGTGATTTCCTAATCAGAGCTGTATTAGATTTCAGTAATGCAAAGCTAAGTGCTTTTGGATAGAATAAAACACACACACACACACACACACACACACACACACACACAAGCTCTTTGTACAGAATGTGCGGTGGCGAGTGTTAATGAAGAGTGTGCATGCATAAGCAGAGAAATGAACTGATTTGAGGGATGATGTGGAATTTTACACAGGCCATTCTAATCTAAAAGACAGAGACAGATGAACTCTAGAGTGCACAATGATTTTTGTTCCTTGGTAACGTCAAGTGGCTGAGACAATGGGACATAAGTTCTCAGATTTCTGTGCAAAATTTTCCTGATCAGAAATTAAGATTTGAGATGCCTTTGCCTCATTTCTCTTCCTACTGTCCTCATCTCCTGGGCTGGCTACATCACTTCTAGCCTGTTTGATAAGGGAGCAAAAGCCAGAAAAGAAAAAAAAAAAAGCTATCCCGAATGTGATCCAAAGTTCTTTCCTTTCCCTGTGCTGCTGATGTGGGCAGGCCCCACAGCTCCAAGAACTGGGTCGGGGGGTTGGGGGGATTGACTCCACTCAGCCACAAATCAATAGGATCTTAGTGACCTCAGATTCTCAAATCTGTCCTCACATTGACGGTCACAGGGACACTGACTAACACCAACCAGTAAATATTTTGTTCTAGTTTTATGCAGACAGGGCAATGTGCTCTGTTTGTGGTGCAGTTACTGAGATATACTAGAACTGGCAACTTTTAACTTCACTGACAAGTAAACAACAAGCCAGAATAGCTGCCACCTAAAAGAAGTAGGTCTTTTATAGATAAAAGTGTGCATAGACATTCTAGGAGAGCCGGGCCACATGCAGTTTTGAATTTTAGACAGAATCTAATATCCTGCCTTTAGAATCAACTGATAGATTCAACACTCTACAAGTCAAGTCAAAAGGCGTTGTATGTTAAAGTTTTGCTATATGTGACGTTTAGACATTATAAAATGATATGAAATTTCCAAAACACTCAAAGCCCTGCAGGAACTCCGGCCTAGATGGATTGGTGTCACCTATGCCTCGGTATTCCATGCCATGTATACTTTGGTGGGGCTGATAGAACAACTGTGTCAATGATTGCTCCTCAAGCTCTTGCATGGCCTAACATTGCCATCTAAGTGAAGCCTTCGTTTGCACTGAGCTTAAGATGACCTCAGAACTGTTCTACCTATACATTAGAATTACCGCTTGTGATAGAAGCTCCACGCCCCAGCAGTGTCTCCCTCAAGTAATTGGTGAATGTTTGTAATACTATTCCCTTTTCTGTGTTCTTGCTGTTTACAGATGCATATGAATGGTGCTTGATGCCGGGGATTCTTATATCGGTTATGAAAACTGAAAATGTTTATTAAATACAAAGGAAGGTGTCTTGGGAAGGAAATTTTGAAACTTTGGGTAGATTTTAGCCCATGTGTGTACCCAAACAGGTACTGGCCATTCTCAAAAGGAAGCAACTTTAATTCCCACAGGATGAGGTGGGTTGTTACATCTAAGCACAATGCCAAGTACTAGTACAGAATGATGTGTGGAATATCACTCAATATTCCACAATGCATAGAACAGATAGCAACAAGAAAGAATTACCCAATTCAAAATGTCAGTGGGGCCAAGAATGAAAGACTCTGATTTAAATGAAGGTTTTGTATTTAGCGGGAGAAAGACTATTAGAGAACCTCTGATCCAAACGTTTTTGTAGTATAAATAACCAAATATCCAGGCAATAGCCCATATGAACAGCTCAGAAGAATTAGCAGATAACCCCATATATCGTCCTAATGGGATAGTAAAGCCTGCTTTATATGTAGAAGACAGCAGGCTTTCAGTTCCCTAGCAGCCTATTAGGAAAGTAAATAGATAATAGAACTACAAATGTTAAGACCATTGGTTCTAAGCATGTTGTTAAATTTAGGTTGTAGGGAGCAGTCTTACTATTTCGGGTGGGTAAATATCACAAATCAATCATTTAATTGCCATCAACAAATATGTGCTTTCAGCCTTGTTGTGCTGATACAAGAAACATACAGATCAATAGAGATAACCCCTGTCCCTTAAAAGCTCTGGCTGAGAGATAACAACAAAAAATAAATAAATAAATAAAGCAGAAAAGAAAAAAAAAAAAAAAAAACCCTTCAAGTCAGTGACATCAAGGCGCTGATGTAGGAAAGCCTATGGAAACAGAAAGCAAGGGCACCTAACCCAGTGATCCAAAGAATATTCTACAGAGGAGAGTCAAAAGCCAACCTCTAAAATAGTGCTTCTCAATCTATGTGACCTGACTTCTTTTGGCATGGGTGGGGGAGCATCATTCAACACTTTCTCAGGGCTTGAATATCAGACCTCCTATATGTCAGATATTTGCATCACAATTCATAACAGTAGCAAAATGACAGTTATGGAATAACAACAAGAATAATTTTATACTTGAAGGTCACCATATGAGAACTGAATAAAAGGGTCATGGCCTTAAGAAGGTTGAGAATCACTGCCCTAAAAAAAAAAAGAATATACATTAGAAAACACAGAGCTGAGCCCTCTACCAGAGTCTAGGAAGCGTCAAGTTCTCTATTGTCAAAGCTTGGCTGGATGGACTCAAGAGGAAGCTTCTGTCCCAAAGGGCTGCACTAACTTAGTCCCAAGGACAAAAGCTCATTTTCTTCTTATCCCTCACCCTTCATCCAAAGCCAAGCATTCGAATGGAGAAAGACCCTGTTTGCCATAATAAGAATCAAGAGCTTAAACTTGTAATTAGTTGATGCTGAAGAACATCAACAGCTCTTCCCCAGAACTCACAAGTAACATCTTCCCATCTTCAGTAGTCGATAGACTCCCTCTCTTCCCTGCCCCATGTTTGAAAGCTGTGCTTGTGAACAGACTTCCATACTGTATGAGGTTCCAACCAAAGGAATGAATTCAAGCTTCATCTGCCTCTGCAGTCTATAAAAGGAAACATCATGTACTTTGGCTTTTTCTTCATGCTTCTGGTTGACAGAGATGTATGGGTGGTGTAGAAAGAGAGTTTTTACTCTTATTTATTTATTTATAAGTCTTATTAAAGTTCACCTATTACACACAGGCCCCAGGCTCCCTATAGAAAAACAAATATCACCATTGAAGAAGGTGGTTTCCAAGGTACCAAATTAAAACAGATGAAGCAGGAAGGAGGGGAGGAATAAAAACATTAAGCCAAGACTTCACTCCCAAGTGCATCTTGCTGTCTATTATATTGCACATGTGAAATTGACTCCCAATGTAATTAGGCTAAGGCCACGAGGCAAAAAACAAACAAACAAAAAAAATCCTCACAATAATTCAGAACCTCCAAGCTATTCTTTTGCAATCACTCACATAGTTGAGAAAAGAAATAACTTTCTAATAAAATAAAAAAAAAAAAACTTAGCAGCCTCTACATTGTCCAAGTAATTCCCAACAACCTACCTGGCCAAGCACATTAGCTAAGTTAAAAACTAAGTGCAAGATTCGTCTACCTACTCTCTCATACATAAACCTTTGGTCCACTGGACAGTCCAATGGGCTAGAATTTATTCTAGTAATGCTTCTGTCGAAAGAAATTAAAGGGTACCCAGGGCAGCAATAGATAACTTAGCCCCCTTGTAGGGACTGTTGTCTTTGTCTTATCTACTTTTCTTACTGGGATAAAATACTCTTACAAAAGCAACCCAAGGGAAAGAAGGTTTATCTTGTCTCATAATTCAAGGTATAGTTCATCATGGTAGAGGAACTAAGGCACTAGGAGCTTGAAGTAGCTGGCCATATTACAGACACAGCCACAAAGCAGAGGACAACAAATGAAGGACTCATCCAGGAAATGGTGGCACCCACTTTGGCCAGATCCTCCAACCTCAACTAATCCAATCATGATAATCTCTCACTTGCATGCCAAGAAACCATTCTCTCAGGTGATTCTGGAGTCTGTGGTCTTGACAAACACTAACTACCATAGATTACAAGTGGACATGTCCACATATTCAGTCTCTTTTCTGCAGTCATCAAATTCTCTTTTCCAACAGACTGGAAACACAGCTCTCTATTTCTTCACAGGTCAGAATGGAGCCATGGAATAAAAAGTACCGATTGCAAAAATACAAACAGAAAGAGATAACCCCCAACCCCTTTTAAAGAGGTGCTTACTGGATTTCAGCAATGCTGCCAAAACTTCAGTGGCTGCCCTGGGAAAGAAGGAAAAAAAAGCGAAAGTCAATGTTTAATAGTCTTTTGTTTTTGTTAGCCCCTGGATCCTATAGGCAGCATGTTTCACCTATCAGACTCGCTATTAACCACACATAGAAGGCATTCTATTGATCTCTGCTGACCATTAAAAAGGTATAAATGTAGAAATCACATTAACTGAGGTGTTTAACTTCCAAATAGGTCTCGGAGGTCCCCTCTGCTGCTGAAAAAGCCCTTCCTTCTCCCATCACTCTCCACCTTCCGCCATTCCTTTTATTCTTTCTAGGTGCTCCCTTTACCAGCCATTGCTAAGTTTCTTGAAAACATGTGGCGATTCTGAAGGATGACTGGGAGGGACATGGTGAGAAGGCACGGGGAACACAACAGTTTGGTGCCAACTTCCTGAACCACATTCATGTCTAGGACACACTGGGAAACACACGCATACTAGAAGGAGAAGCTGCTTCCCTAAGATGGAGGCCTTCCTCCAAGCACTTTGCTTTCTTCCACAGAATTCCACAACTTCGGCAGCAAAATGAAGTAGAGGAGAGTAAAAACGTCTCTTGTTACAGTTTCTAGTGAGCCCTCGGTTTGTTCCTGACGTCTGACAATGCATGATATCACTCTCGGTGCTTTTTCCTTTGAACATATCCTTCAGTGCTAATGTACTGGGGACTCAATTCACATGTTCATGGTATGGCTTTGGGGGAAGTGATTGGAACCACATGACACAATGAGCAGAGGGTGCCAGGATGTCATTTGTAGTTTCATTAGCCTTGCTGCTCAGTGTGTGCATCTCTACCCACAACCTCGCATTTGCTGAGACCCAAAGAGAAATAGAGAATCTGCAGGACACCCCTCGCCTCATGAGTTAGAATCCTGTTCTAACAAATCTTCACATGCACACTGAAGAGTATTAATAATGGGTTGAAAGAACATATCGACGTGATCCCTATATACTTGGCAGGTGGTTCAGTGGGGTAGGTGCCTTGCTGGACCATTCGCAAACCTTTTCTGTCTTCTAACTCACATACTTTCTTCCTCTCCTAATCCATTATTGTGGAGTTAATTTGGCTGCTCTACTCTTTCTTCGAGATGCTGAGCTACTTCCATGAATTCTGATTCTGTTTTGTCCCATCACAACATAGGTCCTATGTACTGTAGCATATGGATTTTGTCAATCTTCACGGAGTTAGTACAGCAGAGTTGCACAAGCCAAAACTCGCTTAGGGGGAGGAAAGGATGGCTAGGAGCGAGTAGTGGGGAGTCTCTCAGTGGAATCTGCCCCATTGACTTGAGACTTTGCTGTGCTGGTTTCACTGAGTAGAGTGATTGTCTCTGCTGTCATGTCTGTACTGTGACGTTCGCTATCACAGGAATCCTGGAGGCTAGGAGGAGATGCAATTTTATCTCAAACATGCTGTTTCTGTTTTAGTTATTCTTATTTTTTCTCATTCATTTGTCTTCTTCATGCTGCTGGCTTTGTCTCAATATCAGGCAACACCCTGCAAAGATTTCTTGGAGGCAAGGAATTAGCTCATGAGAAAATCTGGATGACATTAGGAAAAAGACCCCTGGTTTGAGGGGTGGGGGGGCAAGTCTGTTCACATGTGTATATAGCCTAGAAGGGATAATCTTATCCCTCTGGCCAATTTCTCCAATCTTCAGAGGTGATGGGAACACATCACTGCTTGCCTTAAGCATAAGGTACTAGCATCAGATGTAAGAAATCTATTCTTAAAAAGAACAAACAGCATTTTTTCATGCCATAGTTCTCTCTAAGCCAATGATTTCCTCTGTAGAGATTTTTATTTACTTCCTATTACTAAAACAAATACATAAGACTGAGCAATTTAAAAAGGACATGGGTTTATTTAGCTCATTGTATTGAAGTCTAATAAATTTTAAAGCATGTGCCAAACACGTTCCTGTTGTTAGGTTATGCCTTCTTGTTAAATGACACAGCCAAAAAAAAAAAAAAAAAAAAAGAAATACATAGGAGGACAGCAAAGCCAAAGCAAGTTAGAGGAGAAGACTGTAAAAGCAGGAAAAGCTAAGAGATATTCAAAGTAGGTGCCTAACCTAGTCTAGATCACCAGCCAGGTCTAGAGACAAGTAGTCCGGTATGAGTGATGTACAGAAATCTTTCACTATAGGACAGGAAAAGGAGAATAGGTTCAGAGAACAGAGTAGAGGTGAGGAGAAAGGCTGCACTAAAGGATACTTGAGAGTCTTGCTTCTCAGAATATGAATCTTTACCAGCAGCCTCACATTTGCTGAGAGCTGAACAGAAATGTAGACTGTGTAGACGGTTTCCTGACCTAGTGAATCCGAATTCTGTGTTTTCAAGTCCTCATGTGCACATTAAAGCATTTACTAAATGGTTTGGTAATGAATTAATGTAAGCCTGGTCATTCTTTGACTGTTGACAGGGACAGTAAGTTGACTTCAGACCTTAATTCTCTAGATTATACCAAATAGCATGATGATAGAAGATCCTAATATTGTATGACATGCTCAAAGTTACAGCCAAATGGAAGATGGGTCCTAAAGTACCAGGGAAGCATTATTACTTTGAAGAAAATAATTTGGAAATCAACATTTATGATGAAAAGCACACCTAGGAAAATGATAAATACCATAGTTAAGAGTAAAGTCTGATAGTCTCAAGAATTCAAATTTCAGATTTTTCACAATGAGACATCATTCATTTCTTTTAAATTCTTATGTACAATATCAGTGATGAAAAACTGAGAAGATAATTATTATTCAGAAATGTGATTAAAAAATAGAAAAGAAAGAAATGGAGAAGCTAGGTTGCTTCCTGAGATATTTCGAATGTTGTTTGTGGTAAAACTAAGCACAAGAAAGCCACTAACTGACTAAGAAGAGAAGCCATATCTTTAGAGAAAATAATGGCTTTCATTTAGGATATGCTGAATTCAAGATACATTAAATGAAAGCTTCCTGAAACTGGTCAGAATACTGCTGCAATCATCCAGCTACAAAGCTGGAGAGCACTCAAACATGGAAATATTTATTTACTAATTTCTACAATAGCAATAATAGTTTGTGACAATGGGAATGGATAGTATCTTCAAGAAAATTCAACAAAAACAGAGCAAAGGATTAACAAACAAACAAACACAAAAACAATCATCATCATCATCATCATCATCATCATCATCATCATCATCATCATCACCATCATCATCACCAAAGGGAGAAGATCACTAAAGAACTAGAAAGATGAGAGAATGTGCTGTGCAGTCAAGAACAGTAGTGAGAACTTGTCTGGGGACAAGTGAACATATATGGCTTCTAAAATAAAAATTGCTAGAATGCCTATATCCAGGGATTCTTTAAACTTCAATCTGTGACCATGTGATAGGTTTTAAAAATCAATTTTATAGGTTTTTAACTTTACAAAATCTGTAATAAAAATATTGGAGCAGAATGTAATATATTAGTGACCCAAGAAACTTTTATCTCAATACTCGTGTGTGTGTGTGTGTGTGTGTGTGTGTGTGTGTGTGTGTGTGTGTGTTTAAGGATTGTGTAACAAATGCTTTGCCTTTAAAAAACCAGTAGTATAGATGTTGTTTGTAGTGTTATGCCAATTTAAGATTTAAAGAAGAACAAATATCTAGAATAAACTAATGAGGAACAGAAAGTAATCACTATCCGAGTGGCTTCTGGCCCTACCTCGATGCTACCAAAAGGTCTTTGTTTAGAGTCTAGTCACTAGACAAGTGTGTAGCAATGGTCTACTGTGTGAACAAGACTCTCCTAACCTATTTTAATACAACGTGAAAGACAATAGTTCTCAGCAGAACTGACACAACTCCTCTAGTGAGCCAATGCCTGTGCCTATGAAAACCAACACTTAGGTGGGTGTGGCAGCACAGCCTTGTAATAGTAGCACTCGAGAGGCGGAGGTGGGGAGTCATGAGTTCTAGGATGGTCTAAGCTCCATAGTGAGACCCTACCTCAAAATCAACAAGGTCAAATGAAGGTATTGGGACTTAAGCAAGTAAGAAAGCTCAGTTACTTGAAGAAACTAAGCCCACTGCATATAACAAGTGAACTGGAGCCCCACTTTGTGGCTTTAGGATACCATACTACCTCATCTGGATGCGGACATATAGCAGCTATCATCCTGGTAGACCCTCTGAGTCTATAAAGGAGCAGGGCAAACAATTTTTCCTTAAGTTGATCTCCTCCTGAACCCATCATTCCTTGGCAGCATGTCATATGGTTTGGTTGCTGAGTGGGCTGTCTCACAGAGTGGGAAGCGATAACTAAACAAAACATCTTCCATGTAACTTTCTCTGTGTTCCTGTCAATGAATCGATCACTGGGAAATTTTGTGAAGAATATATTGATCCAACAAACTACAATGACACCCAAAGATGAAGAGGAACAACTTTTGTTCCACTCATTCTTAAAAGCAGCACACCCCAGTCAGGATTTGTGATGCCACGGATTATCCCACTTTCCTCAGCAATGGCTAAGGCTAAACCTTTGGCAAATGTGTAAATATCCTCTTGCCAAACATTCACATAGAGTTGTAACGACACAAGTTACCTCTTCAGGTTGAAATACATCTTAAGAACCATGAGGAGAGTCCTGTTAGTAATTGTTGCAACTACATAGGGAGCCTCTGTAAGTGTCAAATGCTGCATGTCCTATATCTATTAATGTGCATTGCTTTTGAACTTCACAAGAAAAACAGATAATGAAATTACTCAGTTTATGATAAACAACCCACCTAAGGACCTGAAGCTAGTTAGCAAGAATCACATTGAGGTACAAGCTTCCTTTTGCCTCACTCCAAAACACAGTGTCAATTTTTCTTATACTTTCAACATAATTCTAGGTGCTCAAAATTTTCTCCAGTGTAACGTCTTTATTTTTGAGATATGGGCTAGAGTTTATAGTCAGACAAGATCCTGGAGTGAACACAGCTACAGAACAAACTTGTTCAGCTGAGTTCACTGATTGACTCAGCTCTGTATGGAACAAACACACTACATCTTGAGAAGTACATTTAGATATTCAGTGGTAGTCATGGAGACAAAGACAGAACTTCACTGGAGGCAGATCTAGAATATGTCATTTGTTTTTATGATAAGTGTTTACTTATCAACTACATACCAGAACAAATTGACAAAACAATTGCTGTGTTCAAGGAGTTTATAGTCTTGGAAAATATGGTTAAAGAAATAATAGACAGTTGTGTTTTTGTAAAGTGCACTAACTTTAGACTCTTAAGTGTTATGAATGGTATTTTAAAAAGTAAAACAAGGGCTGGGGAGTTAAGGACTCGGCAGTTAGGAGCACTTGTTTCTCTTGCAGAGGACTCAATGTGTTTCTGCAGTACCCACAGAGCATCTTAGAACCATTCATAATTCCAGTTCCAAAGGATCTGACACCTCTTCTGACCACGAAAAGCACCAGGCACACATATGGTGCACATACATACATACACACATAATACAACTAAAACATTCATAAACATAAAATAAATAAATGTAAGAAAGAAGAAGAAGGGTAAGGAGGGGGCAAAGAGAACATCTGTGCAAGGGTGAGCTGCAAGTTTGGAGAGGGACACTAGAACAGTTGTATGAGGTGACTCAGACAGAATGGGAAAAGGGAAAAATGTACTCATATAAACATCAGGAAGAAGCCTGTGTCAACATGAAAGGATAGTCTGCATTACGAACAGAAATCCATGCTCAACCAGCAGACGGAACAGGGGTATTATAACTAAGGAGAAAGTGAAAATAGGAATAAGTTAACAGTTGGAGAAAACAGGAGGTCCTTTATAGGAATTGAACACATTGCCGTAAGTACAGACACCCAGAATGCCATCTGGTGCATTCCCATCCCTCCAGTCCCCTGCCTAGCTTAAGAGAAAATAGAAAAGTAGAAAAACATAGTATACATGAGTGCACACACAGGCACACAGACAGTCACACACAACACAACACACACACACACACCTCACACACCACACACACACACACACACACACACACACACACACACACGAGTCAGGTGACCAAAAAAAAAATGGACAACACATGGCTTCAACTCGTCGTCAATCTCAGGAAAGAGAAGAACACAGAGACAAAAATTGAGAAGGATCCTGCATGATGGTAGAAAAGAAAAACTATGAGCATATGGCATCGAGGCTAAATCAGATCCTGTGCCCAGCATGGAGTGTTTCCATTTCTCTCTGAAATGGAAAAGAGAAAGAAACACACTCATACGCCCAACTCTATCTATGTGCTGCCAAAGGCTACTTGTGGGAACCATCATCAATCATTATAAATTGTAAGAAACTGAAACCCAAATCCCAGGCTGATTTGGTACATAACAGACAGCAGAGAGACAGAAAGAAGATGGCTACTGTCTGAGACAGAGATCTGGAATGCAGCTCTGCAGTGAGTGAGCCCCCATTATACCAGGCTTGTCATATGCAGAGGATCTGCAAAGGAAAGATGGTTTAGAACTTTTTCCAAATCTGAAGGCAGCAGCAGGACAGAGGCTGCCAAAGGTTTGTGAGACTTCCCAGAACCAGAAGTAAAAATCTAATAGCTGAGAAGAAACGAGCAGACTGGTATCGCCATGGGCTCCCCAACAGAGAAGAGTCTCTTTCTACTTGGGAATGTGACTCTTAATTTAGCACTTAAGGTAAACAGCTTCAATTTTCTTAAATTATTCATAAAGTAAGTTATATATTAATGTGCAACTTTAATCCTATATATAAATGTATAATGTGCAAAGTCTATAAGTAAGCATACACATGCAAAATAAACTTTTACAGAGTGCTGCTAAATGACTATGGGAGAATCCATGTTATATCACTCTTAACGTAATATAAAGCTCAAAGTTGGTTCTAAAGAAGCTACATTTTGCCTTTCAATAATGTCTATTCAAACTGAGCAAGAGAACTCTCCACCTCTATGGACCATGACTGTTTTTTTCTTAATCAACATTTTCATAAACCAGTTAATAGGAGAAACTTTAGGGGGAAAATATCAACACTGCTTGTTTAAAAGATGGGATTTATTTACTAAGAAAGTGTACCTGTGGCCATAGTACTGTGGCTTCAGAGAACTGTAGATAGAGTACACTGTCTGAATTCTCTCTGCATACACCATGGCATTTGCACTGCTCCACAGGTTTGAACAAGAAGTCCCACAGTGATCTGAAAACTCATCCTCAATTTCATCTTTCTGTTTATCCACCAAAAACTTCTTTTCTCACCTACCTACCTTACAGTATCCAGATTAAATTCCAGTTTCTACAGGCCTGCACTAGAAGCTTTGCTACCTCCTGCTGAGTTCTCCACTTTCTAATTCCCTTACTTTGGTACCATGGGGGGGGGGGGTATGTATTTGTCCATCCTTCTCCACACTGGTCGTTAAGTTCTCTGAGGACAGCAGCTGAATTACAATCTGTAGCATGTAAGTAGTTATCATAACAAACTTACATAGAAATTCTTTGATAACTTCTTTGGTTAGTTAATAATTGAACAACAAATTAACTGAGTTAGTCTTTTATTAACTCAAATGAACCTCAATATGGAGCCCCACATCACCTCATTGGGGTGGTGTTTGAATGAAAATGTTCTTCATACACTCAAAGAAACTAGAATTATTGAGGTGTGGCCTTGGTGTAGAAGTATGTCACAGGGGATGGGCTTTGAATTTTCAGATGCTCAAGCCAGGCCCAGTGTCTTACTCTCTTCCTGCTGTCTACTAATCCAGATGTGCTATGTCTGCCTACATGCTGCCATAATTCCTGTCATAATGATAAAAGACCAAACCTCTGAACTTTATACAAACCCAATTAAATGTTTTTCTTTATAAGAGTTACCAGGGTTATGATATTTCTTTATAGCAATAGAATTATAATTAAGACACATTAAAATATTATAGACAAAGTGACACAAAGAAAAGGGTTTTTAGAACAAAAAACTTATTACCAAATTAAACCCATACTGTATAATCCCATGATTGCATACTTTGAGGTTTAATCAAGTTGAGAACTCATATCCATTCAAAATTCTGCACATGGATATTTACAGTGACTTCATTTGTAATGGCAGGAACATAGAACAATAAAAGTCTCCTCCAGTAGGTGAATGAACAGCTTGTGGTACATCTATTCAAGAGAATATGATTCAGCATAGAGAATAAATGAACAATCACTGTATAAATAAACACACATATAGTTTAAATAATTTTTTTCCTATCTGGGCTTACTGTGCTTCCTCCACAACCAAAGACTATATAACAAAACCCTCAAAACTTGGCTTGAGAAGCACTCTTTTGAATTGTTGCCCAGGGCTGAGAGACTCCAAATGTATATAGTCTATTTCTGATGCCCTTGGTTATCTCCGAGAGGTGGAAGATGAGTCCCTATTGCTAAAAACAATATTTACTTCAGACCCAGGCTTCAGAGAGCCCTAAGATGGAAAAGAACTGAAATACCTCTTCCCCAAGGACTAGATTTCAGGGTACCAGAAGATGCCATACAAGTTACCAAGGGAGCAAAGCAAGCAGAAGTTCTGCACAGACATGCCTATAAATCACAATACTGACCACCATAAAATAATAACCTTAAGGGCTCAGTAGTGGCGCATCCTTTAGCAGTAACCAATAGTTCTCTAACTGAACTTAAGACAAAAGGGAACAAAAGGGAAACTATGCTTGGTACGAAGAATAATTGTTAACTCAAAAAAATTGAAAATAAAATTTTAGATGAAATCTGTTGACATATATAATAGAGGAGAGGAAGCTTGGCACAAAAAAAAAAGTTGGAAGGGGTTACAAAATTTTCTAATGTTACAGAATCTTAGTCCTATCTGACAGCCTACCCTCATCTGAAATAAGTTTCTTCTACTTGAGAGACACACTGCTCTGCTGTTAATAGAAACTGTACATTGGTTGCCTGTTTCAGGAGCAATTAGTTTAGGTATTTATCTTGTACAAATATTCTAAACTAAGTTGTAAGTTATATGTCAAAAGGTAAGTGTGTGTATGTACCTTTGGAAGAACACATTGTGACTGGTTTGGATGCATAATCCCAACATTTTTTAAATTTTGTAAGAAACAGTATGGAAATGGTTTGACCTGAAAATATGCCCTTGTCCAAGCACAATCTCCTGCTTTTTTTATTCTTCTAAGTATCTTGATCAGTTTAATTGTGCACTTTCCCTCAACTCTATGCAAGCTTAAGTTGGTCTAAGACAGAGATATAGTCGGATCACCCCTCCCTAATTCAACAGGAAGGCCCCTCCTGGCATTTCTTTGGATCTTATCTGAGTTGAAATTTTCACACCTTTCAGGTGTGCCGGATGGAGGAAAGTCTTCCAATATGACAGGCCATCTTCTTTTCTACCTGTATTCTCAGAAACTGAGTAGGAAGTAGAAACACTCAATTTTTGTCATTTTAAGAATTATAAAATATAGGCTGCAACACACTGAAAGGGTCTGTTCGGCTTTTGCCATGAACTGGCAGTCACTGCAATTCACAAAGAATTCCCAATATGACACATGTTTACCAGCCTCCATTTAAATAACATTTTTTTTGCAGCAGCAGCAGCAGACCTAAGATGGTCCCATTTTACTTTGAAGAAGTAAAAATGTATAGGGGGCATAGTTGGCTTATTCAGTACACTTTTTCTGGTCCTCAACCTGTATGTTCTATTTCCAGGACAGGGATATTCTATGGTACAATTGTACCCTCAAATTAAATTGATTACAAGATGAAAGAAAAAGCTATTGAAATTGAAAGAAATAGAAAATAGAAAATAGAAAAAAAAATAAAAGAAAATAGAAAATAGAGTCACATGACTGTCTCTCCTCTGCTTGAGTCAGGGCTTACGTTTTATGGGATTGTCTTTCTTAGGCAATGGAAATGAGTCATTCATTCTATACATGTCCAGCCTCCAACTCTGTTGTAAAAATTGTCCTCAAAGACTCTCAAAAACTAAGGAGCATCTAAAACTTCTGACCCTATGCATGCTACTGAAGTATCTTATGTGATAGAGCTAAGTGATCAAGGCACCACAAAACTGTGGTTTTTACAAATGGAAAGAATGACTTAGGTTCACAATGTAGCCCAAAAGGTTTAGTCTAGGGATGTGCTTGATGGTGACATCTAGGTTAAAAGACTTTCCAGTCTTCTAGATAGCACTCAAAATCTCTTCATTAACATATAAATTACAGTCATTTTCCTGGATGTGTGAACATAAGAACATCTTACCCTGTAAGTGGCCGAGGGAAAAGAGGGAGGATTTAAAATCTGTCATGATGTGCAATATATTCCCTGGGTTTTGAAAGATTCCCAAGACAAGTTTAGTGTTCAAGAAATAGAAACTCTAAACTATTATTATGCATTATTAAAATTACCTTAATACAATAGATAGAGTATGATAGTGCTGATATGTAAAATATTGCAATATAAGTACTCATGATGCTGTATTATTAAATATGTGCTTTGACAAACACAATATTTATTAGTATAGTTGTATTTATTATACCATTATTATATGGTTTTACTATGTAAAGGTATTTGGTTAAGAATTTAAATAAGCTTTTTAATTCAATGAAGCCATTTTTATTCTTGAAGCAACACCAATATGGGAACAAGTGAAAAACTTGGTGGCTATTAGTCTACAAAAACAATATAATAAGTCTTTAAAGTGCTAAAACAGAAACACCTTTAAATAATGACACATTAGAATATCTCAGCTTTGGTGTCTAAAATCTAATAATTTGTAAACTCCTCATATATGAGCCATAGATAAGATAAATGAGGTGCTAAAAATCTAGTGAGCTTGGAAAAGAACTTTTTCTTATAATTTTTGAAAACGGAACAGAAAGTTCATTAAAATTGTTAAGTGTCTGATCCATCAATTTAATGGTGTTGGTGCCTTTTCTTTGCCTCTCTGTATATGTAGGCTCTCCTAAAATACATCCAAGCCAATGCAAGGTATTAAAATAAAGAAGTAAACTAGATATTTCTTTTCATTCTTAAATATTAAAGTGACGGATCTTTCTCAATACTGAGGACCTACAAACAGCAAATTGAGATATGTGAGTGACAGTTAACCACATTCATGTGGGATTTGGGCATCTGGAGTTATCTTTGCTTTGGAGATCAATACAATCCTCAAATGAAGGCCATCCCTTGTCTAGGATAAACATAGCAATATCTTGGCTCTTGCAAATGGGACAGTGAGTAAACTCCCAGGCATGTTAGAAACATCCATGTTTATTTTAACAACTCCACTGATAGGATTAAATGGGTTTAAAGATTAAATGGCTTTACCAGAACTGGTTTTTGTACATGTGTAAAATGTTTGTTGATAAATAAACTTAGATTCAAATGGTGTAAATTATGAGATGCAATTTTCCTCGTAAACACTAGGCAAATTTTGAAAACTTTTCTAGAGAGGCCAGCGTCTTTCATGTTGCCAAAATCCTGCCTACAAATTCATTAGTCAGATTCACTCTATTCAAGGCATGCATGTAGCTAAAAAGAGAATCAATTCAAACTGAAACAAGTCAGCTGTTGAGTAATGTCACAATTTCCATAACAGTAGAGAGTCATGAATGACATCACAGAACATGGTCCCCTAAGAACAGGACCTTAGGAGTGTGGATGCAGGGGAGAGAAACAATGTTGTAGTTATTAACAAGTACTTGATCTGACCATGCCCTTTGGAATATGTCAGCCAGATTTTTCTTTTCTTTTCTTTTTCTTTTTCTTTCTTCCTTTTTATTTATTTTTTTTTTTTTGACAAATTGCTACATGATAGTGCAGACCTCTTTTGATTAGCAGTTCCAAAAATTATTCTGGAAAAGTAAAGTCCCAGATTTTTATTCACGTAAGTGTAGGCACTGGTTGGTTCTGGTAACATGTCCCACACAGAAATGATTGGAGGAATATTCCATACATGCAATGTGTCTGTGCACAAGGGGTAAGGTAGGATTTAATACCTCATTGAGAAGAAGAAAGTAGCTTGCAAAACAGACAATAAAATGTTAATGTTTAAAACAAAATTTAGTTAGTTCCTAGGGAGATAGCACAGGCTCTGGAGTCCTTGTCAAAAGGACCTGAGTTTGATCCCAAAACCTACATATAAAATCCAGGTATGATGTGCTTGAAATCCTAGCAGTGAGATAGAGACTAGCGAGTCTAATCTACTTGGAGAGTTTCAGGCCAGTAAGATACCCTATCTAAAAAAAAGTGTGAAACACTCAAGATTGGCCTCTGCCTTTAACATGCATGGACTCACACCATGCACACACTTTACAACTGAACTTCTGAGCTGAGAACTAAGTAAATATTTTTGCTTTTCCGTTGACTCCTTTGTGTGTTGTTTTAGAAAATTTCAAAACTGGCCAGTATGCTCTTAAATCTGGTCATTTAAATAATGCTAAAAACAGTATGTGTACATGAAACAGCCACATCCACCCCTGAACAATAGACACTTCCAAATGACCTCACCTTCAAAGCAGCTCCAAGGGCATCCCAGTGTATGTGTTGTCTCCTTTTGTCTCAAAGAAACACAGGTACCTTTAATCAAATGGAACTACAAAATGTCCTACCTGCATGCCCTTTACTAATGAAATTTTCAAGGGGCAGCAATAATCACGGTGCTTCTACAGAAACCTATGGGATGCTTGATTGACATCTGCCTTTTCTCTTAATGAAGAAAGCCTTTGAGAACAGAGACTACCTCACAGCATTCCACTCCTCTGTCCAAGTAATAACCTCCCTACAGTAAGCTGTCAATAAATGCATGATGGAAGAACAGATATATGAGTGAATGAGGCATTTAAAAACCCTCATAGATTAATCGAAGAAGTAAATCACTCACTCTGAGCAACTAGAATAAAAGAAAAATTTATGCTCATCATAAAATAATGTCTACAAGTAGACAAGAATGTGTCAAAGACAGTATATTTGAATCAAGTTCTACCGAAAGAGATAAATGACAAATTGTAGAAATGTGTGTCTTTCTTTATATATGTTTTTAACTTAAGGCCTTGCCAACTTATTCCTTTCGTGTCAAGTTTGATGGTGTTTGAACCATTATTTAATCAGCATGGTGTAAATTTTCAGACTATGACATTCCCTTTAGAATAGATAGAGCTGCCTGTTGTATCTCTGAATGCCAGCACATCCATTCCCCATCTTCTCTGTCAGCATGGAATCAGGAATCCATTCCACGAAGTAACATCTTTGCTGGGCACTGCTAAGGTTACAGGCTAGCCAGTGGTAAAACTGGCTTGTGAGGCAGGAAGTGATGTGTTCTGGTACATGGGTGCAGACAGAGCTGTATCAATGTCCTGAGTCTCTCTGCTTTAAAAAGCACCATCATCGAAGAAATCCAAAAGTGCATCAAACTAAACGATCTGCAGAGTCAGACAGTAAAGGGGATGCTGCGATCTGACAAAGCAAGCAGGAAGCAGAGGGGGCCACAGGAGCAAAGATTCCAAGGCTATAGTCAAATAAACAGTCAAACAGGGAACTTCATCCTTTTGTATCACTACTTCTTAGCAAGACCCAGACAGCTTGACAAATGACTAGGATCGTAGAGAATGCTGAGGAAGATGATTAAAGGAGTGGAATAATTGATATATGAGGAGAGAGGATTTTGAAAAATCTAATTATGAAGATACCCAGCCAAACAATAAGCTGCTGAGAAAATGCAGACGTACCTCTGGTTTGCGCTCGTGAGCACAGCCCAGAGCAGGATAAGATGTAAACGCCTTATCCAAAAAGGATGTGAGTGGGAGTAAAGGAAGAAATAATAAATGTGGAAGTCAGGGACCAGGATCGAGGCCAAATTCTCACAGGAGAATGTGTAACTCATAGGCTTCTTCCCATGCCTAGCAATCTCATTCCCAGAGAGAAAACATGGAGTTTGACTCCAGCTTCACCCACCGTTGCCTCTTCCTTGACACACTGGGCTGGCCAGGAAAAAAATTGCTGGTAATCAGTATGACTGTTTAATACAAGCCACTCTTGTATTTACAATAGGAACTCAGTTAAAATAAGCTTAGAAAATACTCTAAAACTAAAGGGATTTTGAATCTCCTTTGGAGTCTGGCTAAAAGTGGCATGCCAGGGGAAATCTGAAGGACTCAGTCCCCATAGGTTATATCCTGGTGTCCCCTACTGTGTCAAGAAACAGGATTTGTTATTAAAATATCTAATTGTTTCTCCATGCCAGCAGGATACTTCAGATCCCTGGAGGAGAGATCCCTAAAGCCTCTTGCCCTACTGTGTATCTCTTACAAGGCTTCAGTCACCCTAAGTTTGACAAAAAGCAGAATTCACTGAGAATGGAGAGAAAGTGTGATCTCCAACGGGCAGCAGAAGGCAGATAGGAAAGATGCAAGGAAGCTGTTACACACCCACAGGTGACTCCTGCTTATTTGGGGAACATGTCAGCCAGACTCTGGTGAGCCCCTCTGATCTCCTGCAAAATGACAAATTCTCAACCAGGCAGACCACAGTTCCCCATTTCTATACGCATGTTCTTTGGCCTCTATTTTTACCCTCACATGCTGCCACATCCTTTGGCATCCTATCCTCCCATTTCCTGTCCTGGCAAAAGAATGCTGGAGAAATCTGGGCAATCACAAGGGACAAATTTGTTCCTCTTAGTGACATCTCTAAAGAGCCAGGGAAGCAGCTCTTCTGGGAAGAAAGGTCCCAAGATCTCTTCCACACACACTACAGTGGCTGGCATGACCAGGGTAGCGAATGGATCGAGATATTATTTTTCATTAATAATTGTGAGTTTTCTAAAAGTGTTTAAATTAGGTTATGAATTAAAGATGTAGTAAACTAAAAATGTGAAAAAGTAAGTAAAGTTAAAATCTGACTTTAGAATATACAAGGGCAGTTCTAAATAGATAGATGAATACAATGGATAGATAAATTGAGAGATGTCTAAACTGGACGATGTACATGGATAGATGTACAAGCATATTGACTGATCACAGCATACAGGGTGTTCTAGAAACTTTATCTGCATTTTTCACCTTATCATCTTTCTTAGGATTATTCTATACATTAAAAATATTTTCCTAAATATGATTATTCTGTGACTGTCTAAATATACTACATACATACTACTATTAACTTCATCCATATTCTGTGGTCTAGTTTTAAGAATATCTTTTCTCATTTACTTTTAGAAAAGTTATTGAATATTCCCATGTTCATAAATATCGGATCATTTAAAGAACTTTCAAAATGAAATTCCCAGGTCGAAGGAATTAAGCATTTTTATGACGTTTAATCTGCATTGACAACTGTGATGTATGAATAAATCTGCTTCTCTACATTCTCCCCAAAACTACTGCTGTCATTCATCGGAATGACCCATATGACATGTAAAGTCTGTGAGTGAATATCTCTAAACATGTATGCCCATTAGGAACGGTAAAGGGTGAATATGATCAGATACACTATGTACATGTTCAAAGTGTCACAGTGACACAGATTCTTACATACTATTAATAAGTAATAACAAAATATTTTAAATGTTTGGACCTATGTAACTAATGGGTAGGGAGAGTAGACATAGACTATGAAGCCAGACAGAAGACCACATAGGTAATGATAAATTGAGAAAGTGGGAAAGATGCCAAGGGGCCACATGAATGTAGAAAGGAAACACTTGGGTCCAAGAAGGCACACAAGACTGAGGGATGGGAGGGGGGAGTAGTGGGTAAGAATCAACAATTTTGCTTTAAAACATCCATGGTTAAGCCTAATAGTATGTGAGCTAATCAAATATCATAAGGCTACCTAGGTTAACTTATTAAATATGTTATAACATACAACCATAAAGACTTGTTACACCCTTTTTAAATTCTCAACTCACCCCTACAACCAACTGTAAACACAACCGATGACTTTCCCAGTGGTAGCAAAGAAATATGTGATCCCTCAAAACCCCTTGTGAAATAATCCGTACTTTCTGTTTCTGCATTTCATTCTAGGTTCACTAATTGCATCCTTCACATCTCCATGCCTTTTTACAGCTTTATCACTTGGTCGTGTGCTGCGCTGGGAGACAGCAGCAGAGGACCATGGCACTCCATTCACTAGGCATGACACGCAGTGATGCTGTGTTTAGGGATGTTGACATATCAATAGCATTACACTTGTGTGTTGAGTTGTGCTTTATTTTATTTTTCCACTGTGCTGCTCCTTCTCCTCGCTCTGCCTGGTATTTTCTCTTCCAGTTCTGGTACTGTGGTGGCTGCTGCCATTGCAGCTTTCCTCAGCTACTTCATGAACTATCTCTATTAGATGTCTCACAGCCAGTCTTTGAAAGACAGACTCACGTACTGAGCTCAGACAGTCCATGACTGCTGGGTGTGTCTGGATGTCTGTCTTCCTTTGTGTTTTTGCAGCTGAGACCTTCTACTCTTCCTTCTCACTGTCTTTACATTAGTTAATGTGACTGTGTTTCTTTGTCCCACTCTGCAGATTTGAAAGTTGAGGTTTTGAAAAATTACTTTTCAGCAATTTGGAATTTTAAGCACATAGGATAAACTCTTAAAAATTGGGTGCCGTTAGTCTTTTACTTAGATAAAAAGGTTTGTTCTCTTTTTGCTCTTTATAAATTTGGGAGTTTGAAAGGGTCATTTTAGTTTATTTTTATTTTTAGTTTTTATTGTTTGAGAAGTAGACACATACACACATATATCATCTGTTTTGTATCAAATCCCTTCACTATCTCCCCCCAATGCCTCCCTGATTACCCTCATCATTTTCCCTCCCAACTTTATGTAGTCTATTTTTAAAGTTCCTTGACCCACTTAGTGTTGCCAATATGAGACTGGATGTAGAACCATCTTCTTGAAAGAATTAGCCTATCAGAAGCCAAGTTCCTGCAAAGCACTGGTCCTCACTATCCTAGCAGTCATCAATTTCCATGACTCTACAAATAGAGGTGTGTTGAAGGAAACATTAGAAAAGGACACCATTCCACGCTGACACCAGCTATGCTCTGACCACAGCAGTCACGCCACCTCCATGGCTAGACCTATGCAGCAGCCACCCATCATGTGGTTCTCTTGCTGTGGATTCTGCTCACATTCCCAGCCATCTGCCCCTGTGGTTAGCTGTCACAAATCCTTGTAACCCAGTTAGAGGCTTGTAACTTAACTGTCAGATTTATATCAGTAAATTCTCAATCTACAAAATGTCCTCACAATGAACTCAAAGCTCAGTTGCTGTAAACACAAGCTACACACCTAAATGGTGCAAACATACCCTACCTGTTATTTATTCATCCTTCTGAGGAATATCTACTACTTATGGCTCCCAGGACTGTGTGGTTCTGGATCCTCTTCCTATAGGTTCCATGCTGTCTCCTCCTCTCCTTCCCTTCCTCTGTCTCTCTGTACAGTCCGTACTCTTCTCTAAAATTCTCAGCCCTCCTTCCTTTTCCACTACCCAATCATGGGCCATAGCCTTATCTTGTGCCTGCTCTCACTTGCATATAGACAGCAATCCACATTTTCCGCTTTTTTGTCCAGTTAAAGGGCTCTTTCTTCTCAAATATAAATTGAACACAACTATTACCATCTTGTAAATTATAAAGATACACCTAACATCCAGTCCATCATTTTTGTCAACTAAATAGAACACTCTGTTATCTGTCCTAACTTTAAAAAGGCCTACAATTTCATATCTCTTATGTCATTGTTTCACCTTGTACACAATCTGAAAACTATCTTCACAAAAATATTCACTCGATGATAAATAACCTGGTTAGACTATGAGACTTTAACCAGTCTTCAGTCCAGTCAGAAATCTGAAAAACAACCAATATTTTCTGAAAATATAAAAAGCCTATCATGGCCTCCAGAACTGAGACAAGTTGCAAAGACAGCCACCTACCTATACAGCCCCAGTATGTCAGGAAGTTGGAGCATTAGTCTTAGTTAGACATCATGAACCCCTTCCCATCTACACTGTGCTTTGACTGTCTTGATTTGTGTAACTCATGTGCATGAAGTCACAGCTGGTATGAGTTTGTGAACAATGTCCCTGTCATGTCAAACAAAAGCTATACTAGTGTATAGAATCTTTCAATGATCCTCCCAAGACAATCCTTGATGGGAGAGGATAAAGTCTAGATGTCTCACTGAGAGCTGAGTGTCCTATACTCTTACTCTGCACATTGACCCACTGTGGGACTCTTTACTAACCACAAGTTACTACGAAAGGAAGTTCTCTGAGGAGGCTCAATAGATGCCCTTGTCTGTGGATAGAAAAATAAAATCTCAGGGGCAGTTTATTAATATTTCCATATAAAATTGGTGCCACTTCTAAGGCCAATGACCTAGCAGCTCATGGCTATTGTCCCAGTTAACAGTTGTTTTTTATTGGGATGAGGGACAAAGAGTTGAACACAGAAGTCATAACAACTTTTACTATTTTATCTTTTCCCCTACATTTCTAATGATGTTTGCAATTTACAAAGATAAAACTACAACTGTATGATTATGGACTCAAATAAAATCCAGATTAGTGTGGGAAACTACAAAATACTGCCATACTTCTCTCTGTATTTATATCTCACTTGCTGGCTACGGACATGCCATAGTTGTTAAAGTACTCTGCTTCCAAATGTGAGGTCCTAAATTCAGTTTCCCAAGCCCAGTATATAAAGCTGGGCCCAGTGACAGACATCTGTAATTCTTATGCATCAAAATGGAATCAAAGGAGACTCTGTGGAAGCACACAGCCCAGCTAATTCTCTCCTATGCACTGAAGTTCCAGCCCAATCAGAGACCTTCTATCAAACAAAGGTAGGAGATGCCTTTAACCTCCACACATGCACTGTATCCATGTCTACACACACACACACACACACACACACACACTTTTGCTGCACATGCTTTAAATATTTCTCTTAGTATTTATTTTTATTTTGTAGTTGATACACTGATATCACTATCTATTGGCATCAGACAACACCTATAGAGTTCTGTTCTGGTAGATGATTCTGCATTGGCCTCTCCATAACTATACTTAACTTGTTGTCTTGCTTTTGCCAAGGATTAAAAGCTACAATGTTGCTCTTGACTCCCATGAATCTAAGTGTGGCCATGTGGCACATCTCTGACCAGTGAAAAATGCAAGACTCTCTAGAGTGCTTATTACTTCCTTCCGAGAAAGATAAAATTACACTAGTGGAAAGCCATTTGGTCCATGTCCTGCATCCGCATTCCCATCAACAGAGGAAGGCACAATTCCAATACTTCCAGGATGCTGGAGGAAGAGAATTGAAAGAGCCTGCTACTGATGACACATTTGCCATGTTTCTAGTCCATGATACTATGATTCCAGACCACTGTAGTAGAATCCTGTTTCTTTTATTACTATTGTATTTCCTTCAATTCATATTGAAGAAAGACCAGTTATTCTTAGATACTATAATCTTTGGTTTTCATAGGAATGTTGACATTCTAATTATGTTAATCTTTATTACTGTTTGTATTCGATCATTACAAGTCTCTTAGTCACAAATTAGTTTTCCCTCTGTGTCTGTTCTGTCTCCGTCCTATTAATTGCGTTTAAAAACAGAATTTGTGTTCTCACTTCTTTCTCAGTCATCTCTCTCAGCTCATCTGTCTTTGTGCTCCGAGTTGCTGAATTCATCTTAAATTATTCTACACTGTGAAGCAGTTGCAGGAAACAATCATTTGTCTCTAGAGTAATCGTTTCCTCATTTAGATTCTCCATCTGCCTTTTGGATTCCTCTTTGCTTATGTATTTAGGAGGTTGTCATGCTCAAACTGATACTTCCTATACTGATAAGGACATTTCATGCTGTCTATTTTAATCATATTACATGAGCCTGGTTCAAGTACACATTAGTTCATCTTCTCATTGTCTGATTCCTGGTTCATTTTTTCCTCACATATACAGTGAAGGTACACACATCTGAGACATATCTGCTCTTTGAGCTCATAGGGAGAGAAGGAGTGGTCCTGGACCTGGTTCTGATACATTTACCTAAATAGAAATACCAAAATTTTACAAACTAAAAAAAAAAAAAAAATTTACAAACTAAGTGAGTAAAGAATAGTAATATAAAAAATACATGTTATTACTTTATATTTAAAATCTTAGTTGGAAGCATGTTATCCCTTGTTATTTATTTTCTGTTGTCTATGTGATAATATATTTATTTTTAAAATAAGCCTAAAAGTAACAACTAGTAGTAATTAATAGTGGGCTGAAACAAACATGTAAAGAGAAATTGCAATAATATTTTATATTTCTTTCGCCTCTCTGATGGAGTCACTTCCTTTAAAGTCTTACAGTTCTCTATTGGACATTGTTGCTACATTGCATATGCCTCGGGCTATGTTAATATGTGTTTTTGAATGTAGAACAGAAAATTCTAAATTAAGAACATCAGTATGACAAAACTAAACACATATTAACTATATGTAGCAAAAACAGTAACAAAGTTCCCATCTCCTTCCTGTACAGTCAAATAGTCTGACATTTCCATTCACTTCCAAATGATGATTCTGTGCAGTCTCTGTCGGCATTAGGACAGCTTTCCTTTCTATGGCACTGGAAGCAAACTGACATGACAAAATTCCTTTTACCTTGCAGCTCTGCACCCATGCTCCCCAATTCCTTCACTGTATTGGCTTTTGTTGTTTTGCAGACCTAGGCATGCCAAGGTTAGGCAGGTAGGTTCTATTAACAACAGCAGTTAATCAAAGCACGTTTAACATTTTATTTACTTGTAAGAGTAGGCTTTTTGGACAGATAGAAATTTATTTTCACTCCAAAAAAGACTGTCTACATTGTACCCACAGGATAGTTAGACTTGTGAGAAGTCTGTTCTTTGGGCCTTTTGCATTTGTATCTTTTTATGTTCTACGTGTCTAAAATAGCTGTGATTTAAATGTTCCAAAGTCAAATTTCACTCAGGGAAAATGGTTTTGAAGCACAAACTTAATTTGAACTTCTAAAATCAGAATTGAATCCAGACACATAACAGTTTTGATGAAAAAAATTGAGAAAACTGTATTTAATTAGCTACTTCCTTCTATTGACACTTTATTTTTTAAATTCTGAAGCTGTCCTGTTTCCATAATTTGAGAGGTATTGTTGCAATCGTTGTTATTATTGTTATGGTACTTTTCTTGTTGTATAATTGTTTTATTGTATGTAAGTGCCCAAACCTAAAGCAACTTAACTTCAACCCCTAATTCTTCCTCAGAGACCATGGATCATGTTGAAGACAGCAGATAAATCTCTGCTTTATAGCAAACACCTTCGTTGTTATGATTCTCATAATAAGTTTGTTTACAAATTAGAGGATATTCTAGCAACAAACATTTTGAAGTTATGTTACTGCAGGTCCATGGGATGTTTTCTGTAGGTGGCAGCAACTATAATGTTCTATATCTTATAGGCTAGTGTCCAAGAGTGTATACTCTCCCATTAATACAAACTCAAGTTAATAATAATGTCCCTATGATGTAAGAAGTAACTGACTGTTTTAAGAAAGGTCAATACAGCAGAGCAACAAACCACACATCTTTAAGGAAAAACACTGGTGGAATGAGAGACCTTTAGCAGGTAAAGTCTTGTGTTTTCTTTAGTAAAAGTTTCATCAAATAGTTAGAATTGTCATAATTTACTCTAGTTCAGTGTGTCAGGAACATGTACATAGTTGAGGAAAATCAAGTGAACAATTGGATGGGATCACCAGCAATCTTTTGGATCTTCATTTATATCTCCTGAGAAATCAAGAAGATGGTTTAAGGCTCTATTATTCTTGTCCAAAAGCTGACACATGACTCAGTCTTGTAGAGTTCATGATCATTAGTAAGGACCAACAGAAAATCTCCATATGGTGCAAAGCCAGCATGCCAGCTGTCCTGTCTTCTTATCCTTCTTTGTTTTATCAATCACTGAGTATTTTAATTGGAACCCATGGGATAAGAATTATAACTTCCCTTTGTTTTCTAGAACATTCAATAAAACAGAACAAACATGTTAAATGTGTGTTTGTCCATATTATTTCCTCAAGCTAATTCAGAGACCAATACTTTTAGCTAAGCATTTCATTGTAGAGAAGTTTTTTTTAATGAAAGAGTTAAATTGTTGTAGAAATACTTGTTCATCTTGTGCCAAGTTTTTGTAATTTTGTCTTCACATTCCCTTCCACATGCTGTCTCTAGCCTTCCTAATCTCAAATTATTTTTGACATCTTATACAATATGTTTGGCTTTTCTTGTTGTATCTCTTCAATCAGGGGGTGAGCATCCTTCCATCTGTCACTAAAATTATATAGTATATAACCTTCTTTAATGGCTATTTTTTTCCATTAACTGAACTCTTTAAAAACCTGGTCACAATATTCACCTTTAAAGACAGAGTTTCAAGAATTTCCAGGTACTATATACTTCAATTGCAGATGTAAATGGCATTACTAAGAAAGGTATGACAATGGAGAGTCTATCTCTGCAGGCTACAAATCATGGGGTTAACATCAGCCAAAATGACAGCAATATAATAAAACCTATTTATCTATCTACCTATGTCATATCTGCAACATTGTACGCACCCATAATATTAGAAGTTCCCACATGACTTTAGCATTTCTCTAAGTTTATTACCCCAAAGTGAGAAACAAATGTTTATAATTTCTTATTGAGGGTTTTTCTAGAAAACAAGATTTCCAGTGGAATTATTACTGTCTAGTGGAAATGGATGGTCACCCTCTCTTAGAAGATATTAGCTTTTCTTTGTTTGATTTTTGTTTTATTGGAATTTTGAGAGGAAGGGGGAAAGACAGAGAGAATAAAAACATGAGGGTGGGCTGGGTGGGAGGAATAAAAAAGATTTGGGAGAAGGTGGGGAAGGAGAAAGGATGTGATCAAATATGTGGAAAATAAATAAACTTTAATGTAAAAAATTAAGTTATTTGGTTAATAAAATACACTATTTACATGTGCTTTACTGATCATGCCTCCTATACAGCTTGGACTACAATAGAAATTATCACCCCCAGAAGTTCACAAGTAGAGGATTTGAAAGAGACTCCTCTCCAGGAGCTATAGATAATGACATTTTATATGGGGGAAGCAAAGTTCTGAATAAAACTCAAGGAACAGAGTTCCTTCTTTACAAGGTCATGAGAAACTTGTGTTAGGGGCCCTGGGAAAATATTACCTTGGGATTTTGCCTAAAATTGTGAATATTTGTTGTCTAATGTACCCAGCAGTTATCCTCTTTCCCAAGGACACCATGTCTTGATTTTCACACTGGAATAAGGTGGTGCTTGCCAGTTAATACTGTGTAAACATTTGAGGAGTTTGTCAAGATCAACAAGAAAACCAATTAAAATACTGAGTAAAGCCATTGATTTGGCATTTGTGTGAAGAAGATACACAAAGAGCCAGTGTGACAGCCAAACTTGGTTGTCAACTTCACACTGCTTAGAGTCTGACCAGACTTAGCCTGTGAATACGTCTATAAAGCATGTTCTTGATCGATAATTAACAGGGGAGGGGCCAGCTCACAGGGAGCCGTCAGTACCATTGCCAGGAAAGTGAGCCTTACCTTTCTTTTTTCTTTCCTCATTAATTTATTTATTAACTTTACAGCCTGATTGCAGTCCCCTACCTCTTCTTCTCCCAGTCCCACCTTTGCACCCCAACTCCCCCATTCTCTTTCCCTCAGAGAGGAGGAGGCCCCCAATGGTACTTTAAGTTGCAGCAGGACTAAGTGCATCCTCCCCCCACTAAAGCCTGACAAGGCAGCCCAGTGTGGGTAGAAGGGAAGGGGATCCAAAGGCAAGCAACACAGTCAGAGACGGCGATCCTCCCTCCCCTCCCCCGCCCTAACTGCCAGCATGACTGTCTCCAAAGAGGTTTCATCCAGTAGCTGATGGAAACAGAGGCCGGCACCCACAACCAAACATCAGGTGCTCAGGGAGTTTCGTGGAAGAGCGGGAACCAGGCTCTAGAGAGCCAGAGGGATCAAGGACATCACAAGAACGCCTACAGAGCCAAATAACCTGGGTCCGTGGGGGCTCACAAAGACTGAACCACCAACTGAAGAGCCTTTCTAAGAAAACTAATTAAAGGTAAGCCTGGGAGCCAGGCAGTAAGTATTCTGTGATTTGCTTCGCTCCTGCCTTGCATTCTTGCTCTGGCTTTCCTCAATGATGGACTATTCCCTATAAGCCAAAAATGCCCTTTTCTCCCCAAGTTGCTTTTTCTGTGAGTATTTTACCACAGCAACAGGAAAGCAAACTACAAGAGCCAGTGAGCAATAAAAAAGACATCATTCCCCGACATTAGTTTTCATGGAAAGTGGTATTAAAGGAGACACCACTTCACTGAAGCCCAATGTGAATAAAATCAAAATAAAAGGGAGAATAACAGGTTGGTACGGAGGCTGGAAACTGTGGGATTCTTCACTCATTACTCATGGGAATATAACATGGTACAAAAACTATAGGAAAGAATCTGGTGCATCCTCAAAATTTCATCTTGAAATTTTTGTACAAATTAGCCATTTTACATTTAGCTATATACCAGCAGTATTAAATTCGGGTACTCAAATACACGCGCACATATGTTTGTAGCATAAACAACCACAGCAGGCAAAAGGTATAGAAAATGCTCATCAACTCATCATTAATGGATTCACAAAATGGGTCATATCTGTTCAGAGGAATATGATGAATTTGTCAAAGAAAGGAGGTACTGGTACATGATTAATCAGCACACCTTGAAAACCGGAAGTTCCAGGAAACAAAAGGCTGGACAGGAAAGGCCATACGTTAAGCATCTATTGGAAATACCGAGAATAAATAAATGGAGAGAGACAGAACATAAATTAGTAATTGTGAGGGGCCAGAAGAGGTGGGAAGAGGGGAAGGAGTGAGGGTCACTGCTTAATGGGCATAGCCTTTGTCTTCAAGAGGGGAATGGAACATCTTATACAGCCAGACTGAGACGGTCATGATAAAACATTACAGCAGCTGAGCTGCAAACTTCAGCGTGGTTAGTCCTGGGTGCTAGAGAAACAGCTCAGTGGTTCAGAGTACTTAACCTTACCTAGAACCCAGGTTTTAGTCCAACACTCACAAGATGCTCCACAGCCATCAGTAACTCCCACCCCAAAAACCCTCTTTGACCTTCCTGAGTACCAAGCAAGTACATGGTACTCACACAGACATAGAGGCAAAATACTGATACGCATAAAAAATATAAATCCCAATTTTAAAAACTGGTTAATCTTCTGTTATGCGACTTTTACCTCAAATACAATAAAAAAGATACACGATATGTTTATGACCTAACTAATAAAGTATTCAAAATGCATCTTTAAATTAAAAATGCAATAGAAAGTAAATGTCTTTAGGACAGTCCCATTTTGTAAAATAATAAAAATTATAATGCATATTATAAATACATACAATTTACTGAATATATAAAATAATCTCAAGCATTATAGGAACTACTTGAAGAAGTTAGATATGGAGAGTGAATTACAGGAGACATCCATTATATTCGTATGACTCTCTCAAAGAAAATATAAAATATGTAACAAACTTTTACAGTGTAATTATAAATTCCTCCTACACATAAGAGGAGTAAATTATCAACAGCTTTTATATATCTGTTTTTCTATTTTGTTGTGCGCGATTTTTAAAATCTAACACTAACAATTTTGAACAGTTATTTTATGTCCATCTGTCCTCTACCTCCTTCTTTAACAGCTTTCCTCCTCCACTAGGAAGTGAGCGCTGTTTAGAAATAGAAATGGCAAGAAAGACCTTCCCTCCTTCACTCAGTCTGGACCCTGCAGTTCTGTAACTCCAAGAAATGCCGTAAGTCTTCGAGCATATACTGACCTTTAATTTCCAGCCTCAATGCTTGAAGACACTGGGAGAGGGTACAGTCTAAAGTTCTTGTCATATGCAGTCTAGCTACGAGCCTACAGGTTCTACAGACAACTTTTGAGGAGTTTTCAAGACATTTGCGAAATCCTGAAGTCACATACAGAGTGATGAAGTAGGAACATTTCAGGAGTAGGGTAAACACAGAACTCTTGAGTTTTCAATGGATGCCTCCAACTATGTAGCTCTTATCTATATTTTTGAAGTCCTGTGTAAGGATTCATTACAAAAATAAACAAGAATCTTCCACTTTAAGAAGAAATTGTATAAAGAAATCAGACCTTGACCACACCGAGCGATGCCTTTTCTTCCCCCAAAACCTTCCTATTTTGTCAATCCTGTGTTAGATCTTGTTGCCTGATTTAAAAGTGTGGTGTTGGTTTTCATCAGGTATGAGAGTCTCTGCACAATTTGGATGTTTTTGTTTAAAATCGAAGAGGAAGTAGTTTGATTTCAGATAAATTGGCATTAACAGTAGGTGAGTGATCCAAATCTTAGATGGGCAGAACACAGCCTTGGGCTGCATAAATTGAAAAGACAGTATACTGCACCAGAAAAAGAGTCCAGGGTTTAGGATTAAGCCTTCTAACTTTCAGATTTGGTTTCCGTGTTTATAAGCTGACAACTCAAATGCCGCATTCACAGCAGTAAAGTAAAAAGTAATATAAGTTATTTGAAAACTTCATGCCTTGGGTGCACAAGTGATGTTTCATTTTTGTTAATACTGGTGATCAAATGTTTTTAAAATCCATGATAAAGACCATCCTCTATGAAACTCACTTATGTGAGACCCTTATATATAACAGCCTGAAGAGTTCTTGTCGAATCACGCCCTGAAGACAAAACAGTAACAGCACACAAGAAACATCTTGACAGGTTTGCAGAAGTTAGGTAACACACTATGCTCTGTTACCTAGAACTGGGTACCAATTCCTGGGGAAGAAACACTGGGTACCAAAACACCTGCAATCGTGACTAACTGATGAGCATCTCGTTGTTCATGGAGGGCTGAAATGTTGCAGATCCAGAGCTGAATTACAATTTATCTTACATTCCCGTTAGCCTCTCTAACAATATTCCCTGCCTACCTCTCTGTCCCATCTAATATCCTTGTGACTAACAATTGGAACTTTGGGGAAAAATTAACTTAGCAGACCATTAGCTTCAGTCAACCAATAGGCAAAGAATGCTGTTGATCTGATAGCATCTGAAGCCAACATCAGGGACTGCCCAACTTTGAGTTAACAAATCCAGCTAATGTTTCTTGTGTTTTAGGACTTTGTCCTGTTTGTAGAAAACTCTACTGAACTATTACCATGGTAGAACATGAAATTTGTGATCACCTAAATCTATTTTCCCAAGGCATGGTCACTCCTATTGGCGCTAGAATAAACTATCTCTTATCTCCTTTAAGATAAGAGTTGTGTTTTTATGTCAAAACCCCAACAAGTGAAAGCCCGGGATACAGAAAACAAAAAGATAAATCTGTATAGTTTATTAATTAGTTCATTTTCCTTTTAGCTAATGAGAAAGTAAGGCTTAAAGATGTACAGTGGAATGAAAGACTCTTTCAGTTCTATCACAGACAAGGTCCCATCCTTCATCAATCTGAGTGAATCCAAATCTTCAAAGCCGAGACACTCATGAATTAGTTCTTGCTTTGACATACCACTTACTCGAAATTCCGTAAAAGATAATTTTCCTTTATCAGTAATACACCTACATGTGTGCCCACATGTTCATGTTTGCAAACACACACACACACACACACACACACACACACATACACACACACACATGTGCTCGCAAATTAGTTTGGGATCATCCTGGGAAAGGTGGAGAAAGAACTAGAGGTTGGGAAGGACTGCTGTGAAGCAGTTTCTTCTGCACAACACTGTCTGTAGGGGACTCACAGCTGCTGTGGTTATCTGCCTAAGACCTGTGCTAGATCAACACAGTCCACAGTCCAGCAAGGATGCCAGACAGCTCATGAGTCTCTACTCCTCAACCCATGCCAAGTAGCTATTGGCAGCTGAAGCTTTCTGGGGAAGTAGAGTCAGTTTACTTCAAGGGTGTGACCCTGATAGGTTACCATATCTCAGGGTGGTTACCCATCATATGGGCGGCACTAATTGACCTCAGTGGGTTATTTTTTAAAGGAAAGAAAAGAATAGGCTATGAAGCAAGAAAAGGGACGTGTTGGGTTAGGGGTCTGGGAGGAGCAGGAATGGGGAGGGAGTGAATATGGTCAAAATACCTTGTATACATCTATTAAAGGACAAAAATTGTCCTTCTCAAAGGACAGATTAAATATATGTTAAAAATTTTCATGTGTACAAATGTGCACAAAACACCATTGAAAATTAAAGTCATTTAATGGTTGACTTCCAAAATCTACTCCTCTATTTATGCTTTGAAGAGAAGGAAAATTATTGACCCAGGGACTAATTGTTTAAGGAACTGACTTCAGCCTTCACCAGCTGCTGTGATCAGGAAAAAGTAATAATAATTGCTCCTTTGGAATAAGCATGAATCCTAATCAGAAATAACATTTATAAAGTCAATTCTTGACTATTGTTTGTCCTTAAAACAAGAAGGAGGAAATAAATAGCAAACTGAATTTTTAAGAAATATTTCCTTTGAATTTCTCTGAAATGGCAGGTTTATATCCAAAGAAGACCATTTTATGATCATGACAAAATGGATTTGTAATACCAACAGCTACCAATAGATGTCACTGGGTTGGTTACACATGCTCAGGATTCATGGGTTTGTGCCATCTGGAGCCTCTGTTCATGAGTCTTTGCTTCATCGACCATTGGTCATGTTTCAAAAATATTGCCTTCCTCCATTGCTGTTGCTTGGTTACTTTCTGCTTTTCCTATTTCCGTTTTATATTTTAATCTTGCAACTCTATTATATAACCCTGTAACAGCATCGCATAATTGGGGGGACCTTGATATTAACTCTGAAAATCCTTTTGGGGGGACTCATTTGGCCTGAATCAAGCAAGGTAAGATGGGATTATATTATGTGTGGTGGTGATTACTATGATTAGGGTGGTGATTTTCAAAGACAAATTATTTCAGCCTCCCGGAAGCTGTGGTCCGAGGCTGCCTCTTTCCTCTTTAGAGCCTTTGCAACATAGAAAAACTGTCTCCTGCACATGTTTTATTTATTTATTCTAGCCATTTAATCATTTCTGTTTGTAAATTGTATGGAGAGAAAAGTCCTCGCGCTGCAGCTTCATGTGTGTATGAGGACAGCTTCCCCCACACCTGCATAGTTACAGGGCATCTCCTGGTTCCCGTCCACCATCTTATCAAGTGAGATTATTAAATTGAGTAAACTTCGCTCCCATCCACATGTAAGAATATTCACACTGCAAAACCATTAGTAGGACAGAGAAACAGACACACAGCATCCTGAAGCAGAACATTTAGAAGCCTCTGATAGCCAGAAATATGATGGAGGGCCTGGTGAACATTTGAAAACCCCTCTATCCCAGAAGAATGAGAACTATGCAAACGTGAGAAGCATCTGGATTGTGAGCTCAGGTTGGAGCACCTCTCTCTCTGCACGTGAGAGGTCCTCCAGGTTTGCTCTTTGTCATGAACATCTGGGAAGAAGCCCTATTGGGGGCCATCATTCAGTGACTTTGGTAAAATAACAAAACAAGACTGGCTGCTAGGACTCAGATCTAAAGTGCCTGGTGGGCTTAGATATTTGGGCACTGGTGTTTGAACCCACCAGCTGGTGACACTTCTGTGAAGGGTTGGGGAACTTCTAAGACCTGAGGAAGTACATCAGTGGGGACAGGCAAGCTTAGGGATTTTACAAACTCACCACATGCTCTGCTTCTTGACTGCAAAAGAAAATTAACCAGTTCCCTCAAGTCCCTGCTTCTCAGCCTTCCCGATCATGGTGGACAAACTGCAAATTTAATGTGAACCCTTCTTTCTTTACCAAGTACGGTCATAACCATGAGGAAAGCCATGAATACAATGGCCATCACTGCGAACCACTCTGTTCTCCTTCCTCAAGAACCCAAAGTAAAGTGCTAAAATAGCAATTATTTCTGTTCCTATCTTGATTCTAACAATCTGACCCTAGAGTTCCTGCTATCATATATTTAAGTGGAAACCAATGAGGTTGCTTTTGATAATAAGCTAATACAGGAGTGATAACAAACTAATATGCATACCTCTGTGAGGATAATAGAGCAGAACAAACTAGTCTTCAATTCAAAGAAAGAAAGAGTCATTTTTCTGATTATTCAAAGGATACTTCTGCAGCAGAACAAATGTGATGAGAAAAAAGGAGCAGGTATCTGATTTTTCACTCTGAGGAATATTCAAGAGGACGTGTATGTCTAAGATACAAGAGCAAGTTGACATGAGGCTCTAAATCTAAGACCACAAAAAAAAGGAAAAATATATGAAATGCATAGTAATAGGTATTAAGCTTGGCAGTTACCAACAGCAAGCAGGATTCCGCAGAAACTGAATTATTTAAATTGAAACAAAAATAGAGAATTTACCTAGAATGCAATAAAATGGGTTTTTTTAAAAAGGAAAGTGACAAAAACTTTCTAGGGGAAGGAAAGGAAGAGGAAGAGAAGAGAAAGAAGAAAATAATGGTAATATATTTTTTAAAAAACCTTAGACTGTACATTACCTATGTCTCCATCTTCTGTCACCATCCATCTCTACTGTTGCTATGAATAGCCCACCGTTTCTTCTCCTCACCCAAATGTCACTACACATATTCTACTTCTTGCTTCTCTGACCAGGAAAAAATTCTCTGTCCCGTCTTCCATTCCTCATCCCTAATACTGAGAGCTGAAGTCGGTCTTTCCTGTTAAAACTCCTTTCCAATTCCTCCTTGAATGAATAAAAGGTATGACTTATTTATTGACGGTGGTGATGTTTATTTCCACACAAGCCAGACAATGTCCTAAAATATATTTTAAACCTGAGAGTACTAACCAATCCACATTTAGTTTAAAATTTTGTGATTTTTAAAAGTGATGACTAATAGTTACAGATGTTAATAATTTACAGTCCCCTGACCAGAAAATGCTGGAATCTTTTGAATATTTTATTGTGCAGATCATCCACATAGCATTCATAAGTGATATATTAAGATAAAATTGACTTACAATTCATTGGACATATTATGTAAAATTTGATAAGATTTGACAACACAAAAATCTTTGACCGAAAGTAAGATGAGAAACAACCCACAAATGTCTTCTCCGGTTCCTACACGATTTTCACCCGGCCTTCATGCAGACCCTCCATCTCCAGACAGAGACCAATCTGTTTCCTCATACCGTAGCTTATTCTAAAACTTTGTAAACATAGAAACACATAACATGCATTTTCATCTGGATTTTCTCTGTCGGTGCAATGTTTTGTTATTAATTTTCAGGTTAGCATGCAAAGTAACAGGCATTCTTTCCTATCTATGGCATCTTCATACATTTGTATTAATTTGCTTTGTTTTCATTAGTTCCTTTCCCCATGAGCTGCTCCTTGTGCCGACTAGTGCCCCTTTCTGCTCTTTTATTCCATTTATTCTTCTTATACTCCTTTACATCTCTGCCCTCCCTCACATGAACCCTGATAATGCTATAACCTTCTCATACACACATATATAAATGCATGAATCTCTACATATATATACTATATAGATGCGTGCTGTTGTTTATACTAATAATTTCTTTTATTTTCATTGCTGATCAATACCTCATTGTATGACAACATTACAGTTTATCTGTGCATCAACCAGTAATGTTAGGGTTGTCCCCATTTTGCATTGTTACAAGCAGAGTTGCTATGAATATTGGAACTACATCTGCTTAAGGAAATATGTCCTAATTTCTACTGGACTGTTACAGAAAAGGAATGGAATGCCTAGATCACATAATAGGTGGTAACTTTAATTTTAATAAGCCATTTTCTACAATGGTTTTATTTTCTGTGTTCTCACCAGCAGAGGGCGAGAGCTCTGGTTCCTTTCCAGCTTGGCAACCTTCTCTAATACATTTCTTCTCTTTCCTTTCCTCCCTGAAAACTTTCCCATATACCCCTAACCCTGCCTTCAAATCCTTGGCCACTTTTTTCTTGCATTTGTGGTGTGTGTGTGTGTGTGTGTGTGTGTGTGTGTGTGTGTGTGTGTGTGTGTATTACTAAATATAGCCTGATCAGTCTGTACTGTGTTACGTGTATGTATGTTTTCAGTGCTGACTGCTTGGCACTGGACAATCAGTTGGTGTGTTCCCACTCCCAGCTTTCCTGGGTTACCTATGGTTCTTTATGTAGGGTTGGGATCTTATTGACTTTTGCCCTCTCCAGTTTGACATGCCCTGTAGTGTCATCTTTCTCCAGCTCAAGTCTGTGCCTTTATGTTGGTGACACTTTATAGTTGTAGCTTCTGATATTACCAGAAGAGACAATCTCACATCAAATCCTCTAATCCCCTGCCTCTTACAACTTTTCTTCACCTCTTCCACAATGTTCTCTGAGCCATAGTGTGGTAATGTTTTATAGATGTACCACTGACACTGGGCTCCTCAACTTGGCATTCTGATTTGTTGTAGTTTTCTGTAATGATCATTGGCCATTGCAAAGACAAGTTTCCTTGATGAGGGGTAAAGACTACACTTAACTTGCGAATATAAAAACAACTGTTTGTAGATCGATGTTAGGAAGTATGCTGGTTTAGTAATATAGGGACTGCAGATTCTTTTTCACTGTGACTTCACTAGCACTGAGTAGTTGGCTAGGTTTCCAGTATTCGGCATAATTTCTTTTCTATTGGATGGGTCTTATATCTAATTAGAGAGTCGTTGGTTACCACTAATGTATGTGTGCCACTATTATACCCTTAGAGTTATTGTAACATGCTGGTCATTTATGTCCACAGGCATCATCATTTGATAGTTCTTTTAATAACAATAATTTTTAATGTTCTCTATTTGTTATCATAGTGTGCTAGAATATGTGTTTTCCTAATGAAACATATGCTGAGCACATTTATGTGCATATTTTCTATTGATGCATCTTTTTGTAATGTATATGTTCAAATCTTATGTCCATTTTCAGTTGAATACTTTATTTTATTTTTAATTTTAATTTTAAACACTGGTTGTATGCACAAGATAAGGCACTTTTATGAGATACATGATTAACAAATATCTCTCAGCCCATGCCATATATTGTTGTGACATTACTGACACCTTTATTTAGATAATTTTTACCTTGCCAACAGTTATGAAAGCTTTTATGCCTTTTCTTTCACACATCTTATAGATGTTATTTAAATAGTTATGCTTATTATTATCATTATTATTATTATCATTTGTTTTATGTTAAGAGCTTTTAGGTAGGAATATAAGCTGAAGTTTATTTTTTGTATATAAATTTCCTATTTTCCAAGCACTATTTATTAAGCATATTTTTTTTCCTCCATGGAATTTACCTAGGGCAAAAATTAAAAAATAAAACAATGTTCAAATACATGTAGGTTGATTTCTGAGCTGGCTGTTTCGTTCCATTGATCTGTTTGTCACCCTGGGCATCGCTACCACAATCCTGATTATACCACTCAAAATAAAATGCTCTGGTCAATCCAACTTTGAACCTTTGTTTCAAAACCTGTCTTGGTTATTCTAGATCCTCTGCATTTCCCAAGTGAAATTTTTAATCAATTTTAAGTTGATAATTTTTTTTAAAAAGAACTTGATAATTTGTACTAGGATTGTATTGGCTCTTTAGCTCAACTGAAGGAAAATCGACATTTTTAACTCCCGGGTCTTCTGAGCCTAGTTAGTTCTCTTTGTTTAATTGCTGTTTACTTTGTCTCTGCAGGGTTGTGAACTTTGCAATATATATAATTTTTACCTATTCTCAAATTTACCCCTAAACATTGAATCACTTAATGCAACTGAAAACTAAAAGCAATCTTCAGATTCGGCACTATTCCTATAAAAATTTCAACACACGTCTGAGCACAGGCTTCCTAAAAGAATAAATATAAGTGTCTAATAAACATTTTGAAAATGGTCAACACTATTAATCATCTTGCAAGTACAATTTAAAACTTCTTTGAAGTTTCTTCTCACTGGAATTAGAATGAAAAAGAAAAGATAACAAATGCTGGTGAGAATGCAGTTGAAGAGAAACAAACCCTCATTCACTGTGGAAGGGGTATAAGCCATTGTAGCCACTTTGAAAATCAATGTGGGAGATTCTCAAAAAATTAAAAGCACAATTATTGTATGACTCATGTATAGTACTCCTGGATATACATTCAAAGAATTGTATACATTATCACAAAAAATACCTGTACACCCATGTTTATCACGCTCTGTTCACTAGTTATATGAAGGAATCAGGCTAGTTGTCCATCATTTATTAATGAATAATGGAAATGCAGTACATATACACAATGTAATTCCATTAATTACCAAAGAAGAATGTTATTCCAAAACCTTTAGAAAATGGACTTAATTGCAAAATGTTATACTGAGTGTGGTCATTCAGGTCCAGAAAAGGTAACCCGCATATACCCTCATTCATATGTGAATCATAGCTTTGAACAGTTAGATTTCTGTCCTTTAGTTGCAAGGGTGTCTTTAAAGATCTGAAAATAACAAAGGGACCATTGGATATGCAGGGAAGGCCTTGTGAGGGACAGTGAGACACCAACAATATGAATAAAAAAGGCATATGTTAAGTAGGGGCGAAATGAAAATGGAGTGGGGGGAAAAGAAGAAGGTTGTGTGAAGAGTGGATGGAGAGAAAACTGGGGTCAGAATGTTTTATATGAGAGAAAAATAGATTTTAAAAATTAAATTTAGTAAAGAAATATTTGTGATGCTCAAAATAACTTTGATAAATAAAGGCAATATTCCAAAATCAACTCCCCCAAAACAACTCCCCCCCAAAAAAACCCAACTTGTGATATATAAGTATGCCATGTAGAAACCTACTCCTTTATAAGCTAACTGGTTACATTATAATAATACTTTTTAGAAAGTCGTATGAATGGAGGTACTCTGTAGCAGTAGACACTGCTGCTTTGAGAAGCCATTACTTTAAACAAAAATTCAGGTGCTGGTTGTAGGACAACTTTCTATGACTTGATAGCCACGAAACCCCTGAGAGACTCCACAAACCATAGACTATCATCGTTGCTCTTGGTTGCTAGCCAGAATGAGTTGGAGAATCCCAGTTGCTAAAAGGACCCCCACATACTTTAGTCACAGAAATATTAAGATGGGCTGAGATACAAGCTTCTTCCCTGGGGGCCCTCATACATGGTGCTAGAAGGTCAAAGAGAAAAATTCATCAGCTATAAAATCAACATGTCACAATACAAATATGTAGACAGGGTGTGTCCACAAATATAATCATGACATAATGTTTAAGCCGTTAACCAATCGCTTCCCAACTGGATCTATGACTTGCTCACGGGAGGGAATGTAAGCTTGATACTATAAACCTACTCAAAAGTTATGACTGTCCAAATGTGAGCAGAACAAGGATGACACCATTGCAGATGCCAAACTGGATGGGGAAAACAGCCCCACCCCTACCCCCATGATAGGACCTCAACCTTACACAAAAAAACTATAGGCAACTGATAGAAGTGGAAAAGGGGTTCTTCTTCCCTGGGGGAGAGCACACCAATTACTTGTCTAGCATCAAATGATCAGTTCTGAAAAAATACCTACAAGTAACATTATATGAACTGAGCAGGTTATGTTTCTATTCACAGGCACATATATCTATGCAACAGCAAGTGGTGAAAAAAATAGACCATGAAGTTGAAGGAGAGTTAAGAAGTATATATGAGGGAGGAAAGAGAAAGGAAAATTGTTGGAATTCATTGCAATCTCAAAATTAAAAAAAAAAAAAAAACTGAAAGGAAATAAAGTATCCTATTAACCAATATCATCAAAAATAATAAAGTTAGTAATAATAATAAATGATAATAATAAATATTATGCCTGGGGAGGTCACTGACCCTAGAAGGTAATTTATTACTGATGTTTTGATAAAATGCCATGTGGTTAAACAGCACTGTAAACATGTACACCTCTACCCACAGGTTCATCCCACTTTCATCCTTGACCCGAGAAGCTTGTCATTATTCCAGCTGATAGTTAATGTAGAGACTCACAGCTGGTCGAAGTTCCAGAGTAAGTGATTTGGGGGTCATCTGTCCTAAATCTAGGATAACTACAGCACCCTCCTCCAGACCTAAGGAGTGTCAAAAGAACACAAAGACTGTAAGAGCCACAGCGTGTGGATAAGTACTATAAAATGCTATTTTCTGGATCTGACATGGTCATGATGGTCATGAACACACTGTGGTGGTGGCTGTCTGTATAAAATAATAAAGGAGGGTGGAGAAAGGGGGAGGAAGAGGGGATAAGTCGGAGTGAAAAAGAAATGAAAGAAAATGATAGGAGTTGGCTATGGTAATAATGAATTACAGATAAGTAAAAGAAATTAAGGAAAACACATTTTAATGAGATTCTCTGAAAGAAGACGACTTTTAAGCTGTGTTTTATTTTGTTGTACTTCCCAGTGGCTTATTAATCCATTTAGAAGTATGGTTTCTTTTTGTCTACTGAACTCACAACCTTGCTAGACACTACGTGACAGCAACACATGGACAACATGATTGATTGCTGCTCTAGTGACAATAGGTAGATGTCCACAATCGAATGGTAATAGCTTGTTCTTATTTTTTTTTAACAATGTGTTAAAATTAAGTTAGGAATGGTGTGTCTATTCATAAGAAATATTAGTTCATTGGGTCTTGTTGTATTGTTCTTGTCTTTCCGTGCCTGCCATCACAGTCAATCAGTGCTGAATGAACTGAGACGAGTCCCCATTTTTAGAGTTTCTGTCATGGCCTGTGCACAAGTTCTATTACTCAGCTCCATCGAGTATGAACTGGGAGAAGACTCATTCAATTTTTAGTCATATTCTCTCCCTCTCCTTCTGTTTCTCCCATCCATCCCTCTCTCCTTATCCTTGCTCTCTAGCTGTCTTTGCTCCAGTATTCTGTCCTATAAATTCTAGGCTCCTGGGACACTCCAGGCTTCCTATTGGCTCCTTGCCTCTATTGTCTTAACTACAGGCTTCTTTTGGTCTGTACTTGGATCTGTCACTACTAATGTCTCCTGGGCTATTGCTTGGAAATTCAATCATCAGGGTCAATACAGGAATTCATCTTTTAGAAATTACTATTCATTTTTGTCAGATGTTTATATTTTTTAAAACATTGCTTTATCTATATTTCGATTAATTTCTTGTGGAAAGAAAATTTAACCCTAGTTTTCCTGTCTTGGCTTGGTTCATTTTGTTCATATGTTTACATGAGTTTGAAACTTAACATTTTTCTATTCAATACTTATATTGAAAGCAATTTTTTGTTTTTATTAGATAGTCTCTGGATGTACATTTCAAATGTTATCACCTTTCCACACACTCCCAACTCCTACCCCCCTCCCTTTGCCTCTAGGAAGGCACTCCCTCTCCCAACCACCGTCTCCCACCTCAGTGCCTTGGCATTCCCTTACACTGGGAAAATGAGCCTTTGCTGTACCATAGCCCTTGCCTCCCATTGATGTCAGACAATGCTATCCTCTGCTACATATGCTACTAGAGCCACGGGTCTCTCCATGCATACTCATTGGTTGGTGTTTTAGTCCATAGGAGCTCTGAAGGGTTTGGTTGGTTGATAGTGTTGTTCTTCCCATGGGGTTGCAAACCCTTTCAGCTTCTTCAGTCTTTTCTCAAGCTTTTTCATTGGGGTCCCCATGTTCAGTTCGGTGGTTAGCTGCAAGCATCCTTATCTGTATTAGCACATCTCTGGCAGAGCCTCTGAGGAGGCAGTCATAATAGGTTCCTACCAGTAAGCACTTCTTGGCATCAGAAATAGTACCTTGGTTTGGTGGCTGCATATGGGGTGGGTGCCCAGGTGAGATGGTCTCTGGATAATCTTTTCTTCAAACACTGCTCTTATATTTGTCCCTTTATTTCCTCCCATGAGTGTTTTGTTTTCCCTTCTAAGAAAGACTGGGGCATCCACATTTTGGCCTTCCATCTTTTTGAGCTTCATAAGACCTGTGAATTTTTTCATGAGTATTTTGAGCTTTTTGGACTAGTATCTGCTTATCAGTGAGTGCATACCCTGGGTGATCTTTTGTGACTGTGTTAACTCACTCAAGATGATAGCTTCACATTCCATTTGCTTGCCTAGGAATTTCATAAAGTCCTTGTTTTTAATAGCTGAGTAGTACTCTATTCTCTTAATGTACCACATTTTCTGTATCCATTTCTCTACTGAATGATATCTGAGTTCTTTCCAGCCTCTGGCTATTATAAACAAGGTTTCTATGGACATGGTGGGCCATGTATTCTTGTTATATGTTGGAGCATCTTTTGAGTAAATACCAAAAAGTGGTATAATTGAGTTTTCAGTTAGTACCATGTCCAATTTTCTGAGGAACCGCCAAAGTAATTTCCATAGTGGTTGTACCAGCTTGCAACCCCACCAACAATGGAGGAGTATTTCTCTTTCTCCAAATCCTCACCAGCATCTACTGTCACCTGAGTTTTGGATCTTAGCCCTACTGACTGGCTTGAGGTGGAATCTCAGGGTTGTTTTGATTTGCATTTCCCTGATGACTAGAGATATTGAGCATTTCTTTAGGTGCTTTTCAGCCATTCGGCATTCCTCAGTTGAGAATTCTTTGCTTAGGTCTGTAGCCCACTTTTAATATGAATATTTGATTCTCTGGGGTCTAACTTTTTAAGTTCTTTCTGTATTTTGGATATTAGCCTTCTATCGGGTGTAGGATTGGTAGAGATCTTTCCCCGACCTGGTAGTTGCCATTTTGTTCTAATGACAGTGTCCTTGGCTCTACAGAAGCAAAAATGGATACTTTTATTATGTTGATCCTCACAATCCATGAGCATGGGAGATCTTTCCATCCTCTGAGGTCTTCTTCAATTTCCTTTTTTAGAGACATGAAGTTCTTGTCATACAGATCCTTCACTTGCTTTGTTAGGGTTACACTAAGGTATTTTATATAGTTTGTGACTATTGTGAAGGATGCCAATTCCCTAATTTCTTTCTCAGCCTGATTATCCTTTGAGTAGAGGCAGGTTACTGATTTATTTGAGTTAATTTTATATCCAGCCACTTTCCTATATATAGGTTTAGGGATTCTCTAGTGGAATATTTGGGGTCACTTAAGTATAGTATCATATCATCAGCAAATAGTTATATTTTGACTTCTTCCTTTCCAATCTGTATCCCTCTGACATCCATTTCCTGTCTGATTACTCCAGCTGGTACTAATAGTACTATATTGAATAGGTAGGGGAAGAGTGGGAAGCCTTGTCCAGTCCCTAATTTAGTAAGATTGCTTCAGGTTTCTCAACATTTAGTTTGATATTGGCTACTGGTTTGCTGTATAAAGCTGTTACTACATGTAGGTATGGGCCTTGAATTCATGATCTTTCCAATACGTTTAACATAAAGGTGTGCTGAATTTTGTCAAATTCTTTCTCAGCATCTAGTGAGATGATGTGGTTTGTATTTTTGTTTTTCTTTTTTGTTTTTTTTTTTTTTTGTTTTTTTTTTTTTTTTTTTTTTTGAGTTTCTTTATATAGTGAATTACAATGATAGATTCCCTTACATGGAACCATCCCTGCATCCCTGTAATGAAAGCCTACTTGATCATGGTGAATGATTATTTTAATGTGTTCTTGGATTTGGTTTGCAAGAATTTTATTGAGTATTTTTGCATTGATGTTCATGAGGAAATTTGGTCTAAAGTTCTCTTTCTTTGTGGGGTCTTTGTATGGTTTAGGTATGAGCGTAATTGTGAGTTCAAAGAATGAGTTGGGTAGTCTACCCTCTGTTTATCCTTTGCGGAATAGTTTGGAGAGTATTGGTATTAGGTCTTCTATGAAGATATGATAAAATTCAGCATTGAACCTATGTGGTTCTGTTTTTGTTTGTTTGGTTTTGGTTTTGGTTCTGTTTGTTTGTTTATGTTTTGTTTTGTTTTTGGTTGGGAGGCTTTTAATGACTTTCTATTTTTTAGGTGGTATGGGACTTTTTAGATGGTTTATCTGATACTGATATTATGTTAATACCTGGTGTTTGAGAAAATTATCCCTTTCTTCTAGATTTTCCAATTTCCAGTTTTGCTGAGTATAGGCTTTTGTAGTAGGATCTGATGATTTCTTCAATTTTCTCAGTTTCATTTCTGATTTTGTTAATTTAGATACTCTCTCTGTGCCCTCTAGTAAGTCTGATTAAGAGTTTATCAATCTTGTTGATTTTCTCAAAGAACCAGTTCCTGGTTTTGTTGATTCTTTGTATAGTTCTTTTTGTTTCTACTTGCTTGATTTCAGCTCTAAGTTTCATTATTTCCTGCCATCTACTCCTCTTGGGTATATCTGCTTCTTTTGGTTCTAGAGCTTTCAGGTGTGCTGTCACCCTGCTAGTATATGCTTCTACAGTTTCTTTTCTGTGGTATTCCGATCTATGAGTTTTCCTCTTAGCACTGCTATCATTGTAGCCTATAAATTTGAATATGTTATTAAATTCTAAAAAAAATCTTTAATTTTTTTCTTTATTTCTTTCTTTACCAAGTCATCATTGAGTAAAGCATTGTTCAACTTCCATGTGTTCATAGGATTTTTCTTGTTTTTGTTCTTATTAAAAACCAGCCTTAGTCCATGATAATATAATAGGAAGCAGGGGATTATTTCGATCTTCTTGTATCTTTTGAGATGTGTTTTGTGACCAACTATATGATAAGTTTTGGAGAAGGTACTGTGAGGTACTAAGAAGAAGGTATATTCCATTGCTTTAGAATGAAGTGTTCTATAGATGGCTGTTAAATCCATTAGGTTCATAATTTCTGCTAGTTTTGATGTGTCTCTGTTCAGTTTCTGATTTCATGACCAGTCCTTTGATGAGAGTGGGGTCTTGAAGTCTCTCACTATTATTATGTGTGGTGCAGTATATGCTCTGAGCCTTAGTAGATTCCTTTTATGTGTGGGTGCCGCTGTATTTGGAGCATAGATGTTCAGGATTGCGAGTTCTTGATAATTTTTTTTTCCTTGATGAGTAAAAATTGATCTTCCTTATCATTTTTGATGACTTTTTGTTGAAATTCTATTTTGTTTGGTATAGAATGGTTACTTCAGCTTGTTTCTTGGGACTAAGCTTGTTGCTTGGAGAGTTTTTTCTCAGCCTGATCTCTTTCCTATGTTTTCTATCTCCAGGGTCGGCTCCTTTTGTGATTACTTTATTGTTTCTATTTCCATTTTCAATTCCTTCACCTGTTTGGTTTTGTTTTCCTAAATCTCTTTAAGTGATTTTTGTGTTTCTTCTCTACTTGTTTACCTGTATTCTCCTATATTTTAAGGGAGTTATTCATGTGCTTTTTGAGGCCCTCCATCATCAAAATAAGGTATGATTTTAAGAGGGAGATTGCTTTGGGGTGTTCATCTCTCTGTGGGTTGGCTGTGAGTCCTGAATTTGTTGGGCCAGTTCTGACTCTGGGCATAAATGGAGGCCAGAAGAGTCTGTTCTCAAGCAGCAAATTGATACCTGTACCTGTACTTGTTGTGTCTCCACAAATAGTAGAAAGAAAGTGGGGACTCAGCCATGGGCCCAGGAAGGAGAGCTCTCCTGAGGCTCCTCTAGGTGCTCAGCTCTCTGCCAAGAGTCTTGGTGGAGGACCAGCAGTAGAAAGCAATTTTTCAAGACAAACCTCATTCCCTAATCTGTTTTTGTGTTCTCCTACATAACACAGTAATATATAAACATATCACATTTACCAATAATTCTCTGCTATTGAATTTTTCTGTTTATATCATTTCTGTTATAAATAACATTGTTATTGATATTTGTAAGCTTGCATCTTTTTCATCCAGCTTTCATAGTAATTATTTAGCACAGATTTTGAGAAGTAAAATATTTGACTTGAGTAATGGGAACTGTCTTCTACTCTTGGTAAATATCACTGACTGTCTTCATGAATGTGTTTATCAGTCTACATTCCCAACAGCGTAAGAGTGCCCATTTTGGTAAGTTTTCGCAAAAAGCCAACTTTATCATATTTCAAATGCTTCGCTGATATGATTTATATAATAGGTGTATTCATTTAAATTATATTAATAGATTACCAAAAAGTTGAGTTCATCTGATTTATTCACTTTTCTCCTTTCTTTGTGAATTATATATTTTATTATTTTCTATTAAGATACTAGGTTTTTTTACCTCAATTTGGTTGAGCTTTCTGTTTCATTCTCATGCAGTATACACCAACTATGCATTAATTTGTATGTGTTTACACACACACATGTGCATCTTCACACCTACACATAAATGTATGTGCTTTTGAGTAGTGACTTTCTCTTCTGCCTCTGTCTAGAAGAGCCTGCTTAGTATAATCTTAGACTCTTCAAAATACCTTTTATAGTTCATACCCAAAGTTACTTTCCTTGAAAGTTCCTCTCCGCCAGTTCCAGGGTACACTAAGACTCCCTTTATGAGTACCCTGTCATCATGGTATTTGTCTTGCTTATTTAAATGCTGCTGTACTATGGATTATCTACAAGCTTCTTGAGGGCAAGAGCCATTTCTTTTCATCTCAAATCCCACAAATAGCTGCTAAAAATAAAATCTTTAAGTACTATTGAGTGAATAAATTAATGGTTGAAAGGATGAACCCCAGGTAAACCCAAGCATCAATGCTCATTAAATTAACTGGCATTTTGTGAATACCTATGATGTACTATCTGAATGAAATTCAAACATAATTTATAATAATTCACTTCTTTTAAATAGCCATCCATTGTACTCTATTTCTCTCATCAGCTCTGTTGAATATAACTAATGATCACACTGAGATCCAATATCAAAATAGCACTGTAATTGAACTAAGCAGAAAGCCTCCAAACTGCCCTCATCCCAAAATCTCTGCCCAAACTCTTCAAAAAAAATTAGCATTCAATAAAATAGCTATGCACACTGGCCTCCTCTGGACTTTTTCCTCTCTGTCTAACTGGGTGGCTTTTAAATATTAACCATAGTTGTCTTCAAGATAGCATATCACATCACTCTCGACTCCACAAGAAAAAAACTTTCCCAACTTTCTTTATGATCTTGACTGTGGTATGTAACTGTGGAATCATTCCCTATAGTTTTCTGCTAAGAGAATTCTCTCTCTCTCTCTCTCTCTCTCTCTCTCTCTCTCTCTCTCTCTCTCTCTCTCATTCCCCAAATGCTCTTCCTCATATTTACAAGTAATTTTGTAAAGAATCTGTAGTCTATAGGAACATAGGAAGTTACAAACTTAGGTATAAAAGTTTACATATAGGGCTGGGCTCAAAGACTTGTTCCTACAGCAAGCAAGGGTATTCAAGAGCTTGCCTCCTACTAAGATGCATACTGGGACAGGTAACTATGGAGAGGTTGAATAGTATAACTTTTAGCAGATGCATATGAAGATGGTAGGATAGTTACAAGGGACATATAGAACATGTCAAATCCCTCTAGTACACATAGGACCCAGGATGTGTGTTCTGTTTCTCATATCAATGTATCCAACCAGTTCTGACTCCCTCATTATGTCATCCTGGAGAATAAATGCTACAGCAACGATGGAAATCATCTACTTGCCAACCATTGTTCACAAGTCAAAGAAAATGATTTTGGAATCTCTACACACGTTGGTCATAAATAAGTGTCAGAACCACCCTTTCCAAGATATCTAAACTACCTCACTCAGGTGACAAAAGATTAGAGAGCTGCTCAGATGGAGGAAAAGAAAAAGCCCAGAGCCTCAAGCTCACAATACTGCTAGACTAAGCCTTTCTAGGCCGCAAACAGATATTCTGCTGATTTCAAGGAAGACATAAGCAGATGCCCTGTCTGACAAAATCATGTAAGAACATCTTCAGAGGATAGTGTCTGCGCTTCCAGAGGTCCTGAGTTCAATTCCAAGCAACTACATGGTGGTTCATAACCTTCTATAATGAGATCTGGTATCCTTTTCTGTTGTGTAGGCATATATGCAGACAGAACATTGTATTCACAATAAATAAATCTTAAAAAAAGAAAGCCCACCAACTCTGCAAGCCAAGAGTCTGCCTCCTATCAAGAAGGAAATATGGACAAGTAACAATAAAGAGGTAAATAGTATACAAATTTAACAGATACCAAGGGAAATTGGAGGATAGTTACAAGAGACATATAGAGTATGTCAAGTCTCTCTCGCATATATAGGACCCAAGATGTGTGCTATTTTGTATGTATCACTGGTTCACTGTGGAAAATCTTCCAGTCTCACATGCTGCACTGTAGCTGTTGCACAGATTCAGAAGCTTGAGGACAAAAATCCATCTTCTGTTGTTTGTAAATCTTCCATGCCTGCTACCAAGACAAATGCATCAAATGTCACATAAAAGTCTCACAGCACATCTGTTTTGAATTATACAGTAGGGCATCCTTCAGTAGGAGAGTATGTCTTGAAACTCATTAGTTTGATGAGCTTCCTTGGGCTTCATTGACCTCACCTTAGGTGACAGAGGGGGACAAGAAGGAAAGTTCCTTGGAAGCTTCCAACTTTTAATCCTGTGACTTGAATATCTATGACTAGCCCTAACAGAGAGAGGTCAGTGGCTTCTTAAGAAGATGAAAGGCATTTCAACCATAGGCCTCATTGCCAGGGCTTAATTCATGTAGGAAACTATTCATTCCACTATCAACTACAGGCCTGGAGTCAGGTTGCTAAGGCCATAATCACTTTGTCAGTAAGTTGAGCTCATAGTGCACATCCCCAATATCATCACTTGTGAAACTGAGTTGGAATTTTTTTGTTCCTGTTCCAAAATATTTGAGTACAAGTGCTCTGAAGTACATAATTTCTGAATCACCATTATGAGCCCATGCCTGAAAAACTCAGATTCTACTTACATTGAGTAGAAGGTTATAATGTTTTAATGAGAATAGAAGCAAAGAACACCATGGAGAAATATAGTATCTATTTCAAGAAACAGAAAATTCTGTTCCATGTAACTTGAATCCACACTCTCTCAGTGACAAAGCTATGTCACCTATGTTGCTCATGATAACAAGGAAACCATTAACTTGGACTGAGTCCCCATTCATTAATTAGCCTCTATACTCAAGTAAAATGGAATGGTATGCTGGCTAGAGGAATCTTAGATGGCTTGACTTTGGAAAGACACTGGTTAGGGAGAAAAGAAGCACGGGACATTTTTCTAGCTCATAAACTGAAGATGAAATCACTACAAATAGCTGCCAATGAAGCAATGCCCAGTAATCCTGCACTCGGGCAAAGCTCAAATGCCAAAGAGCCCTGGCAGACAAGAGCTTAAAAGGGAGAAGATCACTAACACTATTCTAAGTACAGGGAGCAACTAGGACAGCCAACAGGACACTAAACTGAAGAATTTGCTTGTGTGGCTTGTTTAAGACCCAAACACAACACTGCCTTCTGTTGCCAAGGTATTTAATCCCAGGACCTCTAGAGTACAGAATGTGACCCACAATTGTGTCAAGATAGTCCATGGCCCAAAGACCCCTGACTTGAAAGATAAATCCTAACATAATAGATCTGCTGAAAGCCTGAGAAAGGTGTGAATATTGAAGATCTCTTGTGTAAAGATGAATCCAGCATGGTCCTGAATACAATTCTCAACTTCCCATATTCTTGACCAAGCTTCAGAGATAATCTCAGCCTATGGCTAATCCTGAATCTTCTTTCTCAAAACTCAGTCCAGTGACTAGAGACCACACTGGGCTGAAGAAGCAGATTCTGCTCAGAAAGTTGTAATTATCTTAGAACTCTGTGAGGCATGACAAGCTAAGAGAATTGAAAGTCCTGGGAGCTACTGTATACTGTCATATCTGAACATCCAACTTCAACCATGGGTTAAGTATGGTCTGAGGACCCAGCAGGATTAGAGAAGATGTAGTTATGCTTTGGGAAATATTATGGAAACATCGGGTAGACCTGGACATCATCACTACTAAAAACCTGGAGCCTTGTAAATAAAGGAAGAAGGGGAAAGCTTGAACCAGTGTTGAGATATGGAACAAAATAAGCTCTTCTAAGTCACAGATAAGTCAAGAACCTGCAAGTGATCACCTTTGCCCCAGAAAAAAGGTCTTAGTAAGTTTGGACTGATTCAGGAAAACCGTGTCTGGTAACTGGTAGCAAAAGGCCAAACTCTCTGACATCAGCTCATTTCCATCCCCTGATTTATATACATCAGCCCTTCTGATTCTAAACCTCCTCCTGAATCTATTAACAGACCAACACTAGCCACCTCATTCAAAGAGGAGCAAAGTTCTCATAAGAATGATGCAGCTCCCATATTCTGAAAAGCCCTTCAACTGTAGAGCCTCCCCTTCAGCCAACATGTCAGATCCCTAAAACAACTCTAAACAAGACACAGGGTTCTATCACTTCCCTTCCCTTCAGTGAGCAAAACCTTTCTCCTTTAAGGCTGATGTTCCAGCTTTTCTTCTCTTGGCTGATTTCCCGCCAGAGGCATCTCAGTCCCTCATTCTATACAGTTTTAGTAGAGGGATTTTCAGGTATTTAGTCACCTACATGTGGACCCAGGATACGACCAAGAACAAAGATGACAACCAATATGAAGTGACTTACTTGAAAAATGCTGGATCACACTTATCAATACATTCAAAAATCACCAATATTTTTTAGTTAAAATATTTCTTTTGGTGGATCTTATGACCTTATGCATACTAACACTGAGGTGTTCCAAATTGATTAGAACGGTCTCTTCCGTAAAATAAAACACAAAGCAAAATTTGTGAAGTGCTTCATATATTAGTCAGTAGAAACACTAATCGCCCTAATTTATTCATTACATATTGTATACTTGCATTGAATTATCTTAGTACCTTACAAGTAAGGTATATGTAGACCTTTTGAATACATTTTTTTTGTTTAATTGAGAATGTACCATAGTCTATACATGGAACTAGACCCTGTTGGAGAGAGGGGGACAAAGTAAACATGGTTCAATTTCTACCCTGATAAGCAGAGTTTAGACAGGAGAGCAGACCCTGGGGGCAACAGTGTCCAGAGTTAAATACAAAGTGTGTTAAAGGGAAAAATGAAAAAGATTCCAGAGCAGCACTTAGGACATTCGACACCCTCTCCCCGAGTCTCGGACATGGAGACTAGATAGCTGTTTTACCCTCTGGTAAAATGGCAACACAGTTCCTGGAGCAAGCCATACTTTGAGACAGCTGCAGAGATAAAGCAAAGAAGAGTTGGAGATAAACCAAAGCACATTCTTGGTGACTTGAAGGCTGGGAAGACCACTTAGAGGGCAGGAATGGCTTTCTAAGGCTGCCCATGACTGTTCAGACCAAAATGGCAGATGTGGAGAGCAAAAGGAAGTGAAAAGGCACAAACCAAGATACCTGCACATTGGTGAAGAGTAACAATATGGTGGCCGTCTAGCAAATGAACAAAGTCTAGAGCGGCTGCCTTCCCAGGCATGGAGGCTGGCATGAGGCCACAGAAGGCGTGGGCTATCGCTGTACAGGTCCTTTCTCCCTACTAAGGCTGGAGCTACTGCCATAAATCTACCGTGAATGCCGCTGGAGATCGGAGGACAGCTGCGTGTCTATTTTAGGTGCACACGGGAGAAGTAGAGCAGGTTTAATGTTCACAGGAGGAAGGAGTCACAGAGGCACCACACTGGGTACCAGCTCTCAAAAGGGCATCCAGCAATAACTTCCCCACAGTTTGGAAGGCCTTGGAAGATGATATTCAGTCCTACAAGCATGTTACCATATTCTCCCCTTAAAGAACCCTCAAACTCATAGGTCTGGCACGTAAGTGCAGACAATTAAGTGCAGTTTATTTGGGTTCATCTTAGTTGAGATTTGGAGAATGAGCTTACAGAGCCGTCTGGCTGTGGGCAGGCAGCCTATTACCCAGCTGTATCTCTATTACTGGCGAGTGACATATCCTAGCTCATCAAATCTCACAGGCTTTTCTAGCCATTATTTCTAATGCCAATAACAAGCCTATGACTTAAGGTTTGATATTCACACCTTGAGAAATGCCAGATTTGGTTAAGGAAGGTAAAGTGTCTCACCAAGGAATCAGAGCTGTTAGGGGGGCATTTTTTATGCCTTCATTTCTTATCTAGTTGGGAAGGGAGAGAGGGGATAGAAAACAAAGGTGCTTTGGGAATGAATTCAAAAACTGGGAGAATAGCTCTTTAGCCTCTGAGAGGAAATGGCCATTCGATTGAGAAAAAAGATTCCCTATCATTAAGCAAATTGTTCCATTGACATGAACGGTTTAGACAATAAAGAAATTTAAGAAAACTTTAACTACTTGTGATTGTCTTACATATGATGGTTTTAGAAACATAACACTGGAAATAAAATGCAATATACTCCAATAGGGGCTCACAGATCAGGCAGTGCTTAAATCCTGGCTCTTTCCCTTAAATTCCCAGCAGGTTACTTCTTCCAGCTTTCATTATTTTCCCTGGTAAATGTAGGCATAGTAATAGCACCTGCCTCAAAGAAGAAATAAGGCTCAAAAGAAGTGAGGTATGCTAAGGGCCAAGTGTGGTGCTAAGCACCTAGTCAACACCATGGCAATGCCAGCTACATTGTAAAGGCTCCTAAAAAGGCCTCTACTCTATGAACATTTGATTTTTATAGTTTGGCATTTTGCTTAAGCAGGGGCGCCATCTGGCAGAAGATTTCTAAAGCAGAAATGGTAGGCAAGGTGCTTAAGAAAACACTCCTGAGATGCCTATTAACTCTTCTGTTCTTGGAAGCATTTCTCACCTGCTAATCTCTGATGTTGTTTGTCTGTTGTTCTGTGGCACCTTTATCAGATCTGTTCCTGAACTTGACTTTTTGCAGAAGCAAAGGAAAGCGATACAGACAGCAACAGGAAGTATACTTAAGAAGGGAACTTGTATTCTTTAATTGCTTATTACTGTCATACCTGTGATATTTGTATTGCTTTGTTCTCCCAATTGTGGCCTTTGTGACATAAACAACAGAAGCTATTGGGATGGGAAAACAACAGGTCCCAATACCTTGATACCCAAAGCTAACTGATAAGGACTTCTTAGAAAAACACTTCAAAAAGCATAGTACTCGTGGCAAAAAAAGAGATCATTTAGAGAGACTCATATGTGCAAGAGCCCATGAACACTACACTGATTTTCACAGTGTATGAAAAAAGACAGACAATTGCATGTTATAGGAACAGCATATTCAAGTTACGCTCATATATGGGTAAAGCTCGTGTGTTAGTGGCCCAAAGATATGTTGAGACCTCAAATCAGCAGCCCAGGTTGTGGGAATTTTTGTCATCTGATACACTAGATATTTAAGAACAAATTAAAGTGAAACTACAGAAAAATAGAGGGGTTGTTTTTACTCTTGTTTTTGAATCTGAGGTGTTTCACCCATTACGTGAGGAATCCCCTGATAGAGTTGGGTTAACTACTATTTTGCAATAAGTTTCCACTTTAGAGAGGAAATTGCCAAAATAAAATGCATAGTGTTCTAGCTCCTTTTAAAAGGTGGTCTGTAAAAAGTGGAGTCCCCTGGCCAGTTCTGGTTTGGTATGGAGCATACTACACAGGCATCTAAGGCCCAGTGTGTGTTAGATTTATAAAAAGCTCTGCAAAGTCTTAGCATAAGGAAACTTATCTCACTTAGTTTAGCCAAGAACTTCTCAATTTATTTGATAAGGCCTTTTTTTTTTTTTTTTTTTTTTTGGCTATGTGTAATGCATTTCCCTTCAGGAAATGCTGGTGTAGAGAGCTGTAGGTAAGAATGGATGGTGGTGGCATAACTGTGGTGACCCAGGAGAAAAATAATCAGGTGAAATGTGAGCCCGAGATTGATGCTAGGATGCAGAAAATATCATGGCTAGGCATAGAAATGCTACTTGCCAAATGACCCCATATATCTTAGAAATTGGCTGAATTTCTTCTAATATTCTCTCAAGGTCCTCGCTGAGTCACTCCCATAAATGATGGATCTTAATGGTTCCGAATATCTCTAAAGCCTTTATGTGAAACCATCTCCCTTTTTAACTCAGTGATTCACTCCACTTTGGGATGCAGAGGCCAAGACAATGGTCCAGGTTTCATTCTCCAGTCATAAAACCATGTAACAAGACCAGCACACAGCCATGATGAACTATTAGAAGGCTCAGGACTCATCTAAAAAGCTTAACTGGCTGATTTTTATTTTGAGACTGTGTCACTCCTGGGCTATCTTCTGAGGGTTATGCTCATTTATAAATATGGGTATAAAAGAATTTATCTGAAAGCACCAGACCAAAATCAACACCAACAAAAAAGAACATGAGGTATGAATGATATGAATTTAAACTTCACCTCCACCATTCCCCAGCAGACAAAGTTCTCTGCCTTTTAGATTGAACATTATTTGCTTATTTGGGATTATCATATGGATGAGAGGAAAAGAGAAACTTATGGTCAGGCAGCGAGGCAGATTGATATGGGATAGAGTCACTGTACATCTATAAGGTAGAAGGCATCAACAGATTGGACTGGAAGCATCGAGATCTAAAGGCAACCACCTCTATCTTCTATCCATCATACAGAGCTCAGGGTACTATGAGCATGCTCTGTACCTGATTGTCCGGGTGTGCTTTCGGGTATAAGGAGAAATGACCTTGAACAGCAGTTCCATTGCTCCATTAATTCCCAGCATGGCTCCTGTGGTTACTGAAGACAAAATGCACAGTAGTTAGTAGTCGTCACAAGAAGATGTACCAATACAACTTGGATTTAATCACTGACAATTTAATCTGGGATGTCAATGCATAACAATAAAAAAATGAAACAGGAAAAAGATTAAAAACCTCTCTCATCAGCCTAGTGATCAGGGTAGCTGTTTCTCTAAGACTGAGACGATGTGTTGGCTACACTGCTATTAAAATATCAGTAGAAAAAATGAGTCTTGTGCTTCAAGATGAACTAGTTTGGGAACAACTTTGTCCTTTTCACCCAGTTTAGAGATGGGTATTAAAACCTGATCATAGATCTGAATGACAGAAATGAAAGGGAACACCCAATAAATAAAACCCTTCAGATATCACTGCCACCTCCAAGGATACCCCAGTCACTTTTCAATATGACCCAGTTGAATTTTGGAGAGTACAGAAGACATGGAAAAGAACAGGAATCCATGGGATGCAGAACCATAGGAGGAGACAGAGGAGTGGAAGGAAGAAAAATGATTCTCTATAAGATGGCTCCTCTTTTCCATGGTGTTTGTGGTTCTGGGAGGGAAGACCTAGAACTCCCTGGTAGTTTTAACCCAGACTTATTCAGGAATAATAAATGGAAACGGGGCATTTTAAAAATGCAAAGAGAAGAGCAATGTGTCTTAGACTGATTTAATTTAGGCCTCCAGAGAGGAATGCAAATCCAGAAGTGGTAATTTCACAGTACTGTCTACCAGGTGGAGACTGAGAACAAAGTCTTGTCTGTTACAAGGAGTACATGCTCTGAGAATCCTTTCTGCCTACACCCCTGCTGAGGAGAGTACAGACCATCACCAACCATATTAACTGGATGGATCTGACATCCCAGATGTGCCCATCAGTCTTCCCACTCATAGTTATTCATGCAGTCTTTACTTCTAAAGTAGAAAGTAATACTAGAATAAAAAATAAAAAAAGGTGATTCAGTAAGAGTTACCACATTAAGTGGAATTTGTCTTAATACCTCTGACTCTAACATGGAAGATTGAACTTGAAATCAGAAATGGATACAAAAAGAAACCTCACTGGGCTCACCTTTACCAGATGGTTGCCCAACACGGTTTCTGGGTACAGCCAACAAGTTCATGAGCTATTATAAACCCACTATGGATACATCCAATTAATCAGATGGAAATAGCTGTTCAGAGAGCTTACTGAAACAGTAAATAGTGGGTCACAATTCACCAAAGAAACAGAACCTACCGGCTTCTTGAACTCCATCAACCTTTCCAGAGTAAATGCAATGTAGAGAGGCACCATAACTTTATGAAACAGCTAGTTTGTACAATAAATGGAGGCTAGCATATGACCCAACTGGTTACATTCTCACACTCACAGACAAATCTTGGCTTTCTCAGAGCTAAGTTGATGCTATATTGCTATAAATTCATCATCTTTCCATATATGTATAAAGAATGGAGAGCCTTTAGGAAACCCAAAGATACATTAAGTCCTGTACTGCTGTCAAACTCCAAATTGGCTGTCATGCATTTAGGTTACTCATTAGTGACAATTGTCTTTCATAAAATGTTACAGTTTCTCTTTTATTGTTCTGGAGATGAGGTTGTATAGATTCATTCAGATATTCCCAAATGCTCTTTGGTTTTCTTTGTACTCTCTCTCTCTCTCTCTCTCTCTCTCTCTCTCTCTCTCTCTCTCTCTCTCTCTCTCTCTCTCTCTCTCTCTCTCTTTCTCTCTGTCTCTCTCTGTCTCTCTCTCTCTCTCTCTCTCTCTCTCTCTCTCTCTCTCTCTCTCTCTGTTTGTGTGTGTATGTGTATGGGATGTGTGTGTGTGTGTGTGTGTGTGTGTGTGTGTGTGTAGTAATCCATCTTATTATTATTATGAAGGAAACCTATCTTTTTATGTAGACCCCATGTTTATTAAGAGTCTGCAACAGTGAAAATTGAGATACTAAACCAGGTACAGTAGCCTATGACTGTAATCCCAGCAATTGGGAGGTAGAGTTAGGAGGATATGTAACTCAATGTGATCTTTTGCTATATGGTGAGTTTGAGGCCAGTCTGTGCTTCGTGAGACCCTAATTTTAAAATAATATTTTTTAAAAATCATAAAAGTGGGATATTTTGGCAGTTCTTAGGATATCTGGAGGGGTTATCTAGATATTGCACTTACACATGTACTCTTCCTGTGATTTCAAAATATTAGACAAAAGATTGGGGTAGGATAAGGCAGCTGCAGTGTCGTGGCCTTGCCTATAAACATGATCTTGTTTGTCCCATCCAACAAGAATATGAGATTTGCTGAGGGTTGAATACATTCTCCCAAATCCATTTTAAAGCCATAATCCCTATGACCTAAAGGTGTAATTAAGCTAGAGATGCCATTTTAGAAGGGCTATAATCTAATCTGTTTTAAGTCTGTCATAGAGAAAATTTAAACATAGAAAGAGACCAAGGATGCACAAGTCTGTGGGAAGACCACATGGAAATATGACAGAATCTTTTTTTGGATGAGAACACAGGCTGTAGAAGAAAGCAAACCTTGCCAATATCTTGGTCTCAGACCTCCAGCCTTTAGCACTTTGAGAAAATTAATTTCTGTTGTTTTAGTGAGACAAAACCTAACAGATTAATAGTAATAATTATTGCTGCTGTAATTTTACAAAGTGATTAAAAAAAACACAAGGTTAATGAGGCCAAGTGCCCATGTTCCACGACTCATGAGAAATAGTATCAGAGTCAAACTGAGGGCTCCCTGGCTCTAAGCCCACAGTCTTTCCCCTACAGAGTATATTACATCTAAATAATTGTCACTTTTATTCCCCAGGAAGTGAGCTTAGAATGAAGAAATGAAAGTCTGTGCTCATTACATGTGAGATAGGAGGTATAGAATCTAATCTATTAATGAAAAGTGCCTCCACACAGAGTAGAATTAACATGATTTTTGGAATTCTAAAGCCAGCCTTCAGGACTTTTTATCTGTATAAACTTAAGAAATTATTTCACTCTTAGGAGCAGTTGGATTTTTCTTTTCAGAGATACAAAAATGTAGATCTAAACACACAGTTGTTCTGATAATTAAAAACAGCTGAAAGTAAGTAGATCCTTAATAACATTCCCCTGACAGGTTTATATGTGATCACCCAGAGAGAGGGTCTGCTAGGAAGAAGCATGAGGTTAAAAAAAAAATCAGTAAAGATTGTGTTACATCTGTAAGTAGCTTCATGGAATTAATAAGGACTATTCTTTCTTGTAGTGTGTGTGTGTATGTGTGTGTGTGTGCTCATTGGCTTAGACTTCACCAATTAGACTATACCAGCTGGCCAGCAAGCTCTGAGCATCCTCCTGTCTCTGCCTCCCCAACACTGGGCTTATAAGGCTATGTCACTGTGCTAGTATTTTGACATTAATGGGTTCTCAAGCCCTTGTGTTTCCAAGTCAAACACTTTACTGAGTTCTCTCTCCAGCCATCACAATGTTGCTGTCTTGAACATATGTAACACATAATCTTAAGAGTATGTGAAGGGCTGGAGAGATGGCTCAGCAGTTAAGAGTACTGACTGCTCTTCTAGAGGTCCTAAGATCAATTCTCATAAACCACATGGTAGCTCACAACAATCTATAATGGGATCTGATGCCTTCTGCTGGTGTGTGTGAAAACAGCTACAGTGTACATATACATGAAATAAATAAATAATTCTTTTAAATAAAGTAGAAAAAAGGAGTATGTCAAGAGCTGAGGAAAGTCTGCCTTTCTGCCACAGGACTTCTGTACCTGGTATTATTAATAGAGAAACTTTAAATGCTGTACATGCAACTCAGAGTCAAAGCCAAAGACAATATTTAGGAACTAGCTCAAGAGCTCTACCTAACTAAGTGAATAAATAAGTAAAGTCTGACCTCCACAGCCTCTGAATTTTCCGGTTCTGTTAAGTGTCTGAATAGGAGTACATGCATCCTCACCAAAACCCTCACTCCCCAAGACCACCACATAGTTTCCAGATATCCCAGCCGAGGTCTGGAACTTACCACTGGAGGCAAACACGCGCAGTGCCCAGAGACAGTGAAGGAGGTTCTGGCTATGAGTCAGGTTTTTCCTGGCCAAAATCAAGGTCACATCAAGTGCTTCTAATTCTAGTGCCTTCTGTCCAAGCTTCTTATCTAGGAACAAAAATTTATCCCTCTTAATTATGTCTCACATTCATTCTTACGGTTTCAGGAAAAAAGAAAAATGACAGAGGAGGGAAGATAAGACACTTTTTATCCTGATTAAAAATATTCTAAATATGTCCCATTGTATCCAAATGCATCATCAGAGTAGAGTCTAGATTTCTTATGTGCATGAAAGCTCTGGGTTCTAAGACTGCAAGTATTTGAATCTAAAGAAACTCCTAATCATTTTGATATGTATCAATATCTTTAAGACAAATCTGGAATGAATAAAACAATTAGCAGTACATTTGAATCCAGTGCATAAACTTTGATTGGATCCTTCTGCTGTTTTTTTCTTGGGGGGGGGGGTGGCTGGTTGGTTGGATGTGTTTTTTTCTACATATTCATGGCTGCCCTGAAACTCACAATGGAGACTAGGCTGGCCTCAAACTCACTAAGATCCACTGCCTCTGCCACTGCCTCCCAAATAGTACTGGAATTAAAGGCATGCCCAGCATGGATCTTGTTCATTTGATTGAATAGTGTTTTGAATATGCAAAAGATAGTGTGAAACTTTTGGAGAAGTTAGATCAAAGTTATAAGTAGTTAACGGTAATGTTTCTATTTAACAAAGAATTTTCATAATAAAAAGAGAAAACCTTTTAAGAGAAGGAAATTAAATTTAAGAAGTATAATGCTCTACTAACCTGAAATCTAGTATTGTGGGTAAGCCATTTATCACATTTGTCTCAATAATTACAAAGTAAGCATTGAAAACAAGAGGAAAACGCCTCTTGTTTATGCCTGTTGCTCCCACTATTGGGTGACTATGTCTAGTTGCATTTATCCATGTCCTTCCCTTCATGTGATGCTGAAATCATCATGATTATTACAAGATTAACAGAAGTTTGTTTCTATATTTGATTCATTATTTTATTTAGCATAATATCCTCTGGGTACAGCCCATTAGGCCATATACTACTTTATTGCATGTGAATATCACATTTGATTGATCCATAGACACGCTATTTCCATGTCATGGTTCATGTGACTAGTACTTCCAGGAACATGAGAAGGCAGAGATCTTTATGAGATAGTCATTTCCTCTTCTTGGCATATGTTCAAAAAAGAGATTTTAGAAATTTCTGAGTAATTTGATAATTTCATGGTATCTTTGTTTTGAATAGGGTGTCCTGTGGCCCAGGATAGCCTAGAACTTATTATGAAACCCCCCCCCTCTCACCTTCTAGTGTCCGGACACCAGGTTTGTATAACCATGCCCATATGATAGCTCTATTTTTTTTTTAATTCTCAATTTCATTTAAGTAACAGCCATCCTGATCTTCAGCACCACGAAGTGAATAAAGGCTCCCTTTCTTCACACCCTCACTGGCAATTGTTCTCCCTTGTCCTGTTGACAAGCCATCCTCACTAGCATGAGGGAATCTGTGCACAGTGGTAGAGAATGAAATGGTGCTTTCTCTGACTTTGAAGGATAAGCATGGAAAGAAGATGCACTAAAAGACACAGAATTACAAATATGCAGGATAGAACGAATCCACAGCTCTTACACTCAACACAAAAATTAAGTTCACACAATTACACCAAGCTGTTCCTGTCAACAAAATAAAGTGATACTATATGAGTCAGTAGACATGTCCATCTGCTTAGCTGTGGGGATGACACTGCTACTTCTATCTTATAATGTCACGTTAAAAATTCCAAATGCACACAATAAAACTTGCTGTAAAAATAAAAAGATTGAAGCTGGGAAGATGGCTCAGTGGGTAAGAGTTCTTGCTGTGTAAACGTGAGAGCTTTAGTTTAGATCCTCTACAGCAATGAGAGTAGCCATGTGTAGCTGTATATATACCGGTAATGCCAGTATTGATCCAGGCAAGAAGCAGAGCATGCCAGGGACTTGCTGACAAAGAAATATAACACAGTGAGCTTTGGGTTCAATGAGAAACTTGGTCTCTAAAAAGAAGGTGGCAAAGAAATCGAGAAAGATACCCAGCATTACCCCCTGGCTTTTACATACATGTGAATACATGGAAGCTTACATATAACACACATATGCAAAGAACAGTAATTTGGGAACCACTGCCCTTGTTTGTCTCTTACCACTTGACTGTCAGGTCCCTAGCTACATATGCTAAGGATCTATGTTAGAGTAACATTTTTGTACACTGTGTGAAGGTTGACTTTGTGTTATTCAAATGTTCATTTCTGTACTGGCAAAGAGCTAGGGAGTGTCTGGATTTTGGTATTGTTATTTTTATGGATCATCACCTGCCTTAGTATTTTGTAAACATACAACTCCATCACCTTCTGCTTGGTTTTAAAAAGATCCGATGCCCAATAGCTAGTCAGGAGAGAAAAGGCAAGACTTTGAGGCAAAGATAAGAACTGTGGGAAGAATTCAGAGGCCTGAGATTCACCAGGGAAAAAGAAGCTGGGACTGCCCAACTAAATGAGATGTAACAGGCCACATAACAGATGTGGAATAGACTAGTCAGGCTAATTCACATGAGATGATCTATCTGGGATGCAACCAGATAAGGCTTAAGCCATAATAAATAAGTCTCTGTGTCCTTATTCAGGAGCTGGTGGGTCAGAGACAGTATAGCAATAGATGTGACCTAATACCTCAATTATTCCACCTAGAAACTCTAGAGTTAAATTCTATACTTCCATTTTATACATAAGGGCACTGTAGTTTATAAACCTTGAGTACCTTAACCAGGGTCACTCAGCTAGTCAGTGTCAGGGACAGCCTTGAAACCAGACTGCACTGTGTGACTGGGGGATATATCAGGTCTCTACTATCTTTTCTTAGAGTTCACTCGGCCCACTCAGCTTTGCTGACTTCTCCCGTTCTTCAAGTTTCAGCTCAAATGTCACCTCTCCCAGACTGTGCCATCTTGGGGTAGCATCATTCTTCCTCCTCCTTGAGGCACTCATCGCAGTCTGCAGCTAATTATTTGCTGACCAGCTAACCTGCCCCACTTGGAACAGGAGCCCTGTGCGAGCAGACTCCTCGACTGTCTTGGTCACAGAGATGTCTGTACTGTGTGGAACTCTGGGTACAGTTACCCCTGCTGAATGATCACTAAATAAAATGTTGCTAGTTCTGTTGGGTCACGCTCATGCAGGAGCTAGCTGATGCCTTTCTCATTCCATCCATGCCAATGGACGTGAAGTAGAGATGTAAACGTGTGAGTGTTGGAGCATAGCTTCAGCAACTATCAGAGAACATGAAAGCAAGTCAGACCTTTTCAACAGTGACAAGATGTGTGTCAGGACATTCAGTACACAGTTGAAGCGTAACTACTAAAGGATTTTTACACACCATGTGACTTTTGTGACTGGGTTACCTCATCCAGGTTGACGGCTTCTAGTTCTATCTATTTGCCTAGGAATTTCATGAAGTCATCATTTTAATAGCTGAGTAGTACTCCGTAGTGTAAATGTACCACAATTTCTGTATTCATTCCTCTGTTGAAGGATATCTGGGTTATTTCCAACTTCTGGCTATTATAAATAAGGCTGCTACTAACATGGTGAAACATGTGTCCTTGTTATATGCTGCAAAATCTTTTGGGTATATGACAAGGAATGATATAGCTGGGTCCTCAGGTAGTACTATATCCAGTTTTCTGAGGAACCTCCAGACTGATTTCCAGTGTGTTTGTACCGGCTTACAATCTCACCAGCAATGGAGGAGTGTTCTTCTTTCTCCACATCCTCACAAGCATTTTCTGTCACTTGAGTGTTTGATCTTAGTCATTCTGACTGGTGTGAGGCGAATACTAGCCCAAAAAGTTCTGAAACCAAGAAACAATTCACAGACCTTTTGAAGTTCAAAAAGAAGGAAGGCCAGAAGGTGGTTGCCTCTGTCCTTCTTAGACAGAAGAACTAAACACTCATGGGGGGGGGCGGGTAAAGGGACAAATAGAGGAGCAGGAATTGGAGAAAATATCATCCAGAGACTGCCTCACCTGGGGATCTATCCCATATGCAGCCTCCAAATCCATGCACTATTTCTGCTGCCAAGAAGTGCTTACTGGAAGGAGCCTGATATGAATGTCTCCTCAGAGACTCTGTCAGAGCCATACTGATACAGTTGAGGATGCTTGCAGCTAACTATCAGACTGAACATGGGGACCCCAATGAAGGAGCTAGAGAAAGGACTGAAGCAACTGAAAGGGTTTGCAACCCCATAAGCAGAACAACATTATCAACCAAACAAACCTTTCACAGCTCCCAGAGACTAAAACACCAACCAATGAGTACAAATGGAGAGACCCATCTAGCATCAATGGAAGAAGAGTTCTTCAGTCCAGTGAAGGCTCATTTTTCCCACTGTAAGGCAATGCCAAGTCACTGAGGTTGGAAAGGGTGGCTAGGAGAGGGAGAACCTTCATGAAAACAAGGGAAGAGGGATGGGAGTGGGGGAAAAGGGAATAACACGTAAAATATAAATCCAGAGAATATCCAATAAAAAAAGTATTCTTACAAAGTGTGCATGAACTCTGAATGCTTCGATAATTCAACCTTCCTCCAGAACATTTCAGAGACCTAAAAAAGTATTTCAGTATCCCCCAGGAGTAAAGAGAAATAGGCAGAAGGTCTATCCCTAGGTGACTTATCACAGTGGGTTGAATGCCCCCAAAATCCATTTTCACCCAGACATACAAGATACCATCTTATCTGAAAAGAGGGTTTTGTACATTAAATTGACTAAGAGGGGATGAGACAGGACAAACTGGGTCCTAAACTCAATGACTGATAGCAAAAGACACACAACGTGAATACATAGAGAACACTCTGAAAACATAGAATAAATAAATTAGCTGAGAGAGAGGGAGAGAGAGAGAAAGAGAAGGATGAAGGGAGGAAGAGAGGGAGGAAGGGACAGAGGTGGAGGGAGGGAAGGAGGAGGAGGGAAGGAGGGAGGGAGGGATGGAGGAGTAAACTCTCCCTTGGGACTTTTAAACGGAACCTACCCTGCCAGACTTCATTTGTGGCTTATGGAAATCAGAAGTATCAGAGACTAAATTTATGGTGCATAATGGCAAGCAATCTGTGGCAATTTGCTATGACAGCTGTAAAAATTGAATGCACAAGTACAGTGAGGTATGATGATGTATTACATATAATCTCAAAACTCTGGAATTCAAGATGGTCCTTTCCCACATAGTGAGTTCCAGGCTAACTCGGGCTACATGAGACTCTGCCTCCAAAACAAGAGAGAAAAGCTAATACAGAGAATGTACTTTCATATGATATGTTTTCATAAAACGCTCCCATTCTGTGAGAAGATTTAAAATGTATGGGTGTCACTCCCCTCTTTCCTGCGTTATGATCCATCCCAGTATACAGGAGGCTGAGGCAGAAGGATTACAGTAAATCTGGGGCCACCCTGTGCAGCATAGCTTGAAGCCAGTCTCGAAAACATGTAATACTCCTGGCCTTAAAACAACAATAAAATAAAATTACTTCCCCCATAAGGCTGTGCTCACGATCACCAGGTCACCTGAGACACCCCCTTCTGGCCACCACAAGGGTGACTTCTCTTAGAAAACAACTCCAGAAGTAAGCTTCTGGTCATCATTAGGTTTTGCAGTGTAGGTACCTCTTAGGCCAACTTTAGCCAGGAGCCTGAGGAGAGGCAGGAGGATGTCCCAGTCAGGAGAAGCCGACCTTGCTGTGTCCACCAGGGTCTGCAGAAGGGCTTCGCTGCCACCTTTGCTGATCATATAATAAATCCTCCGGTCTGTGCCTGACAGGAAAACAGGAAACGTGAGATGTCAGTGCTAACACTCCTCCCCAGAGGAAACCTCAGACCTAACAGCTAGAGACAATGCAAAGGTTCATTCATTTCACCACAGAAACCTAAGCTGGCAGGTTCTTGATATGACCTGTCTTCGAGTTGTGCTACCCTCTGAGGGAAGAAGGGCATGCAATATGGTAACTGAAGGGTATTTAGGAATTCTAATATAGTCATATCCTGAAGCTACGGTAAATTGAATAATATTGCAAGTTCTGGGAACCCGTTAAATCTTCCTTTATGTGTACATCTGTATGTAGATGTATATAAATCAACACATCATTATTTACTAAGAAGTCTTTTGCAATAAGCATGAAAAAAGTGCTGTCTGATCTAGAGTCATTTTATTGGAGGTATAATGATTTTCTAATTCTATTCTTTAGCAACTAATAGAAAAGAAACATAGAAACCTCTGTAGGGGCCTCCTAAGAATGCCAAACATAGCATCTGAGGACTCTTGGTCAGAGCAAAGGTGAGGTGTGTGTCTTTCTACCAAAGAATAGGTTTGAATAAGACCTCATTTACTTTTCCGGAGGACAGCTCAAAAATGGTGATTATATATCAATGAGAAAAAGACCCTGTGTGACTAAACCAAGGGAACCAACAGGCATGATAATAGCAATGGAGAAATTATGAGTTTTCCATCCTACTGAAAAGCTAATTGTCTGCTGAAAAGAGAGAATAAAATAAAGAAGGAAAGAAAACTAAAGAGAACAAGATAAAGGAGAGAGAATTAAACAAAGATGGGAGATAGGGCAGGGGGAGCCACATGTATCCAGGAATGGTGACACAGACTTGTAGTCCCAGCCCTTAGAAAGTTTAGGCAGGAAGATTGCTGGTTCCAGGGCATCCTGGATTATAGAGTGAGACCTTGGCTTTTAAAAAAAATTCAGAGCCTGGTCTGCAGATTGAGTTCTGGGACAGCCAGAGCTACAGAGTCTCAACGAACAAACAAAAATATCCATATGGAAATATAAATTCCACGGCTTCATTCTAAACATTTCTACCTATCTCCTGAAGATAGAGACAAGTGATGATATACAAAAAGGAAATTCACTTAAAATAAATTTTATATGCATGAAAGTGGCCTTGCCATTGAAGGACATAAGCATTGGTTCTATTTATTTAAAGATCACACACAGTATGAGGGGAGCCTTGAGGTTTTATGTCTGGCATGCCATACACCCTTAATGTTGTGCTAATATTTTTTAATCCAGTTAGCTCGGGTGACTGGTAGCTACTCAATCCTGCCATCTGATTTCTGAAAAATTAATGACTTGTTGACATTTGAAGTTCACCCACCATTTGAAGTTTTCTCTCCACAAGATATATGTAGGGAAGCTCCAGTATCTGGCTTCTCCTGTGAGACACAAAGGAAGGGAGCCTAGGGAAGGATGGATATGGTTGCTGAGGAGCAACTTTCCCAGATGAAGTCATTTAGCCTTACAGAAGAAAACCATAATACAACCACCCAACATCTCACTGCCTCCTAGGTTTGGGTTCTGTAAGATGACAAGGTGACAAGGCTGAGAAGCTCGAGTACAATTATCCCAGGCTACACGAGCCTTATCAAATCATACCAAGGGGAAAATACTGGCTGGTGGGTCTCTCCTGCACAGGGAAGTTAAATTACAAAAACACCCATCTATACTAATTTCTGAGACAGGCGGGAGCCAGCACTGTGTCCAATCTACAGTATGATTTGATGTGAGCACAGTCTACTCACCAACAGAAAGCAGATCGCCGAGGACCTGCAGGATAGCCAGGATGGATGCTTTATCAGAAGAGTTCTGCAACGATAACACAGACAGGTAGGTATCTTGACAATGAATGCAAGAGGACAGAAGGAGGCTGGTTAGAGATGCAAAGAAGAGGCAGAGTTAGGCTTTGTTGTGCTGAGGTCAAGTCTGTGAAGTGAAAGAATGGACAGAGGAACTCTACTTAAGTAGCAATGAATGAACTCCCTGAGATAGTTTCAGAGATGGCGTCTCTAAAGTATTCAAGAACCCTCTTTGGGGACCAGTCTAATAACATTCATTGTTAAGGTACACACAAACACAAGTATTGATTGACCCAGAGACAACAAACTAAAGGAGTTTTGTGGGCCTCGGTCACAAGGATATCATATATTTAAGTAGCCTTGGATTGTTTTTAATGGCACACACACACACAAACAAAAACAGAAGCCATCAAAATGTTCTGACTCAAATACTGCTTTGTCAAACAAAGATAAGCTTTGATTTTCTCAAGAAAAGTGTGAAGTAGTAGCAGATCGTGTTGTGAAATGATCTTAGAAATGCTTCTAAGTCTCGTCACTGCTTCTTTTTCTTCAGAAGTCTCCATTCACAAGTTGAGAAGACCTGCAAAATTCTGAGGTAACATATTTCATAATTCTGGAAATGCAGCCCAGTCCAGCTCCCCAGAAGTCAGGCCCATGTCTTTGCACTGTAACATTAAGGAGTGGCCATTTTTGTCTTTATTTTGGTAAGTGCACCATTTATGAGTCTTAACATTTTTGTGAGTAAAACGTGCTCCTTCTCCATTTTGATGGCCTCAAGAACTCGTTATTATACATTGGACAAATGCAGGAAACCAAAAACCTTCATAACATTCTCATGATATCTCCAACTTCATTGTTAATTTCAACATAGTACAGAACAGTTGTAGATTCCTGCCCAAGAAATGTTATAGCTTGGTCTGCAATTTGACCCTCTTTGGCAGCTCTTTCCCTGTATTTTAGGCCTGTCAATGCTGACTCACTGTTCTAGTGCATGCTGGGTCCTGTGGTATCTTCAACCCTCCCACAAACCAGATCTGGGATGCTTTCAATCTCTCCATCACTGAGCTCTCAATTTTTGACAAAGCAGTCACTCTGACATCAATATGTAATCTTCCTTCTTATCTCATCATCACTAGCCATTAGTAACTTTAAAAATAGCACCCATCAGAGGGTTGTTCCAGTGGAAATAAAGTATTTTTAGCAGAATCCAAAAGAACTTTGGGTGATCCATAAAGTTCACTAATACCTAATACCTTCCAGAAAGTTATGTTTCAAAACACCTAACAGGAATAATTTTCTCCAGCAGAAAATTCCAGAGGCTATTAAGAAATATTTAGGTAGATATCTTAATGCCATATTTTTCTAAATCAAAACTAAAGCCCTAAAAATTAAAACGGACAAAATTAGATAAACTTTCTGGGACCCCCCAGTACTTAACACATACACCTACTATCAACAAAAAAAAAAAAAAAAAAAAAAAAAAAAAAAAAAAAAAAAAAAAAAAAGAACCCCACTAGGAATACTGTGATATCTCTTTCTGGACACTTTAACCTAAAAAAAAATCTGTACATGGCTCTCATCATATTAATTCATGTATTACACCCCAAATTTCAAGTTCACATCACCCTCTAGCAATTTCCAGTTATGTATAAGCACAATGTCAGTACCCTTCTCTACTCAAAGCTGGGAACAAGAAGCAATGATCTTTTCTGACGTAGGTCTATCATTTGGGGATTTGAAGAACTTCAAACCTTTGCATCTAGATCAAGAGATTATTTGCAGTAGAAAAAAAAGAGATGTGCACAGGATTCTTTCTCTGGTTCAGATTGACAATTATGGGTCAACCTCAATTTTTCCATGAAGAGAGAAGGGAAAAGTTATGTGTGAGACTGTGCAAATGCTGTAGAACTTAAAATGCTAGACTCATTACGTGATTGCAAGAAAAGAGAAAATAAAAAAGGAAATGAAGAGGTGAGGACAAAGACTGGGAAAAACTAATAAGGGGGAAGCTGACGGAAGGGAAATAAAGGGTCCTACTTTCATTTCCTTCCATTCAATTATTCATACATCCATCCCACAGACATTTATTGGCTGTCATCTATGTTCCAGCCACCAACTAGGCAGTGAGGATACTTATTGATCAAAATGCAATCTGCCATCACAGGCTCTGGGCCCCAGCTGGCAGACAGTCAGACCTGGGAATGTTAACGCCTGTGGCAAAAGTAAACACTGGTGCTGGGAGAAAAGGAAAGAGGCATTTAACCCAGTCATGTCCATTACTTAAAAGTCACAGAAGCCAAATGAAGAAGTGACAGTGGGACATTCTAGCCATGCTTTAACCTTTTGTTCCCAGAGAGAAGCATGGCAGCATGGTGACATTAGCACGTGAATCTGCATTCTTTCTGTGTGACCAATTTAATACAGCAGATGGCATAGGGAATTTTAAATTACTTGTGGACAAAAGCTTTGTCTTATTTTGTCTCTGTATTCCCACCTCCTGAGGTAATAGGCAACCTGTTTTATTGTTTTTAATGTTTTGTTGAATTAATTTCTCCAGCTAAAAGATTGTCTGCTTTGTTACAGGGCCCACAGATACTCCCTGAGAATCTCTTGTATGTTTCTATTGTATTTTCCAGTAGGGAAGTAGCTGGCCATATGCTGTATATTAAATCACCAGACCCAAGTTACTTTGACCTGTGGCTAACAATGTAGGCTGCACACAAATGAGCCACCGCTCTATAGATTCCTTAATGAGAGCCCTTATTTGTAGCACTACAGAGATGACATGGTGGTTAAAATACCAGAACAATGCTCTTGGCAGAGGACCCAAGTTTGATTCCCAGCAACTACACAGTGGTTCACAACGATCTATAATTCCAGTCCCAAGTGATCTCATATTCCTATATGGTCACCATGGACACAGCAAGGTTGTGATGCACTATGTCTATAAAGGCAAAACACCGAACACATAAAATAAATAAATGACAAGTTTTAATTGCTTCAAAGGAACAATCTAATACTAAGGGAGGATACTGGTCCCTCTTCTCCAGCACAGAGCTGGGACTTTGGCCAACCTTCCAAGCCTTTTCGAAGTTAGCACAACTGGTTTAGAAGTAGATATCAGTCCTGGGTCTGGGTAAAGAAAACCTGAATGGAAGTCAGCTAGAAGGTTCTAAAACTGATTTTCTTCAGAAAACAAGGAAACTTCTTATTTTTGGATGTTGTAGGAAAACAGTATCTTGAATCCTAGGTGACATTGTTAAGCCAGCAAATCAACCCTACAGAACCACTTGCCTGTGGACTTTGAGATAAGAAAATATAGCAAATACCCTCACTTATAGAAGTGTCTTAAAGTTGGAGAGTCTGCTGCTGAATTCAACTGTGACCCCTAAAAAAAAGAATTTACACCTTTCTACGCATCCTTCCCAAGCACAGTGTTCTTAATAGAAAAAAAAAAAATTGATTTTACAGACATGCTGTAGGTCCACCCAGAGACTCCAGATTTGACAAAGAAACAAAGGAGACAATCCGTTCCTATAGACATTAAGCTGACAACTCTCTCACACAGTGCTCAACCAGAATACACCAGCGTTGTTTTTCTTTAAGTAAAAATTGTGGCGATCAGTGGAGAGAGAAATGCCCCCACAAACTCTCAACTGGCATTAATTTATGCATTGCTATATTTACCAATAAATATTTTACATTATTTAGAAGAATAGCACAAAGCTGTTATCTCACCCACAGTAATAATAAATGAGCAATTAAAGAAGGCAGGATGTGATGTGCAGTGATTTTCCTTTAATGATTCCCTTTAAATGAATCATTGAGTAATCCCCTGTCAGTTAAGACTTTCCAATAAAAAATGGATCTGCCAAGCTTTCAGGGAGAGACAAACAGTGTCTTTCAGAGACTGCAGTTTTGAATTGTGATTTTTCTCATAGACTGTTTTGAATGTATGGCCTCTTTGCCTTCTAATTCTCTATATCTCCCTCTTATGTTCCTCTTCCTGCCTCAAAATCATGGTAATAAAAATAAGATCTTTCATATCAGTATCATAAAGGAGCATTTCCAGTCCTTTTCGGGATTCTGGATCAGAACCTGTCAACTACATAGAGCCAATGAGTGTGCCCAAGTGCATCATGGGTACCTGTGCCTTCAGGGATTTGTTCATCCTGATGCCACTGATCAGCATCAATTATCCTCTCTCTTCCAATCATATTTCAGTTTACAGCTTAGGTCCTCCTTCTGTATAATTTCCTCAGCTATCTTACCTTCTTAGTACTCACTATCCACAACTGTCAAAAGTCTGAACACAAAAGGTACTGAATCTAATCAAGGGGCAAGATACTTTGTTCACAAGAATTATGGTACAATTGGTACCCACTCAAGTGGGGCAAAGCTTGACCTCACAAGAAACAAATTCATTTTCTGTGCAGTACTTTTCTCAACGACATTTTATACCTACCCTTCTTAGAATGTTTAGTTAAAAAGTTATTGTTTACCTTCTGTCTGGTTATGTATGCTGGCTTAATACTGACTCTAAAACTCAGTGGCTTCAGACAGTGGTCTTTTATCATATCTTTTGATCTAGAAAACTGAAACAAAACTTTGTTAGGAGTTTCTTCTGCTTCCTTTGGTGGTAACTGGGGTCAGAAGGAGGTCAGCAGGCATACTGGCCAAATGTCTTAAACCATGGCAAACTAATCTGGAGATCTGGGCTCACCTACAACTATTGACATATATGTTCTTTTTAGCAGCAGAATCTTAAGTATCTTGAATGTCTGGCATGGCATCTGATTTTTCCCTAGGGATAGCCTTGTAGGAGAATTAGCTTGGAGTCTCAAGGCTCCTTTTGGCATTGTCCCAGCAATCAAACGTGTCAGGCTTACTATACCCTATCAGTTAATTTGTCTATGATATGGTCCCATAGCCAAATAGATGGTCCTAGATGACTTCTCGAGTAAGAACGTGAAACATTTTCAGAAACTTTCAATCATCCCGACTTCGTATGGGCGCTAGACTAAGAACTCTGACTCAATTCTTTTGGCATTCATAGGACCTACAATGGGGTCTTGCACAGAGAAGCATTTGGGAAGCTATAAAATGAGATCAGATGGGAGATGTGGTACTGAATGAAATGAGAAGATATAAAAATGGATGGGGTTGTCTAAAGTGGAACAGGGTGTGTTAGAGCAAGGTGAAATGAAATTGATGAGATGGAATTGAGCAGGACAATGTAGAAACACAATATGAAATCTGCTATGGCCTTGCTGTCCTGTTTTCCTCAATCCTGAAATTTTCCTAAATGCATGTTGCAGCATGAGCAGTGTTACAGTACTATGCAGAGTGTACAACGTGAACATGCTAGAAGAATCTTCTGCTACTGAGTTCCACCCCAGCCCAAAGATGTACTTACAAGGCAGGTTCACTTTTGCCCAGTTTCTGTTACCTCTGTAAAACTCAATTCCATATTCACAGCATTTCCTAAGAATGTTTCCTAAATCATTAATGCTATTGAGTTAGTATATCAGATAAAAAAAAATACCTGGTTACAATAAATACTCAATAAATCATCAGTGTGCACATGTGTGTGGGTAGACATGGGGGAGAAAAGGTGAATAATCTAAAAATAGGTTGGAGGTCATTAGGGATACAGGCTCCTGAGTCAGTTTTCCATCTGGGTCATGATGTTCCCGACTTAGCAAAATGCTCATAAGAAGAACAGAGAGGAAATAAATGTGCATCTAGAAAGAGTGAGATCACCTTCTCTGGCAAAAACAATCAGGAATCCCAAGCTTTGTCAACAACTCCCAGAGCGTTTGTTGTCACTCAGTGGATGAAGTCTCCCAGCCCTAATGCTAATCACTGCAGTAATCAACAGCATCATATCCCTGAAAGGTTCTCTGATTTCTTTTAAATGGCATTCACTAGAATGCCAGCTCTGTCTCTATTCTAGGCAGGCTGTGATGTCTCTCCAAGACACAGTTGACAAATTGCAGCATGAAGTGTGCAGGTTAGAATTCAAGAGGACTGAAAAGAAGTACCAAACAATTTCCAGCACTTTTAGGCAGGTTCCAAACACGACAAGTAAATAATGCCTCATGGTGCCTGCAGCCCAGACCTTACCACCAACATTGAGGAAAGGAGTCAGCATCACCTTGCTTCAGCCAGAAGCTGCCATTTATTGCTCTGATGCTCCCTGGCTCTGCTACCTATAAAACACATACTAAAAGCATCCAAGACAGGAGATTCAACTATACTCTAAAAAAGCCACTGAATCAATCACATCTTAGGAACCTTCATCCTAAAGACATTAAGAAGTTGTCCCCTTTCTGAATCCTATAACCAGGTACTTTCCCCACCCCAGGATTAACAATTATTATTATTATTATTATTATTATTGTTATTATTATTATTATTAATCATCATTATCATTATCATTATTATCATTATTATCTTTCTCCTCCTCTTTCTTCTCCTTTTCCTCCTCCTCTTCTTCTTCTATACACTGCAAAATTGCACTAGCTTCCCATTACTCCCAGCTTCATGTCTGGACTGTTTGGGTTTTTTTTTTTTTTTTTTTTTGGAGGGATTGTGAGATATGACAAATGTCTTCAAGATTTCTCCTTCTCTATGATATTGGAGTGTGTGATCACCAATATCAGTGAAAAAGAGTGATCTTACCAGTAACAACTGGCAAGTCCACAGATTATGGACGTCTACATAATTTCTTGGCAGCACCATAAACCATGAACATCCACAGGGCTTCCGGCAGCGGCATGGAACACAGAACTCATTATGGGCCCTGATGGCAGCATAGACCATGAACCTCAATATGCCTTTTGGATGCAGCATGGATTGCTAACATCCATCATCATAGGCTCTTGTGGTAGTACCGACCACAGACATCAGCATGGTCTCCTTCAGTACACACATCCTGATCACAGACAGCAACATGAACCCCAGTGGTATCATGAACCATGAGCATTCACATAGCCCACAGTGGCAGCAGGGAACACAGATAGCAGCATGGCCTCTGGCAGCCACACAGATCATAGATGTCTTCCAAGGAGTTTCATCCACAAAAATGAGGCATCATTCATCTCAAATGTCTTCTTGTTGCTCAGAACTGGGGTGGCTGAGGTTCTGAGAAGTATATTCAAGGACAAAAACCTGTACAAGCTCCAGGTTGCTGCATACAACCCTACCAACCCAGATGACCTAAAGTAGAGTTGTGACTCCGGAAAGTACAGTCTTGGCAGCTATGATATAAAGTCAATTGCCAGGCTTGACAAAGACCCAAAGATGATCCTTTGAGGTCAACTTGACTGGACTTAGGATCTCTAGGAGACTCAACTCTTGGGTGTGGGGTGGCTCACAGTTGAGAACAAAAGACATAGATGGCTCCTGTGACAGTCTTTCTTCTTTAAGAAGCCTTTCTCGGGCATTTTATCACAGCAGCAAAAGATAACAAATACACACATGAGTTCAACTTCTTAGTGGTCTGCATTTCAGATTCTCTTCTTTCAGGGATACTGGGCCAACATGAGTACTCTATAAACTTATAGGGAATGGCCATCCTATAGGGAATGGCCATCCTTAAGTCCCAGTATCAAGGGCTATCTTCAGAGACATTGAATACAATTTAGATTTACAAAATAGGCATTTTCTGCAGATGAATTCTGTAGCTGGTTCAGTGGTTGAATGCTCTTGTGAAAGCAAAAGGACATGAGTTCAGATTCCAGCACCTATGCAAAAGCCCATGTGTGACATCATACATGCCTGTAACTTCAATACTGCGGGAGACAGGGATAATAGCATTGCTAACAGTTGGTAGACACCAGTTTAGCTACAGGTTCAGTGAGAGACCATGTCATACAGAAAGATGGAGACTGATACACTGAAACTCCAAGTGTTCTCCTGCTGACCTCTGCAACTGTACACAGAGGCACAAACCTTGAAACACATGGCTCATACCATACTCTCATGTGCAGAGAAAGAGAGGGAGAGAGAGAGAAGAGGAAGAAGAAGAGGAGGAGGAGGAGGAGGAGGAGGAGGAGGAGGAGGCGGAGGAGGAGGAGGAGGAGGAGGAGGAGGAGGAGAAGGAGAAGGAGAAGGAGAAGGAGAAGAAGAAGAAGAAGAAGAAGAAGAAGAAGAAGAAGAAGAAGAAGAAGAAGAAGAAGAAGAAGAAGAAGAAGAAGAAGAAGAAGAAGAAGAAGAAGAAGAGACCCCGCCCCCGGCATACCACACATTCTACACTATGACAGTGTCATTTGTGTGTCTATTATTTCAGGGATCATTTACATTTTAGCCTCAAAACAAAATTCTTATTCTTCATTTGTCTGTGTCTATTCCACTTTTAGTGATGAGAAAATTGAGCCCAACAAAACCCGAATAATGTGCTCATAAATAAAGAGAAACTTTCTCCATATTTTGTAAATTGATTTTTGAAACCTGGAAAGTCTGAAACAGAAAAATCAGACATTTGACATCAGCCAAATTAGCATCTCTTTTGTGAAAGCATTTAAAATGTAGGGTATAAACTGAGACTCTTACTGTGTTATCAAATACTTTGGCTGACTAATCAACAAGCAAGAGCTATGTCTTTTACCCTTCAGTATGACAATCTTGGGAACTTTCTTATCACCAGGTAGAGTGGAACATAAGTAGCACTGGGGGCTTTTGATACTAGAGGCAGTCTTTCTCCTTCCTCTTGTGAAAATTTTTTTTGTCTTTAGCTATATTTTCAGCTTTATGTAAAACCTCATCATCAGAGGAGATGGTTAGCAATGTTACCAACAAGACAGATCCTCAATCCATGAATTCCCATGTTGTATTCATGGGAATCTCAACACTCTGGCAGTCAAGGAGTCTAATTTGGAGGCCGTTGTTTCAAAGTATGGCAAAACTGTGGGCTACTCTCTGGATAAGGGCTTTGCCTTTGTCTGGTACGTTAATGAAAGAAATTCCCGAACTGCTGTAGCTGAAGAGGATGACGGACTGATCGCTGGCCAAGTTTCAGATATTAACCTGGCTGCAGAGCCAAAGAGAACCGAGGAGAAACAGGCGTGAAACGATCTGCAGCGGAGATGTACAGTCTCTCATTTGACTTAGACTATGACTTTCAACGGGAGTATTATGACAAGATGTAATTACCCAGAATGTGCTCCTCCTTCTCCTCTTCCTCCTCCTCCTATTCCTCCTCCTTTTCCTTTTTCTCCTCTTTCTCCTCCTATTCCTTGAGCTGTAGTGCCTTCTAAATGCCAGCATGTGTCGGGAAACACCTCATGAAGGGGCAAAGGTGAATTCAATTCTAAGAGTAGACAACTGGGATCTTCTTCCAAGTCTGGAAAGTTGAAAGGTAATGACCTTCTGCCATTAAAAGGAAGCAGACTCAGATAAAACAGAAAATGGATTCTCTGCTGGAAAGCCTAAAAAAACTGAAATAGAACAAAGAAAACAGGTGGACTTGTCCTTCTTGTCCCCAGTAGAGATGAATAAAGAATGAAAGAGCAGAGCAGCGCCTCTGTGAAGAAAGATGAGACTAATTTGAACATGGAGTCTGAGGCAGGCGCAGATGACTCTGCTGAGGAGGGTGACCTACTGGATGATAATGACAATGAAGATGTGGGCAGTGGGGTTGAGGAGATGACCAGCTGGAGTTGAAGGATAATGAAAAAGAATCTGAGGAAGGAGAAGATGACAGAAACAGCGCCAAGGGGGAGGATGACTCTTACGTACATAGTGGAGCTTAGAAATCTTATCCCATGATTCATTTACCTGGGCGCTTGTGAGAGATCAAAGTAACACCAGGTCATCTCTCCTAGCATCTTCTGCACATTCCCACTGTTCTCCCTCCTTATTTTTGCTGTGCTCATTAATTCATAATTGCCCGGTGCCTAGTTCCATTCTTACTTCCTTTGATGCTCCCTATCAATTTCATTGTCTTACCCTGTAAGTTTTTGCTTTAATTTTGATACCTCTTTGACTGAGCAATAAAAAGCTGTATGGCTTTTATCAACTGTCTCCAAAATAACCTCTTGTTATGCAGGGAGTGTGGTTCATCCCATTCATGATTTCAGCAGTTGCTTTCCTAACTTTTATCAACTGTCTCCTAAATAATCTCGTTATGCAGGGAGCGTGGTTCATCCCACTCATGATTTCAGCAGTTGCTTTCCTAACTGCAGAGGCATCTCATTTACTTATAACTCTCAGAGTGGCTTTGCATTAGAGGTGTGTGTTTATGAGTGGGACTGTTACAACACAAATGTATTCACAGAACTAAGTAGTTCTGTGGATGGGACATGGCGTGTCCAATACATCTTACAAGTCTTAATAGTCTTAATATTTATTTTCTAACATTATAGCATCAGTTATTTTTGGGAACAGCCTGATGTTTGAGATCTTTTTCTCGAAAATAAACAATTCCTTATTAAACCAGGTGGGGGAAGCAATGTGGTTTGAAGGTTAAAGAACACGTATCATGACAATGGAACATTGACATTTATAATCCAGAATTTTCATATAGAAGTATAGAATACTCAGAAGTATCCATACTGTAAGGAACCCAGGCTGCTGCCAATGGACAACCAGTGAAGAAAGCCACTGAACTGGGAATAGCAACCATCAACTTTTAGCTGAGTCCAGTAAGCAGCCTTAAATGCCCAGACAAATGGTGGCTTTAGAAGGCAATTTTTGACAGCGACCTCAAACACACACCAAGTAGGACTGTCCTGGGAAGTATTTTCCAAATACCAAATTCATCAAATTGTGAGGGAGAAAAATTAATTCACACATAAAAGGAAGTTGTGATTTTATGCAGAACAAGAGTGAACCTCCCTCAGCAGCTGATGAATAAAAAAGTATTGCATGTCAGACCTCTAAAAGGTATCCCTGAATTTGGCATACAAGCAAACTGAAGGGCTGGGGAGAGAGCAGGGCAGAGTTAGCTAGATTGGTATTTAAACTGAAAATCCAACAAAAACTTTACTGAGCTTTTCTATGAATTATTGATTTTTCTTTTAAAGTGCTACCATGATAGAATACAAAAACATATCAGACTTGGAGAAGGTACACCTAGCTCTAACCCCGAATTTTTCATTGTGACTTCAGATTAATCATGCACCTTCTCTGGACCTCTTCATCGCTTATGCTAGAATTAAAGAGAATAACATTGGGCTCTTCCAGTTTTAAGACCTGCTGACAAGCCAGGACCATTGTATGATGTCAGACTGTGAAAATAGGTTTACATGCTAAGAGGCATGCTTTCTGTTGCTTTGGTATTGGGGAGTTTTTTAGTGCTATACTCTAAAGGGGAGAAGTCAGAAACAACGTGGTAATGGGTCTATCTGCTGGAACTGTGCCAAGGACCTAAGAGGACAGGTACCTGCTCAGGCAGAGTGGGAAACACTGTTAAAGCACCCCCTAGCTTTGAGGGGCAATGGCTTCATAAGAAAGAGACCACTCCTAACCTCAAATATAATGGCCCCTGACCCCTCCCCACCACAATCTCCAGTGGCCTTAATTAATTCAAGATGACACTAAGACATTTCAAAAGCACAGCTGAACAATTGCCATATTCCTGGGAAGGTGTAATTTTTTTTCAGTCCATGTTTGTTGGCCTGCAGCCTCTGTTCCATTAAATATTCCCCTTCAACCTTCATAATTTTTTTATTTAGCTCTTTTTCCTTAACCTGTACATCTTCTCTTGAAAGTGTCTACTCTGCTGATTATTTTTTTAAAATATATTTCAACAAATTAATTTACATGGATGCAGAGTTTCTCAACCTGATGTTTACATTAGAAGCAAAGGAGAATATGTTGAAGTGGGGTGGGACAGAAGATATTTAACCATGTCTCTGGATTCTACTCAAGTAGGTGAAAGCATCTCCCACTTCCAGCCCCATCTGGGACAGCAAAGCCTATACAAGTACTGCAACATGCAACTGAACTGCAGTTGAAAAGCACCTAGATAATGCTTTGAAAAAATAAAAACAGAAAAGAATAAAAAACCCAGTGTAATATGATGTCCCTCTCAATGAAGCTAATAAAGATAATAATACAAATGAAAAGAAAAAAATGTTTTCTGGTAGCCAAAACAAACCCCAGGCAATAAAGACTGTTAGAAGTATCATCATCCCAGATTTCAAGTTATACTACAAAGCTATTGTAATTAAAACAGCATGGTACTGGCATAAAAACAGACATATAGATCAATGAAATACAATTATGGACCTCCATATAAGACAACACTCCTATAGCTAACTGAAATTTTTTGGGGGGTGATGAGACCAGTAGCACATATTGGAGAAATTGCATCATCTTTAGCAAAGGCTTTAACAAAGTTCAAACTCAATAGTTAAATAAAGAAGAATAAAATTGGTCCTAATTTCTAACACTTCAAAAAGTTCACTCTAAGTGAACCACAGATTCAACATATGACTTGATACCCGGAACATGAAAGAAGAAAAAGTAGAAAAGATGCTTGGACATATAGGCACAGAAAAAGTCTTTCTTAGAAGGATTCTCTTAGCACAATGTTATGCATAAGAACTGACAAATGGTGTCACATGAAACTAAAGGCTTTTATATAGCAGAGAAAAACATCATTCAAGTGAAGAGGTAGCCCACAAAATATGAAAATGTTTAATTGCTAAATATTTGAAAGAGGGCTGTGTCTAGACTATGCAAAGCCACTCGAAGCAAAGCATCAAGAAAATAAACAACTTAATTAAAAACTGGGGTAAAGGACTAAGCATAGACTTCTCAAAAAAACAGGATGAGACAGATACAGAAGCTAGAGAAATATCTCAGTAGTTAATAGCACAGGTTGATCTTTCAGAGAACTTATATTAAATTGCCACCATCCATGTGATGGCTCACAATAATTTCATAAAACACTATCTCTTTCTCTGGCCTTCTTCTGGTATAGAAGGCCAACATGTAGGCCAAACACCCACATACATGAAATAAAAACACCAATGGCTCAAGCTCTAAGGTCAAAGATTAACAAATGGGACTTAATGAGATTGCAAAGATTCTGTAAGGCTAAGGACATTGTCAAGAAAACAAAACGGCAGCCAACAGAATGGGAGAAGATCTTTACCAACTCCACATCAGATATAGGCCTAATATCCAAGGTATACAAAGAACTCAAAAACCTAGACACCAGAGAATCAAATAACCCTATTAAAAATGGGGTACAGAGCTAAACAAAACGTTTCCAATTGAGGAATATCGAATGGCTGAGAAACATCTGAGCAAGTGCTTGAAATCCTTAGCCATCAGGGAAATGCAAATCAAAACAACCCTAAGATTCCACCTCACACCAGTCAGATTGGCCAAGATCCAAAACTCAGATGACAGCAGATGCTGGAGAGGTTGTGGAGAAAGAGGAACACTTCTCCACTGTTGGTGGGGTTGTAAACTAATACAACCACTCTGGAAATCAGTCTGGTGAAACCTCAGAAAATTGGACATAGTACTACCTGAAGACCCAGCTATTCCACTCTGGGCATATACCCCAGAGACACTTTAATATACAACAAAGATACATGCACTACAATGTTCATAGCAGCTCTATTTATAAAAGCCAGAAGCTGGAAAGAACCCAGATGTCCTTCAGTAGATGAATGGATACAAAAATTGTGGTACATTTACAAAATGGAATACTACTCAGCCACCAGAAACAATGACTTGACCAAATTCTTAAGAAAATGGCTGCATCTAGAGAATATCATTCTGAGTGAGATAACCCAGTCACAAAAGAACAGACATAATATGCAGTCACTGATAGCGGGATGCTAACTCCAGAGGCTCGCACTGCCCCAGAACTCACAGACTGTGTGAAGTCCAAGAATTGCCTAATTGCAAAAGAAGGGTTTTTCTTTCATAGAAAGTCTAAAAGTTATTTTAGCTGATTTGTGACTAACTGGTATACCTTTCACAATGGGTGATTCAGAAACCTATATTTCAACTTCTTCACCGTTGTGTGATATGAGTCAACAGTATATTCAACTGCATTAATTAAAAAGAAAAAAAATGTGAGTCTCTTTCTCAAGAGACTTTGTGTATCAGTCAATATTTTTAACCTCATTTCTTTGACTAATATTGCCACATGTTCATACATAACCATCATGGAATGTAGCATAGATAGCCTGATGCTCTGCTGAAAGAGATACAAATAGCTTTTATAGACTTTGAGCTTGGCTCTGCCATAATCAATTTTCTACTTATGATTTCACACTCATCCATGACAAGTCTTATTCTCTAGAGGATTACATTGATCCCTTCGATTCCTGGATTTCTTATCTATCTATACCACACAACTATAGGTCAATAAACACAAGATTACTAGACACTAGGCTTCCCATCCTACCTTGAAAGGTAATTTCCCAAGTTATTTCATATTTGAATAAGCATCTCACTCATCAAAGATTAACTCAAGTATTGATCACAGTTTTTAGGAGAATAAAATACACAACAATGATAAAATGTAGATAGACAGACACACAGACCAATGGATGGATGGATAGATGGATGGATGGATGGATGGATGGATGGATGGATGGATGGATGGATGGATGGATGGATGGATAGATGGATGGACGAACATACAGATGGAGAGACAGACAAGTAGGTAGGTAGAAAGATATAAAGATAGAAATAGAGATAGAGATAGAGATATAGAGATAAACATAGATATTACAGAACTTTCAACAATAATGAGTTATCAATGACACAAAAAATAGCCAAGGTTGAAAACAAAAACCACATATTTTTTTAATAAATTAACTCCTTTGTGAAGCCAATCACAATAGCCAAACTCAATTACAGAAAGACCAGACATGAAGGAATCCCTTCATTGAAAGCCAGATTTCTGGAAAGTATCTCAAGAAGAAAAATAATTCTCAATAGTTACCTTATTGAAGTTTCCTTAAGGAAAAGATTACACAGTCTGCATGGATAGCTTAACCTCCTTACTTGAGGAGGCTCATCTTGGAAATATTTTAAACCACATCATTAACTTCTGGAAATAACTGGCTCATTGCAAGTGCCTTGGAGGGACCTATGTTAAGAAAAACTTAACTCTGTTTCCCATCCAGTGTCCATATTCAAAGCGAGTTCTTCCCTAACTAGTATATCCAGGAAACCTATGTGGTCAGATACACATGTGAGAGTTTATGATAGGATTAGTTATCTTAAATATAACTACAATGAAGCAACTAAATAGAAAGCAGTTTGGGAAATAAATTAAGCAACTTTTTTTTGCAGATGCATGAAAACTTCACTTCCAGATGATTCCAAGACTGAATATGTAGTTAACACATATTGTATTTGTTTCTATACCATGTCTCCTGTGGATTCCTTTGCCTAATAAAATGTCTGATGTTTGTAATGGTAAGTATGATTTAAAAAATATTCTTCCAGAGAATATTCTCATAGGTATTGTCATTGATTTATAAATGTGATAGATATCTCTTTGAACATGTAAAGATCCCACCCTAGAGCTACAAGAAGCCACAGATTGCCTGTTAGAATTGTGCCAGGAACACTGCTTGGACACTAATGAAGGGAGATAATTTCACACAAGGCTTCATGCATCCAGGAAGTATTTCATGAGGACTCAGACAAGAACAAATGCTTTTTATATGATAAAGCTGAATACATATCCTGCTTATGGTTTCCCAAGTAGTATGATATTTTGTCTTCTTTATAGAGCACAGCCAAGAAAATCAAAGGACTCTCCAAAATCAGTGTCAACCCTGTGGGGGTATAAAATGAATAAAATGCATGCTTAAAATCAATAAGAACTATGACAGAGAGAAAAGCATCAAAAGCTGGAAGCAGCATTGTACTTCCACTAGGGACCAAGAATTTAAGGTCAAAGGATGTCAAGTCACAGACATGGGGATAAATGGTCTACATATATGGCAGACAGTGAATAAAGTCACATTCTTAATAATCTAGAAACACATGTGCATGTCTATAAGATCACAAAAGGTATAGAAAACATCAGGAACCACTTCCATCTAGCTGTTATAGTTACCTAGCTTACCTCCAAGAATCAAGAAGATACTCCATATTTCCCACACTCAATAGTCTCACTTATGGAGGACAAAGTTGTTTCACTTCTCTCTCCTACCTACTTTTGTGTTCATTTCTCTTTTGTGCTGAATGACTGAGAAAGTGTCATAAACAGAAATCTTTTTCTGTCTATCCTCTTAAGAAGTCTGAAAACACAGCTGGGTTGGGAACAATTAGGAATCCCGCAGAATCTTTTTGCTATCCAGAATAAAGGCAAGATGAGAAAGTCACTACATCCATTATGTAGTCATGACTTGATGACAAAATGCCCAATTACCTGTCTTTCTATTGACCCATTTAATCAATTATTTACTTAAAACTGTGGGATGTCCTTTAATACATTGGTTCTGAGTAAAAAGTGACATCAGGGACATAATCAGTGTGAGGATTCAGAGCACAGATTCAGAACAAGTCCCCACACTCTCAAAATTGTGACAAGGTATCACATTCATGTCTAAACTGAAGTCAATTTTAGAGGGGCTAAAGCATGTCCATTTAGGGCCTAAAACTGTCAGGAAAAAAAAGCAGATGTTTGCATTAAAATTCCTAAGATTATGAAAATTACAGTTATGAGGTCACAATAAAAAATAATTTTATAGATCTGGATCACCACAACATAAGAAACTGTTTTAAGGTTTAAAGCCTTAGGGAGGTTGAGAACCAACAAGTAAGTACTACAACAAGTAAGGTAACCCAGGCCTAGACAACCAAAACTGCATATTCCTTGTCTTAAATTTTTTAGGGAGTCAACTGTGTAAAACTAGCACAGATAATCCAGGATTGAAAAACTGCAAATTCCCTCTTCCAGGCAAAGAAAGTCAGGTGCAAAAGCAAGAGCAGAAAGATTTCAGTCTGCCAGAGGTATTACAAAGACACTGCCTCACTTTGAGAGATGTTTAGTAAAACTACTTCTAAAACCCCTTTTCATTCTTCCTCAAAATCAAGTCTACTGCTTTATCACCCATCAGTTTTGTGATCATCTGTAACTATAAAAATGTTGACTTGCCATTATGGACATTTGTGAGCTACTTTGTCCATAATTAGGTTAAACATTTTGACCATCTTCTAATTTTCAATCTCCATGGTCAATTGTCAAGAATTTCATGATGAATTTTCTTTTAGAAAGTAACATTCTGAAGTTTTGTATCTGAGCCATAACATTAGAAACAACAATGTGGAAGATAAGAGATAACTGAAGGAGCTGAAAATGTTTGCAACTCCATGGGAAGAACAACAATATCAACCAACCAACCCACCCAGAGCTTCCAGAGACTAAAATACAAACTAATGAGCACACGTGGAGAGACCCACGGCTCCAGTTGCATATGTAGTGGAATATGGCATTGACTGGCACCAATGGGAGGAGAGGCCCTTAGTCCAGTGAAAGTTTCTTTTCACAGTGTAGGGGAACTGACAAGGTGGGGGAGTGGGTGGTTGGGAGTTGGAGCATCTTCATGGAAGCAAAGGTAAGGGGAGGGAGAATGAGAGAGGGGATAAAGGGGATAACATGAAACATAAATACATAGAATATTTAATAAAAAGTAAACATAGACACTCAGTGAAGAACATATTGATTTTTATAAAACCATATAAAAGGTCAATATTAGAGTCATGGCTAAGTCCATAAAGTAAACAGGAGTAAGCTAGAGATGTGTTTCAGTTAGTGGAGTGCTTTCCTGGCATGCACAAGACACTAGGCTTAAGTCCCAGCACCATTCACAGTATTGTAGTAGTGTATGCCTATTATCATAGCACTCTGGGGATAAAGTCAGGAAGTCAGAAGTTCAAGGTCATTCTTGGCTATGTATGAAGCTGAAAGTCAACCTGAGCTAAAGATGAAAAAAGTAAAAGGTAGGACTAGAAAGAGATAGATTGAGAGCTACTTGTCCAGTAAAAAAATCCTGAATTTTAATACTTTGAATGATTTTGATTGACAGAAAAGTTTCAAAGGCTGTACAGAAGATTCCCCCATTTCCCCCTTTTTAAGCATATCCAATGGCATGTTATGTTTGCCAAAATGAAAAAAAAAAAAAAAGCAAAGCTGATATCCCAATGGCAAACTGTTCGCCTAGTATGCATGTGAGATGCTACATTTGATCCTCAGCACAAGGGAGAGAAGGTGGAAGAGGAAAAAAAAAGAAGCTAACTCATTAAGTGAACTCCAGACTTCCCTGAATTTATGACCTTGTTCTTCCTCTGTTCCAGGGTCCCATCCAGGTGACGGCATCTCATTTAAAGGCCAACACTTTTCAGACTCCTCTGGTGTGAAATTGTTTATCAGTCATTTCTTTCTTTTCATGTGCAATATTGAGAGAAACCAAAGATACCCTATAGAATGGTCCTCAATCTGGATTTCTCTGACTCTTTTCCTATTTACCACACTGGGGAACTGGTCTTCAGTGGTGAGAGTTTCCACCCATCCCACAAAAAGAACTATGGGATAGCCACGTGACATCAAGGATGATGTCATCACTCAATTATTCATTTGAGTAAAGTGAATGTTAATCATGTTTCCATGCTGTGAAATTATTATTCTTCTCTTTCTAGCCACTTTCTAACCATAGTCTCACTAAAGCTAACCTACTATTGGAGAGATGGGGTAGACGTCAGTTCCATTACAGAGATTACACAAACGTCTAGGTAAAGTCTTTAATAAATCCTTGAAGTGTAAGGGAGAAATTCATTTAGTACATTGAGTTTTCCTGGGAATTTCCATATAATCCTTCATAATCGGATGGCTGTTAACTCTGCTTGAACAGGACTTTCTATAATGCTCAATCTTTCGGTACCTCTTACAACCCTGTCAGGAAATAGCCAATATCATGTTGATTTGATGCCTGTATCACCATCATCATCAACAGTGAATTCTTTCTGGCTGCTGATGAGAGAGGTGAACTGGAAGGAACTTGGAGAGGGTTTCTTAGAGAAACAGCATACATTTAAACACAAATGTGTGCACTAATTAGGTATGATGGGCTACAATTTTCCCAACTTCCTTTTGCAAAGCAAATTGCCTTTTGAGTTAAAATGTTCTCTGGCTTTCTTTCACTGAAGTTTGGCCTTTTATGAAAGTCCTCATTTTCAAAAGCCAAATTTGTTTCATTTTATCCTATAACTAATTTAGTGCTAATTGCACAATGACTACATTAGGCATTGTTGGACTGTAGCACATTGTGGTAGGAAGAATCATCTGTCAACCTGAGAAATGTGAGTGAGCCTACGAGACTGTTCCATGACTAACTCGGAGAGCTGCCTCTATGCTTCACGCTGATTGAGACAAGGCTGCAGAGAGCACATATGTGTCCCTGGCTCTCGACACAGCTGACACTTCAGAAAACATGCATTCTCCGCCAAATCCTCCAGAACTCTCCAAGTAGAGTTTCAGACATTAGTTTTGTAGTCTGTCGCATAGATAACCCTAACATTAAAAAAAAAAACAGAAAAAAACGGGTTTTTATTGGTTTTTTTTCATTTGAGGAACATTGTTTGTTTGAGTTCATCATTTTCATTGTCTATGCATGCTATAATCTAAGCTAGCCTAGAATTCATAATCTTCCTGCCTTGATATTCCAAGTGCTAGAATTATAAAACATGCACCACTCACCATATCATATTTGGTGATGGCTCCTTCTTCTTCTTTTTCTTCTTCTTCTTCTTCTTCTTTTTCTTCTTCTTCTTCTTCTTCTTCTTCTTCTTCTTCTTCTTCTTCTTCTTCTTCTTCTTCTTCTTCTTCTTCTTCTTCTTCTTCTTCTTCTTCTTCTTCTCTGCTTCCTCCTTCTCCTTCTTTAATACATTCAGGGGCAGAAATTTTAGCATCTTCTAAAGTAGCTTGCAAGCTGTTTTAGACTCATTTAAAAGAAGGTCCCCCTGAGTCTTGGCTATTTCTTTGTAGATGTACACATTAACCAATTCTCTGTGGGATAACTGATAAATTTGTTTTTTAAAAGTCTACATCAAAGTGTTTTTGCATAGAAAAATACCTAGGAAAATAGACATTAATAGTTCTGAGTAGTAAAATCACAAATAATTTTTGCTTATTCAAATTTAGAATCACCTAAAATTACCATAGACCTCACTTAAAATAGAAGCCAAGAAAAACACTCTGGAGAAATGGCTTCAGTGCCTAGGAACACTTACTGTTCTTGCAAAGTAATCATACCAAGTGGCTCACAACCATCAATAACTCCAATTCAAGAGAAATCTAATGGTCTCTGGCCGCCAGGAGTTCCTGAACATAAGCAGTACACAAAAACTCACAAAAGCACACATACATACACATAAAAATAAATAAGTAGATAAATAAATGTTTAAAAGATGAAGCTTAAAGAAGCAAATAAAAATTAAGGCAGTGGGTCAGGTAGGAAGTACAAGATACATGAAGCCAAATGTTTTAATCTTCTTGATCTAGAGTGATACATATTAAAGAAAAACTTCTAACAATAATATTCTTATACTACTTTTAAACATTTGTATCAAAAGTCTACTAGTTTCTTTTCATATACCTTTTTGTGAAACATACTTTGAACTTAAAATACAATAACAGTCATGTAATTAAACTAAGCTTGGGGGAGGTAGCTCCTGGATACTGAAGCCAGTGAGTTAGCCTTTTTTCTATTCGATTGTACTGGATCTTAGAAGACACATCCTTCATCAAAACCAACAAGGGTTTACATGTTTCCACTAAATTTTCAACATTTGACAACATGTTTTCAGAAAAGGACACCTTTCTGTCGTTATCATGCAGGTTGCAGCTTAATGGCCATCCTGAAATGGGCCCGGTGAGTTCTCTGTGAACACTGGCAAGGATTTTCTTAGTTTGGGTCTGGGGCCAATGATTGAATTACAGAGAATGCTGGGAGAGGCTGCTGGACATTTGCCTTACAACTAAGAGAGAGTCATCAAGTAAAGAAAGTGAAAGAACTATAAGAGTTGTCCAGTAACCTCAAGTACATGCAAGAAAAACAAAAGATGACCTAAGAAGAGAGGAGCAGATGGAGACCTTACAGTTTATCCTGTATAAAATGAGAAGGCTTCTGTGCTTGTGACTTAATGTCCTATGCTCAGAGTATCAGTTGAAGGATAATTGGTTTTGAATGAATAGAAAGATTAATAACTGAATGAATAGGAACAAAAAATGAAGGCTAATCATGTGGGCTAATCAATAGTTTGTGTATGTTTGAAATTGATGTTAAGAAGAGAGATTATTGACAACTCTTCTCTGGATTCCTCTGTTCATCACCAAAACCTTTCCACTTCTGTCTCTTTGAGAAGCTAATCAAAGATATCAAAGAGATGTGTTGCCAACTATATACCTACCAGGACCCCACAGCAAGGAGACACCTGCAGCTAGCATGTAAGCACAGTTGCCATGTACTGAGAAGCACATAAACACACATAAACAGACACACACACACACACACACACAGCTTTTTAAAAATATGCCCTTCCCTCCCCATATCTTGGCCACTGTGTATACAGTCAAATTTATATTTGTAACTGTTAGCCCCAGCTGATGGTCATTTGAGATGGGACTCAGCTACTCTCATGTCTCTCTCTGAGTGAATTTGATATTACTGGTAAACTCATGGGCTTATTTTATTGTTGAATTGTATAGCGAGGGTTAAAAGAAAAAGACAGAAAGAGCTCAACTATAAAAAGAAGGAAGTGAACTGATGTAAAGAAAAGGAAAGACAGAGCTACTTGTGGGTAGAGGCCAAAACCTAGAAAGAGGATCATCAAGAAAAGGAGGCTTGAAGGGGACTATAAGGCCACACATGTGACAAAGAAATGAATATGATAGTAGCAGGGCTGGAAAGCTATAGATGCAGGGCAATGAGATGGGAACGGAGGGATAATAAGAAACAATCAAAATTAAGTAAATATGAATAAGTGTATATGTACCCCACCTAGATTTAAGAACTGTCCTAGAGTAGAAGATACAGGACCACTTTATACTCTGGTGGTCTAAATTGTCCATATCTCTACAATTAATTCTCTTTCACATACAAACTAGAGCTATGTTAAATTGTTTTTTTTCTTTTTTTCAAACAATTATAAAAGTTTATTATTTATTTTATTTTTTAATGTATTCTTGAAATTGGTAGTTTAGTCCCTGAAAGCTCTGAGGGTTCTGATTGGTCCTTATTGTTGTTATTTATATGGGGTTGCAAACCCCTTAGGGGATAAAATAGAGGGATTCCAGAGGGGAAACTTGGAAAAGGGATAACATTTGAAATATAAATAAAGAAATATCTAATTAAAAAGGAAAATAAATAAAATAATTTACTCTTTAAGTGTTTTTGCACTTCAGACATTATTTCCCTCCAGGTTTGCCCTCTGACTGTTCCACATCCCATGCCTCCTGCCCTTCCCCCATGATCTTCAAGAGGATGTTCCTACCCTCAAACCCCGACCTCTGCCCCACCAGACCTACCCACTTCCTGTGTCCTTAAGTCTTTTAAGGATTAGGTGCATCTTCTCTGACTTTTTTTGCTAACCCAAAAGTGGCATTTTTTTCATTTGCAATCAAGCTAAAGATAACAGGACAACTTTGGGGGATGAGGGAGTGCAAGGACTCCAGAGCACATAGGCATGAGTCTCACTTACACCACCTAGCTGGCATTTTATGTATAGCCTCAGACACAGATTATCATATGACCTCATCCCACAATCTCAAATCTCATTATAGAAACTATCCGGAATACAGGGTTTCTGGTATTATCCTTGAATAATGGTAAGTGTTATTATTCCTATTCTAAGAGACACCCCTTTTATAACATAGTTGATTAATACTGAATACATGAGAAATTGAGATGTTCACAGTAACTAGTGTAAGATTACCTCACTGACACCCCTTCCCAGAGGCTTTTGATAAACCTCCCTAAATTCGCAAGGCTGTGTTGTGAACAGAAATCAAGCAGAGAACACGTGTTTTCTTCTCTATACCTCCTAAAATGCTTGAGTGTTTTTCCTTTAGGAAAATGTTATTATCTAAGACGGACATGACAGAAAACTAAACCCCAAATTCCAGATTCTTAAGGAGTGTGTGGAAGCTATTTCTGATGAGCATCCACACATGATCCTAGAACAACCAAATAACAAATACTTAAAATGCAACTTCTGGCTGCCTTTGTTTTTGAAGCATAATTATAATGTCGTTGGTGCTGATTTACAGAGGGCCAACAGTGTAAGAAGAACTGCTGTGTTCCTGCAAAGACAGACTTTATGAGCATAAACAAGGAGGTTATGCCTCGAATTTTATTTTTGTGGTTTGAAATCCAACCTACTGATTGTGACTCTATACTTTTCTACTTGTGTCCCCTGCCAGCCTCAGCCTGACTCCTTTAAGGACAGAATTTCATCAGACGCCAATCAACAAGCTTAAAAATGCAAGCAAGCTCACTCAGGAAGCAGTGAGATCTACCTCCAAGAAAGTCTGTTCAGGAGACTTCTTGAGAAGAATTGTAGTGACACTCCATAGGAGGGTGGGGACAATGTCAATGTGACACCAAATTCAGAGAGGAAGGCAAGCACAAATATTGGAACAAACATAGATTTCACAATCTCAGAAGATGATATCAAATTAAGAGTCATAGAGTGTTTCAAAAAAACTACTTCTTGTACTAGAATCTCACCCATGGAGATGCATACCAAATTCTAAACTATAAATACCCCCAATCTTTCAACCCCCTGTATGTAAGAGAATATTTAATTTTTTTAGTGCTATTATTATTGTTTTTTGACAATCTTTGGTATTGATTCAATCTTCCTGCTTGTTCTTGGGAGGTTAAAGTTATGTGTATCTTCCAAATTCTGTTTTAGTGGGGGCTGTGAATACATAGAAGTCTTTTTCTCTGTTTTTTTTTTTTTTTTTTTTTTTTTTTTTTTTTTTTTTTTTTTTAATTTGCTAGCACGCAGTAGTTCATAACAGTTCCTAGGAAGCTTTCGTATTTCTGGTATCAGTTATAAATTATCTTTTTCATCTTTGATTTTACTTGAAGTTCTTCTTTTCCTTAACCCTTTTCATAGGAGTATTTAAATTTTGTGTTGGAATTTTGAGAGCCCTGTGACATCCTCCTGTCACCTCTAATCATTCTGAGTTTGTCTTTTCCATCAAAACCTTGATTAAAAAAATTATCGGTCCCGTGTGATGGTCAGAAAGAAAAGTTCCTGTTCAAATTAAATAAGTGAGTTTGATGATACCTTGTGGGACATGAGAAGTGCTGACTGTGCACATTGTACATAATTTGAGATGCAGTAAAATGTTCTAAACTTAGGTTCGTCCATCAGTAAGATATAGACAATGCTCACATCGTGAGCTTTATCCTTTCTACACCCAGAACTCTTCCAGCAAATAAACTGGAACTTAATGGGGATAGGGAGAAGCAAGGGGGAACAAAAACAGCTATGTCAACAAAAGATTATTTCTCTCCTTCCCCAGTAAACGGCCGACTTGAGTAGGAAATTCTAAGGACTACATTGGTATGCAGAATGTACTCTGAATAGGCCACCATATAGCACATTTCATATGGAGAAGGAACTAGAACCAGGAGCACAGGTCCCTGGAATAGTTTACCTCTATATTTCCATATGTGAGAAATAGAAGGCAGTGGCATTTCTTTCTCCATTATCCACAACCACCACTAATTCTAATCAATACAGGCACAAGAGGAAATCTTCAGCAAAACTATGTCACTGGTGCTGATTTGCAGACAATTGATGACAATTGATAAATCATTAAGCAAATGGTCCAAGTAACTCAGAAACCTATAAGAAAGCATTGTTGAGGCCAAATGAAGAAAAATGACTAGTTGTCAATTATATTGCAGAGAAGTAGAAGCAAGGAACCAATAATATAGAAAGAGAGCAAAGGAAAAGTCAATGGAAGAGGAGAGAGATATAAAAGGATTTACTATAGGAATTTGCTATAAGGCTATGTAATCTGGGAAGTCTCATTAGTTCTTTGAGCTGGATAGCTAATGACATCACCAGTCTAATCCCATCCAAGTTTAAGGGCCATGAAGCAAGGCAAAAGATGTGCTAACCCCCAGTTGTGTCTGAATGCCTAAGAACTTGAAGTGTGGGGTTGCGATTCAAATGTGAGCCCCAGAACCTATAGGCCACCAAAGCTCAGGGCCCAGATCATGAAGATAAGATTGACTATTCCTCAGACTCATTGAATTCAGGCCATCAGAAAGTTAGATGATGCCTACACACCTTGGTGTATCTTCCTTAGTCAGGCTAATAATTCAAATGTCCAAATCCACTCAAGTGGCCACATTAAGAAGTCAAGCTTTCCCAGTAGACTGCCTATAACCAGGTTAAGTTGACACACATCACACCAACAATGGATTGGAAAAGATGAACTTGAACTTTGGCATAAGAAAGTACTAACATTCAAGCCCAACCCCAGCACTCTTAGAACCTTAGGTAAGAAAGAAACATGATCTGATTTAAATGGTGACTTGATTTCCACAGGGAAAATGCATTTCAAGTCTTGCTAAGTAAGAGATGGCTGGATCTTGAACTAGAATCATAGTGATCAGGGAAAGTGGGTACTAATTGCAGAATCTACAAGATGTCTTGATTGATTGGGTTAAGAAATAAAATTATCAAAAATATCTTGGATAGCTGACACATGCACATTGTATGAATTGAGAAGCAATAAGAATTCTGGGTATAAAATTTGGAGCTTAGGAAAGATTTAAGAACCAGCAATAATAAATGACACCAAGAAATCAATGTCTTTTAAACACAAGAAGACTGATACACATCTGAATTCACAAATACTGTGGCAGCATGCAGAGGGTTTGCACAGATCCAAGTCAGTTGGGGTCTCAGTGCTACGAGGAGGAAGTGGAAACAAATCTTCATCCCAAATCAAAAAGCTATCTCTACTTAACAATTGCTTGCAAAGGCAAAATTAGTTTTCTCCAATGAAATCTCAATGGGTTATACATAAGAGCAGGCCCCATTCCCAGCAGTAGATGGCCAAAACAAAATGAACTCAATTGCATTTTTGAAAATATTTTGTCTCAGCTTGAGCTTGTTTTTTTACCTTATTGGTCTTTTGCTTGTATATTATTATTTCTGACTTTGTATGATTTTTGTGTATGTGTGTATATGTGTGTGTGTGTGTGTGTGTGTGTGTCTGTGTATGAGAGAGACACACAGACAGACAGACAGAGACAGAAACAGCAACAATGAGAAACAGAGAAATTCCTGTGCTTTCCTTTTAAATTCTAGTTTGTTTGTTTGTGTGTTTGTTTTTATTTGCCTGTTAATTTTCTAAGAGAGGAAAGAGAAGCTGTGAAGTTGGATGGGTGAGGAAGTGGCAAAGATCTTGGAGGAGATGAAGGAAGAGAAACCATGATCAGAATGTGTTGTATGAAATTTTTTTCAATAAAAATAAAACTGGGAGAGTGCTTAGTTTTTAACATAATAATTGTGATATCCATAAAATATTCAAGTGAAGATACCAAATTGTCAGAGATATATGCATTTGGGGGCCAAGATATAACCTTATGAAAGAGAAATAAAATGGTATTTACTAATAGGACAATAGTTGTAAATCAGAACTTCCCCTAGAAAGGTGGACTATGTGGTCATTGTGGATTTATGATTCTGGACTTTTTGGAATGGAAAGAGACAATGTATGCTTCAGATATTATTGTCATGTGACATGCAAACAGTATGAGCTAGAGAATGGTGTCTTAGGAGGGGAGAAAAGAAAGATGGGTGGGAGAGAAAAAAGAGAAGGAAGGAGAGAAGGTAGGGGAAGAGAAAAGAACAAGAGAAAAAAGTAAGAAAGGGGAAAGAAAGAAGTGCGGAGGAAAGAAGAATTGGAGAAGGGGAAGAGAGAAGAGAGGAAACCCAAAGAACCCGAGATACAGAGTCTACTAGCTTTACAGAGCCTGTAAATCAAGCAGAGAATGAGCCAACTGAAGAAAACCCATGGTTTGGTCCTCACACCAGGAAACCACGTATCGGAAGATGACTAGGTATTGTCTATCTCTGCAGAACTGAAAAGAATGATTAATATAACACTTCCCCTCACTCTTTACAAAATCAAACAGTGCTACTCAAAGGTCCTTCATATCAGAGAACAGTGATCACAGGGGTGTTTCTGGTATATTCTTCCAAGCCACAGAAACCAAGAAATCCTAATGTTTCTTTAAAAATATGAAAGAATGAAAGAAACGGTAAATAATGAGAAGATTTAGCAGGAAAGCGTGCACACTGGGTTTATACTCTAGCACAACCTAGTGGTCCTGCGCTTAAGAGACAGGTCTAGACAAGAATGAAGAAAATGCCACTGTTAAAATTATATCTTAGCAGTTTCAATCCACCACTGTGACTTCACAGTGCTCACCTGGATCATGGGATTAGCAGCATGATGGATGTCACAACACCACCTAGAGAAGAGCATAAACATTCCCAAGAAGGATATTTTTAGGATTCTCACTGTGTCATACTGTGTCATTGTGCACTAGCAGTAGCTTTTTCCTTTCTTTTTTCTTTTCGTTTTTCATCTAAGCAGTTAAGATATAGCCTGGAATCTTCCTTTTCTGATATGCTAGGCAGGTGCTTATCTATTGTTCTGTAAAGTTGCTCTGAAGCAGTCACAATTTCCCCCACTCCCTCACCTTAAAGTATAACATGAAGCCCAATAAAGACATTCCAGAAAAGACCCAGAGTTTAGTTCACTCAGAATGCAGCTTCCGGCAGAACTAGGTTCCAAGGGAATTCACTTGAACAGACTCATTCAAGAATTTTCAGCATGGCTACACATAGGTGACTAACCACCAGACACCACACACTGGAAATATTCAGAAGTGACTAAATGTACATTGTGTGCACGGCAATTTGTACCAAGCTCAGCAATCACACGGTCGCTTTGTTGACTATGCTGTAGTAGTGTACAGGTCAGAAAAGCCAGGGCTAGAACTCCAGCAAGCTTTAGATGCATGAGGCATCAATGAATGGAGCTTTGTGGACTCAATCATGACTCTCTTTGTTTTAGAGACGAAGTTCTTTGGATGAAATATACATGTGAAGTAAGATGTCCAGTTGGGGTAGGGTCAACATTTGGGTCATAGTGAACTAAGTTCCTACTGCTTTTCATAAATGTGAGGCTCCACAGAAAACATCTACTTGCAGGCAGGTACACCAAAAGAAACTCTGATAGATTAAGACCACATCCCACAAACTTCATGGAAATGAGGCTTTCTACTTCTTTCATCTGGAACTTTGCCCGAACAGAATGCACAGGCACTTCCTCAGAGAGTCCAAGGCTAAAGACACAGAATTACAACCCAATATCCAGTTGTAGGTTCAAAACATAACATCATCTTAGTATTTCAGAGGGAAATACGGCATACAAGTTATGTATAAAGAGTTCCTTAATTGGATTGTTGAACAAGGCTAGAAATAGTTATTGGATTCCCATTGCAGCCAAGTATGTAAATAATTACAATTTGTTAAGGCTGGGATATTAGAAGACATGGCACTTGAAATGTCCATGGCAGCCCATGTTTTATTTCAGATGAGGTTAATGAGTTGTGTGTAGAATGTTCTTAGCTCTTGTTCTTTTGTTGCTGTTACTGTTGTAAGTTTGTTTGGCTCTGAAATAATTCTCAATATCTTCAAAGAGCTACTTAACATGGTACACCTTATAAACAAATATCTGATCGCCCCTTGGGTCTTAGAAAATGAAAAAGAAAGGAATGATGCATCATTTATCTAAAAACTACCCAGCAAGTGTGGCAAAGAACAAGAGCACATCAGTGGGAAAATAGGACAATCTTTCACCCAAGTTACTGAGCATTCATCAGAGGTAGAGTTTGAAGATAAAGAAGAAACTGCCTTTGCCTCTCAGGAGATTGAGACCTAGAATAAGACACAGAAATGCAGACTCTCAAATGTTCTAGACAATGAGGCAGCTGTTGTCAAGCCCTCTCAGAGTGGCAGTAATGTCCTGAGACCCATTAACAGAATTTGAAGATCATAAAAGGCAATCTGGGGTCTGATTTAGGAATAGAGTCAAAAGTCCCTAAATCTGCCCACAACCCCATTGCTGTAGATTCAGCACTTGCTAACAGGAACCAGATTTCTTCTCTTTAGACCATATCTTTAATTTTCCCATGTTTCTAAAATTCAAGAATAGGTGGTTTTTATTTTTCAATCTGATCCTGGTATCTTTGAAGAAAATCCTCCAAGGTAAAAGATTCCCTTGTCCAAAAGAAATAAAACAGACAATTTACAAAAACAGAATGCAAGCAATAACATGCTCAGAAAAATGTTCAATCACATTAGTAATCAGAAAATGTAACATAACGAATTGCTGTCACCTGCCCCCTCAGATGGGCAAAGATTTTAAAGCATATAAAATTCAGCCCTGGTAGGGGTAAGGAACCAGGCACTCTCCTACAACGCTGAAGACGGCAGAAATTGCTACAACTTTTTTAGACGGGCAATAAAGAAATACTTAATCAAAAGCCTTTAAATTGTACAGATCCTCTGATCCAACAGTTCCACTGCAATTATTTCCAAGAGATGGAGACAAACATCTATTTGTGATGGTCTTCATCACTTTGTCTATGTTGCTAAGCCCAAGAAATTGAAAGCACTCTAAATGTCTCACATTAAATAAATTGCTAGAGTACAACGGGATGATGCGCAATCATTGAAGATAATGTTGTTGTAAGACATTTTTATTGATGTGAATATTCATTTTGTGTTATTGGGTATATAAAAGATATTTATAACATGCCCTGGTATGTGTGCATGCTTGTTTAAATATTTGTGTGTATGTATTTATGTGTGTATTTATTTATGTATGTATATATTTATGTACATATGTGTAAGACCAGAACCTGAGCCTTATGAATACCCATCATCACTGTCAAACTCTTTGACAGGGAGCAGTCTCCATTTGCATGCAGTTTTGTAGAGACAACACAGTATGTGATTTTGCTCTAATGCATGTACCTCACCACATCTGATCCCACAGTAAACATCTACCAGGTCTTCAAAATGTGATTTATGTATCACTTCTGCCCTGAATATTTCTATGTCTCCCACATACAAAGCTATTGTTTTTAGCAGGCCAAGAACAGCCATGAATTTTCATGCTTAATCCCTGAGCTTAGAAAAGCAAATGAATAAATAAATAAATAAATAATCAATCTCACCACTACCTTAACCTAGTTCTAAAATAGATTCAGATATTCAAAAAATGTTCTTCTCTTAAGACTGTCCATAGAAGACGAGTTTGTTCATGGTTACATGCAATGGTACAATTGTATTCACATACTCACAGCATGCAGTACGCAAGTACATATTAAGACTTGCCACTATGCACCTTTCTTTCTCAGTCTTCCCATCCAAAGAAGAGAATGAAACACCAAGAGATGAATGGAGAAGGCAATAGACTTCCCTTCCCTTAACACTCAGGCTCATTTAATTTCTAAATCTCCAAGACCCAAAGCAACATGGGACCAGTCCAGAATTTGTCTGACCCATGATACCTTCAAGGGGCTAATGGCTTTTGGAAAAAGAAAGTTCTAAGTAAGTTTATTCTAATATCTCAACTTACTCTCCTTTCTCCCTGTTTATGGGGGGGGGGGTTGTGACAACATGTAACAGTAGTTATAGTCTTTGATGTAGTTCTGTTGGAAAGCCCTGGGATTTCTAGGGGAGTCTCTGCTAGAGGAGGAAAGCAGGAAGGTAGTCCTAAATATAATAATCATGGCTTCTTCTATCTTCTCTCTATCTTCCTCCCTATCCACACTGACCCTGCTGGGCTGGGTTAAAAGAAGATGAGAAATCTAGATCTATAAAGATGAAATTGCTAACTTTGGGTTACCAAGACAAATGTGGGCAACATTACAAATTCTCAACTTGGGATCCTTTGTCATCATCAGAGGTAAGCAGATTTCCCATGAGTCTTTAAATGGCTTCAGTTCGGGCTCCCTAACTTGCATGGGGCTTCTTCTAAATCCTGAGAAAGGTCCTGGCCATGTGTTTACATAGGCATCTGGGCTTGCTATTGTAGTTTGTTTTTTATGTAACTTACAAGAAGGTATTTTAGTATTTTAAGCACACGTAAAAGTCAACTTTAAGTAAAATTCACCTTGTGGTGAGAATCTATATAGCCCTGCGCATAACTGGATTTATTTCTAAGATTTGCACCAATTTGTTATACAATTAAGTCCCTCATAAGAGTGTCTTCCAGGAGCATATCTGCTTTGCAGAACCACCAGGTTCAGTACGTATGCCCTATCTTGATGAAAACGTTGTCTACAGTGCCCAGCATGGAGTGTTAGTAGAAGAGAAGAAACGAAACATGCAATGAAAAAAGACAGGATCTGGGAGATATAATTGTGGCTTGGATTTGAAATGCACCCCAGATAGACTCACATGTCCCATGCTAGTGGGGTAGTTTTGCAATTTGTAAAATCTTTAGAAAGTGGAGCCATGCTGGAGAAATCGGGTCAGTAGGGACAGACTTGAGGTTTTATAGCTTGAAAACACTTCCTGCCTGTTCTCTTCTCCCTGAATATACAATGTGAGCAGAGGCCTCATGATCCTATTGCCATCTTTATACCTCCATGGTGGACCATATCCTCCTCAAACTGTGAACCAAATAAACCTGTCATCATGTAAGTTGCTTCTTGTCAAATGTTTGATTCCAGCAATAAAAAAGTAATATTCTTCAAAGTTCTTTTGAAAAAAAGTTAAAAGGGCTCTCTTTTCTTTCAAATTTGATAATGATCCTAGATGTTTACCTGATACTGCCTGAATACAAGTTGTGAACCCAAAAGTAATTTGTCTTTAATTATCAATAGTAAAAAATAAATTTTGATCAACCATACTGGGGAAGAGATTTGAATTCTCTTTATATTCTCTATAGAAAATGGTATTATAAAATGTCACAGGAATAAGGCAATCAGTGTATATTCAGCCAAAAGAGAAGATATGAAAAGGCATTATAAAGAAATGCCAAGAAGTCAATTTAAAAATGTTATTTTTCTGATTTTGTGAAGCTTGTGGCATTTGTCGGCTTTTAAGAAACCATTACTTTCTAAAGGCTTCTTAGTCTAGATAAACATCCTTATTCATGCCTAATTTTGTATTTGTTTTGTATCCCTTTCCTTAAAGAAAGATTCAAAGTTGTATAAGCATCAATCTCTACAAAATCTGATTATAATTTTTGTAATACTTTCTGTGCACATACTAAGTACACCCATGGGCTACAGTGTATAAACTCTCCCTTCTCGTTCTATTTCCTTCTCTCGGGGAACAAATTCCCATTTTACAACTAAAAGGTTTTTACTCAAAAGAAATAAGAAGGTTTTGGAGGTGTCTCAGTGGGTAGAGTGCTCGCCATGCAAGTGTGAAGACCTAACTTTAGATCCCCAGCACCCACATGAATACTAAATGGCCATAGCAGCCCACCTGTAATTCAGCACTTGGCAGACATCCCCTTGGAATCATAGGACCATTTTTTGGAATGTTTGCTTCCCAATTGGTGGAAATGTTTGAAAAATCGTACAATGTATTTTCTCCTTGGAGGAGGCATGTCCTAGGGATAGACTTTGAAGTTCCAAAATCCTACAACATCCCCAACTCTCTCTCTCTCTCTCTCTCTCTCTCTCTCTCTCTCTCTCTCTCTCTCTCTCTCTCTCTCTCCCTCCCTCCCTCCCTCCCTCCCTCCCTCCCTCCCTCTCTCTCTCTCTCTCTGTCTGTATATTTCTTTGTGTCTGTCTCTCTCCATCTCTATCTCTCTGTGTCTCTGTGTCTCTCTTGCTTTCTCTGTGTGTATCTGTCTCTTTCTCTCTTTGTCTCTGTTTTTCTCTCTATGTTTCTCTTGCTCTCTCTCCCTCCTCTCACCTTCTTGCTCTACCTTGTGTTTTTAGAGCAGATGTAATTCCTCAGCTATGGTTAAATGTGCCATGCCAGCCTCCCTGATGTCACTATGCATCCCTTCATAATGGTCATGGACTCTTGCCATCTGAAACCACGATTCCCAAGTCAAATGCTTTTAACAACTGTTTTGATCATGGTGTCCTTTCACAGCAATAGAAAAGTATATAAGTCTGATGGGGGGATATGCCTCACCTGCAAAGAATAACAGCGCAAACGAATATCCACCAAGCACCTGGTGTGCTCTGTGACTACACTAATATATTCATAATCATACATTCTGTCTCTACAATGGATAGGAATCATTTCCCCCTTCTTTTATACGAAAATCCTGACAGTGAAAGAAACTAGAGAGCATAGTTAAGATTACATAGCTTGTGTGTGGTACAGCTAGGATTAGAATTGAGCTGTCTCTGGGGCTAAAGCAATGTCTAGCCACTACAGATCAAAATTAAGATCCACTGTCTTCAACTATGTTGCAGAGGGAAAAAACAAGAGGAGGATAGAAATCACGGAGGAACATAGTTGTCTGTAAAAATCTCCTATTTCACCTTGCCCTGTGCTCTCCTGTGCACTTGTAAACCACAGGGAGTCATATCCATCTTTATTTTTAGCATGCCTGTATCTTGGTGTGCCTACATCAGCTTGCTGAATGATTTGGGGCCTAAATGCATCCATTGTGCGTTTGGTTTTTAATCAACTCTAATTGGTTTCCTTCTCCCCTTTGTGAATTATATTCCTTGCCTCTGGGCATATGTCAGTCACAGAGTTCAAAATTCCTCTAGTCTCAGGAATGCATCAAAGCAAATTGCATTGATCACTGCCAATTGGCTCTCGGGATTCAACAGCATACCACCAGGAGGAAGTGAGAAGAATGGGGGAGAAGAGAGAGGAGAAGGAAATGGGAGGAGGAAGAGGAGGAGGCACTGGTGAGAAAATACAATAGTCTCTCTCTCTCTCTCTCTCTCTCTCTCTCTCTCTCTCTCTCTCTCTCTCTCTCTTCTCTTCTCTTCTCTTCTCTTCTCTTTTCTCTCTCTCTCTCCCTTCTTTTCTTTCTCCCTTCCTCCCTCCCTCCCTCTGAAATCATTGTTTAGACAGACAAATTATACTCTGCTATCAAATATTCCCCCATTGGATTTTTAACCTAGGTTAATAAGGTAAGTAAAAGGTTGATTAAACAGAACAAATGTCTTAATCCATATTTGTGTTACCATTACAAAATACCTGAGGCTATATAAGGAGAAATGCTTATTTGGCTCATAATCCTAGAAATAAAAAGGAGTGGGTGAGTGTGATCAGGATTTATCTACCTTCCACATGGTCCTACCTTTTAAAGGCCCTGCCACCATTAAACACTATCATTTCGGGGAACAAACTTCTAGCAAATGAGTTTGTGGAGACAAATGGTAACCTAAGCAATAACACTGGGCTTCTCAGTCTGGGTACTTTATATACTTTGCAATAAAGCACTCATTACTAAGGAGAAGAATGTGCATCATAGCCTTAGCAATGGAATGCTTAGCCAGTAGGTCCCACAACTATAATTATCTGAATTATCTCTAGACATAGCCAGATATTCCCAAAGGGAAAAACTACCCCTGGCTGACAACCACTGGAATCAAGGGAAAATCACATGTGTTATCTCATGACTCAATGGAGGATTCCTGCCACTTACTGCGACTTAAGCTTGCTTCAGAGATCTTCTGCACTATGTCTTTCACTCTCCATAGACCCTCTGCAAATCATACGCAAACACTGAATTGACCATAGGTACCTGGGAACATGAAAGTGTTTCTGCTCCAAATAATTGGGAAATTTAGCTTTTCTTAACCAATTTCATGAATCAATTTTCAATTACACAAAGACTCAGCACCTATACTGTAAGCAATGCATTCAGTCATGATTGAACTGCCCTAATATCTGTACTTCCAAGCTGCTGACAAATATGACAGAGCACCAAGTTATAATGAACCAGAAGAGCTAAGCACACATCAGGCCTAGCACATTTATTTGCACATTATTGTTCACATAACATCTGTCCCTGTGCCATGGAGCACTGAATAATAATATAAGGAGTAGGGCATTTGGATACATGGACAAAAGTGGTTCCCAAATGAGGTTTGATGAGACAACAGGTCACTCTATAAATACTAGTGTGATTTCAGATAGCCCATGTGCCTGTAAGGCGCACAAAATAAAACTGAACATATAACACTGACTCCTTTTCCCAAACCCTTTGAATCGGTCTCAAAACTCACACAAGTTGAAAAGATGCAAAGCACCATAAAAGAGCTGAAATTGGATTGTTCTGGAAGAAAACATAAGAAGCTAATTCAGTCCAAAAGGGGACTTAAAACTGGAGAATGGAGATGTTGCAGAAAGAATGAATATAATGACTGTTGGCCCTTTCCACACAGAAAACTGCACAGGCCCTAGAATGCACTTAATGCTTATTCAATTCCCCTTTTCTTGTTGCCTTTCTTTTCTCCCTCCTGTTCTTTCTCCTTACCGTCTCCCACCTCTGTTAGTAGGTTGAAAGCTATCATTACCAATCTATTTATATATTGATATGAATTGGTTTTCTGCCCCATGATCTCATTCCCCCAGAAATATTCAAGTTATAGATATTAAGGGAAGTCATCTCACACATATGGATAAGTACCTTTACCATCCCGAGGAGAATTGCTTCTAATTTACTTATGAGATGAAATCATCACTGATGGCTTCCAGCTATCTATCTTAGATTAACTCAAAAACTCAGGTGAGAGCAAATGCTGGCAAAGATGTGGAGAAAAGGAACACTCCTCCACTGTTGTTGGGATTGCAAGCTGATAACCCACTCTGGAAATCAGTCTGGCATTTCCTGAGAAAATTATACATAGTACTACCTAAAGATCCAGCTACACATCTCCTGGGCATATACACAAAATATGCTCCAATGTAACAAGGACACATGCTCCACCATGTTCATAGCAGCTATGTTTATAATAGCCAGAAGCTGGAAAGAACCTAGATGTCCTTCAACAAAAGAATGGATACAGAAATTGTGGTACATTTACACAATATACTATTATTCAGCTATTAAAAACAATGACTTCATGAAATTTTTAGGCAAATGAATGTAACTTGAAGCTGTCACCCTGAGTGAAGTAACCCAGTTTAAAAAAAAAATGCATGCTATGCACTCACTGATAAGCAGATACTAGCCAAAAAAGTCTCTGAATACTCTTTTTTTTTTTTTTAGTAATATCGTTTTTTTTATTACTAAACTAATAATAATGAAACATACTAGTTTTGTAACGTGAAAGGATTGTTTCTGGTTTTGATCTCACCAGAATGAAAAAGTAAAAAACTTGAATGTGAACTTTAAATTAATAATTGTTCTTTAGATGTGTGTGTGCGAGTGTGTGTGTGTGTGTGTGTGTGTGTGTGTGGTCTTGGTTTGCTGTTGTTGTTTCAAGACAGAGTCTTACTATATATTTCTATTTTTTTAACGACTTTATTTTGCAAAACAAAGATAAATGTAAAGATTTTAAACATTTTTTGCTTAAAATTATACATTTTTGTCAGTACTGTTTTTTCAGACATTAAAATAAATTTTACATAAAACCATGTGAATATGTTTTTTAGTCAGTACTTGATTTTTTTCAAGGGCTTGACAGTATGCATTGAAAACATACTAGTTGCAATAAGTGTAAAGTACATGCAAAACAAAACACAACATGGAAATAGTCAAAGTCTTCTTGTTTTGTGAATATATGTATATTTTTTGTTTTCTTTATTTCTTGGACTTCATACAGTCTGTGAGTTGTTTCTGGGGGAGTGCAAGCCTCTGGGGTTAGCATCCCACTATCAGTGACTGCATATTATGTCTGTTCTTTTGTGACTGGGTTATGTCACTCAGGATGATCTTCTCTAGATGCAGCCATTTTCTTAAGAATTTGGTTAAGTCATTGTTTTTGGTGGCTGAGTAGTATTCCATTGTGTATATGTACCACAATTTTTGTATCCATTCGTCTTCTGAAAAACATCTGGGTTCCTTCCAGCTTCTGGCTATTATAAATAGAGCCGCTATGAACATTGTGGTGCATATATCTTTGTTGTGTATTAAAGTGTCTCTGGGGTATATGCCCAGCAGTGGAATAGCTGGGTCTTCAGGTAGTACTATATCCAATTTTCTGAGGTATCGCCAGACTGATTTCCAGAGTGGTTGTATTAGCTTGCAACCCCACCAACAGTGGAGAAGTGTTCCTCTTTCTCCACAACCTCCCCAGCATCTGCTGTCATCTGAGTTTTGGATCTTGGCCAATCTGACTGGTGTGAGGTGGAATCTTAGGGTTGTTTTGATTTGCATTTCCCTGATGGCTAAGGATGTCGAGCACTTCCTCAGATGTTTTTCAGCCATTCGGTGTTCCTCAACTGAAAATTATTTGTTTAGCTCTGTACCCCATTTTTAATAGAGTTATTTGATTCTCTGGTGTCTAGCTTTTTGAGTTCCTTGTACACCTTGGATATTAGGCCTCTATCTGATGTGGTGTTGGTAAAGATCTTTTCCCATTCTGTTGGTTGCCATTTTGTTTTCTTGACGATGTCCTTAGCCTTACAGAAACTTTGCAATCTCATTAAGTCCCATTTGTTAATCTTTGACCTTAGAGCTTGAGCCATTGGTGTTTTGTTCAGGAAATTTTCTCCTGTGCCTATGTGTTCTAAGGTTTTCCCTACTTTCTCATCTAATAGTTCCAGTGTATCTGGTTTAATGTGGAGATCTTTGATCCACTTACACTTGAGCTTTGTGCAAGGAGATAAGAACGGGTCTATTTTCATTCTTTTGCATGTTGAGTGCCAGTTGGACCAGCACCATTTGTTGAATAGGCTGTCCTTTTTCCATTGAATGTTTACTGCTCCTTTGTCAAAAATCAGGTGACCATATACATGAGGGCTCATTTCTGGATCTTCTATTCTATTCCATTGATCCACTTGCCTATTTCTGTACCAGTACCATGCAGTTTTCAGCACAATTGCCTTGTAATATAGCTTGAGGTCAGGGATAGTGATTCCCACAGATGTTTTTTTGTTGTTGAGGATGGATTTCGCTATTCTAGGTCTTTTGTTATCTGAATACTCTTGAAACAATTCACAGACCTAATGAAGCTCAAAAAGAAGGAAGGCTAGAATGTAGATGTTTCAGTCCTTCTTAGAAGAGAGAACAAAACACTCACAGGAGGAAATGAAGAGGCAAATAGAGTATCAGGGATTGAAGAAAAGATCATCCAGAGACTGCCTCACCCAGGGATCCATCCCATATGCAGCCACCAAACCAAGGTACTATTTCTGATACCAAGAAGTGCTTACTGACTGAAGCCTGATATAGATGCCTCCTCAGTGGTTCTGTCAGAGCCATACTGATACAGATGAGGAAGCTTGCAGTCAACCATTGGAATGAATGAACACAGGAACAACAATGAAGGAGCTAGAGAATGAAGTGAAGGAGCTGAAAGCATCTGCAACCCCATGGAAAGAACAACATTATTAACCAACCAACCTTCCACAGCTCCCAGGGACTACAACACCAACCAATGAGTACGCATGGAGTGACCCAAGGCTCCAGTTGCATATGTAGCAGAGGATAGCATTCTCTGACATCAATGGGAGGAGAGGCATTTGGTCCAGTGAAAGCTCATTTTCCCAGTGTAGGGGAAAGCTAAGGCACTGAGGTGGTAGAGGGTGGATGGAGAGGGAACACCTTCATGGAGGCAAGTGGAGGGGAGCATAAAAGTGGGGGGAAAGGGATAACATTTGAAATGTAAATACAAAAAATATTCAATAAAAAAGAAAACAAGATAAAGAAGTTTGGTGAGTTCAGCAAGAGATGCAAGAATCCTAACAGTGGGAGATTAAAAGATACCAACTCTGAAAAGAACCAACTGTTGTTACTATAGACTAAAGAATCTACAATGCATTATAGGTACAAATCTACAATCTCAGGACTAGGGAGAAAGTTCAAGAGCAGCCTTAGATGCATAATGAATGGAGGCCCTCCTAGACTGCCTGTCTCAAAAGATAATAAAATAAAAGCAAATATCAGGAACAGCAACTCTAGTAAATCTGAAAATGAAGGTGAAATTCTAAACTCAAAAATCTGGGCCATATGCCTTTGGCAAGGCACTAATATCCAAAATGCACAAAGCACTCAAAAAGTCGGCAGTGGGTAGAGTCAAGCTGCTTTGAACACATAGATGTAAGTTTCAAAAAATAACTAAAAATATTATCTTTACAAACTGAATGAAAAAGAACTAAATAACTCAATTTTTAATGGACAACAAACATAAATAGGCATTTCTCAAAGGGATTTATCAGTGCTGTTGAGATAGCTCAGCATGTAAAATCATGTGCTGCCAAGCCTGATGACCAGAGTTCCATCCCCAGAATGCAAATGGTAAAAGAGGAAAAACAAATGTTCTCTAGTTCATCAATTGGATATATAAAACTGAATAGGTAGATAGATAGATAGATAGATAGATAGATAGATAGATAGATAGATAGATAGATATAGAGAGATAAAGAGATAGAGAAAGAGATAGATAAAAATTTTAAAGAGATAAAAGCTTAGAGTCTAATGATAGCTGTCAAAGACTGGCATAAATGGAAGAAGGGGAGAAACTGACCAAATAATTCATAATTAAAATTAAAAGCAATACATCTCCAAAGATTTACTTGCAGCAAGGTGTCTATTAATAATAGTAACATATTATATTCTTGAAAATTGTAGAGAGTGTATCTTCTGTGTTCTTGTCATACCAAAAAAATGTTGCATCATCTGTTAATTAGCCAGATTTAACATCCCACAATATTCTTTTATTTCAAAGCATCACATTGTTTAATGCTAGCTTTAATTTTTAAACGTTAAAAAACTGTAATGGCAAACAAAAAATCTCTCCTCCTGATTGTGACCCACCTACACAGAAGTGACAGAATTCTGGAAGCCAGCCAGCTGGTTTACGTAGCTTATTTCAGGATCTTATATCTTCTAGAAAGATATTAGGGAATAAGAATATTTTTATATCCTAGATGCCTTAGAATTGGCTAGCCTCTGGTCAGCATGAAAAATGAGTTTAATGGAAATAAACTGATAATCTTGCCATGAGGGAAATCAGAACATGCTATTTCCTACCAGTGGAGAGGAAGCCAGGCAAAGAACGGGACCACAACACAGATCCCAAGGCCCAAGAGTGTCTGCTGTGTAAGTCTCCTTCTTCCAAGAAGATTGGGAGGATTGAAGTGCTAGCTGCTCCCAGCTGGTTGTCATGGCTATATTTCAGTCATGGAGCTCTATCCAATCACTTTAATTCTTCAAGCTGCTGGCCAATAAGTATTCAATCTAATAGATATATGAACTCAAACATAATATGACTGCTACTCTCCAATACTCCTCTCTCACAAGGAGAGAATCATGGAATAATATAGTTTTACCCTAAAGACTCTCTAATCCAATATGTTCTTGAAAGGTCACAAACCTCCTACTGAGAGTATATGACTTGAATTTAGATGCCACTGGAGACATTGCATTAAATATCATGGAATTACATAGAGGAAAATGTTTATTCTCAATAAAAGTGTTTATTCTTCCTTTGGGAAATATCATTCAAGTCCTGGTTATTAGTACATTTTCATGCCACTCTAATATTGCCTGATCTTTTTAAAAAACAAATAGCAGACTCAAAGCTCATAAATTCCAGAGAAACACTATCTGGTTGGACTCTAATAACATTATGTTGTTTGTATTACATTTAGGGTTGTGGCTACTTCCTATTTGTGTGAGGCACTACTGCAGTGCTTATGGCTATACATACAGTTTCATCTTAAATAAGTTATAATTATAAATTTACTAGAAAAATCCTAAATAAACATTAGCATGTTGGAACGCAACTATAGAAACCTATGCTCATCACATGCAAATGACCAGTATTTATGGAAAATCAACTTCATATTCATCCTTTATTTTGTAGATAAATCATGACCCATGCTTTATTCAATACCATTTAGTAGCAAATCCAGGACTTAAAGTGAGGTCATACAATGCCCACACTTACCAGTCAACATGAAGTATACACTCTAGTAGGCTTTCAAGGTCTTCCAGTCAGAGAGAAGACAGCGCCTGAAAGCTCTCAATAATGTCTCCCTCTTTATTTTGTCTCCAATGTCATATGATAATGTAATAGAATTGGTCTATTTGCTTATTATTCAAGATCTTGGTACACAGAGCCTAAGACCTTCCTGAAAGATCAGAGCAACAGGAGAATATTTTATTATGCTTGACTTTTTTCCTTGGTTCCTGACATAAGAGTTCCTTAAACCCCTGGACTATTAGAGCAGGTTTTTTCAATAGATACACAGAGAGATGGATGGATGAATGACTGGTGATTAGAATTTCACAAATAGCTTCAAAATGGGAGCTGGTTGCCAACAAGGCTAAGGAGGGATAAAAGGTTTAACATTTTCATTCCCATCTTCTATTTCCTGGAAAAAGGAAAGGGATCAAGAATTGAGTTCATCACCAATAGTCATTCCTACACAATCCAACTTACAAAAAACCATCTTAAACAATATCATTCAAAGAACTTCCAAGTGGTCAGATACCTTTATATTCTACAAGAATTTGGAAGAAATACTTGGACCTGAAGTGAATATAAATTCCACAAGAACCAACAGAATTAGAGTTGACTATCCTGGACCCCCGGAGCTCTCAGAGTTTGAACCGCCAACCAAAGAACATTCATAGGCTGGACTTAGGCCTCCATGCATGTATGTAGCAGATATGCATCATGGTTTTCATGTAGGCCCTGAACAACTGGAACAGGGTTATCGCTAAAACTATTACCTCTCTGTAGGATATGGTCTTCAAGCTGGACTGCCTTGTCTGGCCTCGGTGGGAAAGAAAGTGCCTACCTAGCCTCACAGAGACTTGAAGGGCCAGAGTGGGAGAATATCCAGGGAGACCCCACCTGATCAAAGGAGCATGGGATGGGGGAGGGTTGTGGGAGAGGGGACTAGGAGTGGGACAGTGAGCAGGATGTAAAATAAATAAGTGAAAAGAGATTTTAAAAATAAAACAAACAAAATAATAAAAAATAAATTTGCTATTAACTTGGACTTGGGAAATTGAGAGCAATTTTCTAGAAATAGCAGTGAGGATATACAAGCTGAAGAGGCTACCTCCTATAGCCAGGCAGGAACCCCAGTGGAGGGGTAAGAGTAATAACCCATTCACAAAGCTTTTGGCCTAAAATTTGTCCTGTCTACAAAAAATGCAAAAGATGGAGCAGAAACTAAGAAAATAACTAATATCAGGCCCAAGTTGAGACACTTCTCATTGGCAAGCACCAATCACTGACACTATTAATGATACTCTGTTATGCTTGAAGACAGTAGTCTAGCATGGCTGTCCTCTGAAAGGCTACACCCAGAAGCTGATTCAGACAAATGCAGCGACCCACAGCCAAACACTGGATGGTTTGAGGACTCTTATGTAAGAGTTAGGGAAAGGATTAAGAGGTCTGAAGGGGATAGTAACTCCACAGGAAGACCAAGAGAGTCGACTAACCTGGACCCTTGGGGGATGTCATAGTATGGACCACCAACCAAAGAACAAACATACACAGGTTGGACCTAGTCCCCCCAACACACACATATATGTAACAGATGTATAGCTCGCTCTTCACATGGGTCTCCCAAAAACTGGAATGGGGGCTGTCCCTGAATCTGGTACCTACCTATGGATTCCATTCCTCTAACTATGTTGCCTTGTTTGGCATCAGTGGAAGATTTACTGAGCCCTACAGTGACTGATGTGCTGAGGAATTATATTCAGAGGAAATCCACCCACTCAGAGGAGAAGAGAGAAGGGACTGAATGAGGTGGGGAATGGAAGGAGAACAGCTACTGGAATGTAAAATGAACAAATAAATGAATGGGCATAAACAGTTTGTCAAATCTAAAAATGAAAGATGTCTAAACCACCCAGGTGAGTTGAAGCTCTCAGTGAAGAATGGCTTGTGTGTAGTTTAGTACAATCTAGAAAAGAGTATATCACCTTCAACCTGGTGTGGTGAATGGTGCCCCTCTTAGCAATTCTGTATTCCAACCCTTATTTTCAGATTTACAAAGCCATAGAACATCGCATCACCCTTTCCAGTTGACGTCCCCCAACTGTAAACATCTCAATAGTGGATATGGTCTGGATGTGTCCCCTAAAAGGCATGTGCTCCCCAATGCAATAATGTTAAGTGTTGGGTGCCCCAAGTTAGGCTTTGAGGGATGAACTTTTCATCACAGAAATGAGACACACTGAGATATCTCTCTCTCTCTCTCTCTCTCTCTCTCTCTCTCTCTCTCTCTCTCTCTCTCTCTCTCTCTCTCTCTCTCTCTCTCTCTCTCACACACACACACACACACACACACTCACTATTTCTCCTTTCTCCTGTTTTCTCTCTACTTTCCCTTTCTCTCTTCCTCCTTTCTACCCTTTCTTTCCATCCTTACCTGTTGACCAAGTGATACCTTCTGCCATGTTATGAAATAGGGAAATGTTCATACTAGATTCTGGTCCCTCAGTCTTGTATTGTCTATTTTCCAGCACTGTAAGCCATCAATTTGTGTTCATTATAAAACACTCAGACCTTGGTATTCTGTTATAGCTGCACAAAACAGCCAGAGACAAAGACACAAATACCAGGGTTTTGCTCTTTCCTCTGGGTCCCTTCCATCTCCTGACCTCAATCCATTGTATGATCATTATCTCTTTAAAACACTGTTTCTTTTCACAAAAAGGTACTTACATGTAACCATATTTCAAAATTACCTCCTGTGCAAAAATTGGACTGAATTACCTAATCTGCCATTACTCAGAAGCAGAGGTTCACACAAGGTTGAAGGTTGATTAAGGTCTTCTTCATCCAAAAGGAACATGAGCTTGCTATTCCCTATTCACTTATAATACTTAGTAACTATGTAGTCCTGTATCAGTGCAAGCAGTCACAAGGCAACAATAATTGATCCAACTATATACTGTGTGACCTCAATGCTGTGAGTGAACATGTTTGCTTAGGTAAGAGGAGATCTGATGGTTCAGTCTTACATCTCTGAAAAGGCAAAGACAATGACATTGTGATTTTAAGATTCTCATGGAGGGTGGTTTGAGTAAAGCAATAATGACTGTATTTGTAACCAAGCAAAGCATAGGTGAGTCTAGAGGCACAAATGTTTAGGGGATGTTTGAAGATCAGAGAATACTATATACCTCCGTTATTGGAAGAAGCTGGTTTTGTTAAGTAACATTTCACTTCAGTTTATTTATATGTTTACTTTTTATTGGCTTATATTCATTGTGCATAGTGCTTGGTTTAAAAGGACATTTTCCTACAAATAAGTAAAACAATTGTGAACTCACAGCGGCTGTGTAACTTGTGCCAGACTAAGCCAGCCAAAACTCTAGCACAGATGGGACAGATAATTCGCATGCCTGTCTCACCTCTTACTGAGGAGCTATTAGTAATTAATAGTTGCTGAGGAAGACAGAAATATTCTATTTTTTTAATGTGGACACTGGTAGGTTCCCCATGCTCAGTGGATGGTCTCATGCCCATGTATATACATATATGACTAACTTGACTAGACACGTTGACAAAAAGGAAAAGAAAAGAATAAGTTTGGAGGAAGGTATGCAGGGAGAAAGTGGGGTGGTTGGAATGTTGTGGATATGATCCTATTTCATCAGTGACATATATGCAATTCTCAAGGATAGAGAAAAATATCTTTTAAAAGAAATATTACATCAAGTTTAGAAGCATAAAAGATTTACCATGATTGAATCAAAAGTTAAGCTACTGTTATTTGATAAGAACAAGCTCTAGTTTCTCCATCTTTAAAAACCTCTATTAGAAAAACTTATCTAAAAACTAGGAGAAAGGAGAAAGCAATCTAACTTTTCATACTGTGTGTGTGTGTGTGTGTGTGTGTGTGTGTGTGTGTGTGTGTGTGTGTTTATAACTGAGGGAAGTATCTTTATCTTTCAAAGAATATTTGCCACATTGCACCCCATGGGAATGAATCAAAAGATTAAAAGGTCTATAGCCATTGGCGTTGATCTACTGTGTAATAGAATATGTAGATGTTGGGATCTCATCTCTTCCCCTTACAAAGGAATAATAATGTCACCATGTTTTCAGCTGAGTCCCACTGTGTGCAGTAGTCACTGGATCAAGGACATTAAGAGTGATCGCCACATTCCAGAGCTCTTTCCTCCTCGTATAGGGAAGCTGCATTCTGTATGTGTGTGGCTCGTAAAATTCTGAGAGCCTTGTCATACACTAACTAGTATCTGGTCTATGATATCTGGTCAAGTGAACCACTCAATGTATGAAAGAATTAAAATGAAAAATTTGTAAATGATCAAGGAAGTAGGTATCACTCTACTGTCATTGCTGGGTCACCCCACCCCTGACGTCTGGAAGCTACCAGTTTATGGAGAATACTGACCCAGAAACTGAGATCAAACAAAGATAATGACACTGTCCAATATCAACCTGAACTCAGGCAGGAAGCCTTCATATTTTACATAAAATGTAGATGTTGCATTTGCTAGCAGACAGAGCTCTAGTGAGTGATGTAGAGACAAATCTTCCAGTAAAATAAATACCAAGGGCAAAAATTTATCACTGTGCAAATAAGGAATAATGTGGCATAAAGTTCCATGACAGAAACAAGGCAAGACAATTTAAAAATTTTAAATTTAAGTTTTATTAGTACAAGTGTTAGAATATAGGGAGAAAGTAAAATAATCCTAAAAAAATGTTTAATAAACCTGACTGTTCAAGTGTAGCATATATCATCAAAAATAATAACCATAAAGTCAGACTTAAATGAAGTACTAAAAATTCTTGTATTTATTTAAATTATTGTATATCATGTATTTAAAAATATACAGGGTGACTTAAAAGAATAAACTGTCTATAACTCTCAATTGAATAGTGTTTAATATTTATTGATATGTTGAAAATGATATGTAAAAATGATAGAAATTTAAGTGCATAATTGTAGAAATATATAGGCAAACATCTAAAATTATTAAGTAGACATGTATGCAATTACATGCAAGAGTAGGATTTATTACAGGAAATTTTTACTTCCTTCGGTTTTAATTATAATTTGATGAAATTTTTAGAATGCTGCACTCCTATTGCTCTCATGTTTATACTGGAGAAGAAACAGTTAACTGGGAAGGAGATGTTATAGCCCAATGTAGAAAACAGTAAAATTTGGAATCAGAAACCAGCAGAGTTCAGATATTCACTCTGCCACCTAATGGGCCTCATGACCTGTGACTTTCATCAATAGGTCTGTTCTTCTCACCTGGTAAATGAGCTTGAGGGCAGTGGCATCGCAAGACAGGAACATGGAGGAGGCTTAGACTATGTCTTAACACATCAGAAGTGCTCAGCAAATATAAGTGGCTCACGGTAAAAAAATAAAACACTCCCTGAATTTTAATAGTCATCTTCCTCCAAATATTATCATCTTAGCCTCTTCTCTCCAAAGTTTTAGCTGGCATTTGGAACATTTTTATTTTCCCTCAGGACATATAGTATATATTTTTTATGATTCAATAATGAACATCAAGGATAAAATAAAATTTGCTTATAGCTTCTATGTAACCATTATGAAGGGTAAAAGATATCTACATTGTCCTAGGAGCTGCTTGGATTTGGTGGTGTCTTTAAAGGGCTGGGATAAAGATGCTCCAGGGTAGGGAGTGTAAGACACTAGGCTTATGCAGACTGAGAAATCAGAGATGTCGACATACATTGCTAGAGGTAGGGGTAGGGAATGGTGAGAGAAAATTTATTACTGACCCTTTATTGACAATGCTTTTTTCTTCTGGGTCCTCTGGGAAAAGCTTGATCAGATAGCCTGACCGTGAAACATGACCTGTTTTTGATCTGAAAACTTGGCCACAGCTATGGGATCTCCATGGCTTCCTGATCCTCCTGAGACCCAAGAAGCATATTTGTCAATTCCAAGCTTATGGTTTTCCTACTATTAAAACTCTCCAAACACAGAAATGGCACCAGACTTCCACCAGACTTGACTTACAATCCACTTCCATCAGAATCTTTTCAACATTCTGAGATCAGTTCCCATACCAAAGAAGTCAACTCTACAAACCAGCCGAGATGAAATACAAATTGTTCTAAAACCACTGGTTTCAAAATGTATCCATGCATTGCTTTTAAAAGCTAAGTTAACCTAGTTCCAAGATGACCTAGAAATGCTACAATTTATATCTTAAATTTATCAATATACCATACATATTTTATGAGTTCTTCAGCACACATTCCCTGAACATTTGCTGTGTTACCAAATAATGTTTTCAGTAATTGTGGTATTAAGATTAAACACAACAGAAGAGATCCTAATCCTGGTGATAAGGGTGAGAGAATTCCAAAGAGAATATCAGGAAATTTGTGGATAATGAGAAGGGGGACATACAGTGACAGGTAGCTGGTGATGCTCTCAGAAAAGCTAACTTAGGGAAACACACATTTAAACTGAAAATATTTTTAAAGGTCTTTGATAAAGGTAGTTAAGAAATGTGCTTGTCCTAACAGTTCAAATCCATACATCTCTTTGTTCCTCATTAAGTCAACACTGGCATTAATAAACACAAATGTTCCTCGGAATTCAATTTTCAAAGTGCTGGTTTGAATGTAGAGGTAATTTAGGTGAGGGTGCGGGATGAACACACCACCTACACTCTAGCATCCACCACATGCTGCCAGAAGCACACCTCAGAGAACTATTCAGGGTCTGCAAGATTGTCCCAGGAGGACCACCTACACCTGAAGGGATGTGGTGTTGTCTGCTCCTTTGTAAGAAGGGCATGCTGAGATTGAAGAGGTTATATACTCCCTGTGGGTGCAGTATGTAGTCACATGAAGCTCCCCGCACCACCATCTGCCAATCTCAGCGGCCAGTATTAGCAATAACAAGCCAGTATTAGCAAACTGAAAACCATGAGCCAAATCTAACCTCAATATCTGGTTTTGTTGACACACAGGCACAGTTTACTATGATCATCTGTAGCATATAGTGCCCAGACATAGGGAGAATGGCATTCTAAGTCTAAGGAATGACTTACAGAATTAGTAGGGATGCTTTGGCACACGGATGCTACAGCAAAGGAGGTCTAAGGCTTGTACTGTCACCCCATATAGATAATGCTAGTCAAAGTTCCCATTGTTGTGACATAGTGGCTGATGTAAATAACTCAAGGAAGGAAATGTTTGCTTGTGCCTGCAGTTCCAGGATGTTCAAACTCTGGTTGCTTGGTCCTATACAGTCAAGTAGAACATTATGGTTGCTGGAGTGTGTGGTAGAAGAATTTTATGACCTCATGAATGACATAAAGCAGAGATCAAGGAATACACCAGGAACCGGACATAATTTTCAAAAATCATTCTTGATACCTAGTGACCTACTTCCTTCAATAAGGCTTTACTGCCATACATTTCCAGAACCTTCTAAAATAGGGCCACCAGCTGGAGACCAAATACGGTGGGTAATATTTAATGTGCATCTGGCAACAGTTTAAAGAGACCAACTTTGGTCACCTTTTCTCTTCCTTTTATACCAGTGATTCTAGTCATATGGACAGCTAATACTCTTCTCAGATTTGCAAGCAGCAATACATATTGCCCATCTGCAGGCAATCTACCCAAAGAGTATTTGGAACATTTATAAAGTCTCACTTTTTCTTTAGCAAATTTAATACACCTGGCAGTGGTGCCTCTGCTGGAATAACGCTCTCTTCACACAAACTCCACCAATGGCATGTGCTAGTTTTGAGATGATGTAAAATTTATTAACCAATCAGTCTTCCATTTTAGGCTTTTTAATAGAGGAATATAATGTTCCTGTTCTTAAAAGATTGCTCCAAAGACTAAATGAAACTACACCCATGAAGAATTTTGCACAGCTTCTGACTCACAAAAACTGTTAAATAAAGGTGAGTTGTTCTTTAACTATTATTATAAAAGAATGCGAGGGTGAGGGCTATGAGTTAGTCAGTAAAGCGCTTGACATATAAGTGTAAAACCTGAGTTCCAAACCTCAGTACCCAGTTGAAAAGACACAGAAAGAAAGAGAGAGAAAGAGAAAGAAAGAGAGAGAGAGAGAGAGAGAGAGAGAGAGAGAGAGAGAGAGAGAGAGAGAGAAAGGAAAGAGGGAATGAAGGAAGGATTGAAGGAAGAATGGAAGAACAGCAGGAAGGAAAAAACAAAAGGAATAAAAGAAAAAGTGATGGAGGGGGATGAAGGAAGAACAAAGATTTTTATAGAGTCCCAAAAAGAAGTATGTTAAACCACTTTCAGCTAACAGATATACATGAAGCAAATTTCAGTAAAAGTAGGTATTAGCCAAAGTCCACTCAAAGCAATGGTATCTATGTAGATCAATGTTCTTCCTCTAGAAACCTGTTTTGAAAATTAGTTGCTGTTGTATATGAAAGCTAAACATATGAATACCCTAAATCACTGCCTCAGTAATAAGTATATATCCAACAGACATGTACACATATGTTCAAAAAGCGTTTACTAAAAATATTCACAAAAGCATTATTTGGTTCTGGCCCCAAACTGAGAATTACAACTTTCATCAACCATAATATGTAAGAAGAAATCATACCATAATCACACAATGATATTCTACTGGACAACAATATGAGCTTCTTCAACTACATGCAAAACTTGGAGGGATCTCACAGCATTAAGTAAAAATAGCTAGACACAAAAGATTTGCTGTAGGATCCTACTCATATGAAATGTAAAATCTTCAGAAGCAATCTGTGGTGTTAGGAATCAGAGTAGAAGTGATTCTGGGGTGCAGTCGGCATGGCAGGGTCCCCAGAGTACTGGGAATTCTCTGTTGCTTCATTTAGGTGCTCACCACATAAGTGTTATTCTCTGTATGTTTATAATAGTTTAGTTGGCTTGTTTATGTTCAACTCGGCTTTGATTCCAATTTTAGAGTTTGCTTCTTTGAAATTGATTTTCTTTTAGTTCTTTTTTCAAAGATTGAATTTTTATTAATTATTTTTATAGGCTCAGGTAAAGATTTTTTTAATAGTATACTAGTCTTCCAAGACCAACCATCTGTACTGCAAAGGAAATTAAAACATCTCTGTACTGAAAAAAATAACTATTAACTGACTGAAGATACAGCCTGCAGAATGGTGTAAAAATGGTAGTTATGTATGCAACTACCAAGGATTCATAAACACAAAGATACTTAGGAAGCAGTTGTTACCGTGTCTGTGCATTTAGCAGAGTGATAGTATTAAGTTCTCCACAAGAGACTGTGATACCAGCAACATTAAGTTGTCTTGGAGGAAGGTGGTGGGTAGGATGGGGGAATAATGGAGGGGAGAGAATGGGTAGTGTATTTGAATAAAATGTGTTATATGCATGTATGAAATTCTCAATTAAAAATAAAATATATTTATTCATTTAAGAAAGAATGAGCCTTGGGAATATTACATTGAGGGCATATTATCAAATAAAAGAAGGGTTAATAGAGCAAAGGAAGATATGGACCTGTTTAGAAATATTGCTTTGGATCAAATCTAACCTGTGCTGTCTGGATACCAGTAGTTTACTTCATACAAATTATCCATGGCAGCTTGATCCACTTGCAAACACCATTTTCAAATCAGCAATGGCAGGTCTGTCTAGAAGAAACCTCAGAGGCTCTGCCAATTATTACCAATAAATACCAATTATCAATAATTAACAACTTATTTATTAGGCCAATTGCCAAATGGCAATTGTATGATTCTCATTACACAAGATCACACAGTCAGTTTTATAAGAGAGAAATGGAGTCATGGTTGTCAGGGTCCAGTGGGGGAGCATGAGAAGCTGTTATAAGAGGAATTGACTTGGAGATTGCATGATCAGTGAGACTGTGCACATACTAATGAAATGGATATTTAAAACTGGTTCAAATGATACATTATGTGCTAGGTGTATTTTATTTCAGTTTTTTTTAATGAGACAAAATTAAAGTAGAAATTTTGGGGGTATTTTATTTTGGAGACTCAGCTGGGTCTTGTGATGTTTTTCTGGAAACTGTCGTATGAGAGGATGTTTTTGCTGAAGCAGACACGTGGGAAGGTGTTTTGCTGAAAACAGACATGTGGTGGTTTTCTGCAGGCAGCCTGGGAAAAGGGCATGTGATGTTTGCCTAGAGTGGATGTTTGAGAGCATGCCTTATGTTTGGAAAGAATATAAACAAAGTCCAACAGATGGTAGACATCAATGGATGATATTAGTACACCTTGCCATTGCTCATTGGTCATTGTTGGGCTTGCCTGACACTGGTCTTCAGTGATGAGTCAGGGTGGCACTGGTACACCTTATCATTTCTTGTTGACCATCATTTGTTGTGACTTCATAAAACAAACACACACACACACACACACACACACACACACACACACACACACACATACACATACACACATCAAAAAGTCCTAATGAATTTCTGGTGCCTCCTTACCACTTCTTGGTCTAGGACCAATTGGTAAATCCTTGTGGTTTCTTTAAGATTGACCTGCCATTGATGATTCATAAGTGGTGTTTGCAAGAGGATTAAGATGCTAATTCATGTGACCTAAACTAATCTGTGACAGCACAGATTAGATTTAATCCAAAGAAAGATTTCTCAACAGATCCACATCCTCCTTTGCTGTATTAACCTTTCCTTCCCACTACCTCTGGTGGAGGGTAAAAAGGTTAAAACATTTTAAAACCCTTACTAAAAGTAGATGTTTAAAAAATTCTAAGCCTACACAAAATTTCTTTACATAACTCCATCATACTTTATTCGTAATCCTCCTGCCTCAGGATCCTGAGTGCTAGGATTTCAGATGTGTGCCATTGTGTCTTGTTGTCTACAGTTTAAATTTTTAAATAAAAACACATGAACAGGAAACAAAAAGAGAGAATGGAGGAAGAAGGGGAAGGAATGTGCTCAGGATGGACTCTGAGCCATTCCTCCATTCCATTCATCTCTGTGTCCTTCCTTCATGCCCAGCATAATTGCTCTTGCCTCTTTTGTCTTATACCTGCGTTCCCCTGATGAGGAACCAGTTTGCAGATCTCTTTTGAAAGAAGCCATGCAGCAAAAAGGCAGAGATCCAATAAACCCTCTACTTCCTTTCAGTCCAGGTCTGGCAGAAGGATATGAAGGTCACACCCAGAAGGATGCATTTCCATTCACCCATTTCTGAAATATGAAGAGGCACCTTGTCTATTTGATTCATTGCTGCCTGTCCAATGACCAGACATATAGTAACAAGTAACCAGCATTTTCTCTAGTGAGACCTAGCCAGGGTTTAGACAGAAACTGTGTTTGGCTCTCTTAAGACCAACTCCAGCTTTAGAAAATGGGTAAATTGTAGAGTAAATGCTTCCGGTTTGTAGTCTCTGGTGGGCCTGGGATTCTCTGTTGTCCATTTGCCTCAGCCTCTCACCAATTTCCAATTATACTTCAAAGCCATGCTAGCCTTTACCCTTTGTGTGTGGAGGTCGATATTCAGGGGCACAGTAGAACCAGATCAGGTGGGAACTTTGACTATACCTGGTTCTAAAATGGGCACACACTTGAGTTAGCTCTGGCTGCTTTAATTTAGCAGTGCAGTCAGAACGGCACTGATGCCAGAACATTTGAATACTACCTATAAAATAAAAACACCACATATTTAGAACACTCTCCTCCCTCAATGTAGGCAACCCTAGACATAATCTATCCCTTCCCTGTGGAGTAGGCCTAGAGTTGGGGAAAGGCTCAAAAATAGGTGAGATACAGAGATGAGAGAAAGTGAAAAAGAGCTCCAATCTGTGGCCAATCAGAGGACAGATAGGAATGCGACTAGGAATACAAGTTAGTTCAAGATCAGAGGGTAATCATTTTCCTCTGTGCTGTAGTCATAGGGAAGCTACCCAATCCAATTACTAGCCTTGTATCTATGCTAATACAAGCCATCCCCTTTCTCTCCCTCCCCCACTCTCTCCCTCCCCCCCCATACACATATACACACACACACACACATACACACACACTGTAACACATTAGGCATCAGTCTCTGTCCTCCACACACAAACACATCCATCCATGGACACATTCATACATTCATGTATATTCATAGCACGCAGGGACACAATCCCATGAACACTTACATATTCCAGATTTAAAATAATAATTAAATTTAAAGGGAAAAGAAAAGTCGGGTAAGGATATCCAATTTGATGACAACACAAAACAGTGTTGCATCAAATCAAGTATCACCCAGGTCAGACAGCTCTGTAGATGTCACCTTGGTTGCAGCCATGATCCAGAATTAACAGCAATTTCCATGAGTTTATCAAGCCTGAAGCTTATCATTCAAGACCCTTCATAATCTAAGCAAATCTGTCTCCATCTCTCTTTTCCCGTATGCATTTTATTTTAATCATATTGAATATCATACCAAGTCCCCTGTATATTGCTAGGTATGGATGATCTCATATCTCAGCCCATCTAAAACTGGAGTCACTGTCTAAGTTCTATCCAGGAGTTGGTTCCATTCCAAATTCCACAAAATTGTCTCAGGGTGTTCACTTTTACCGCAGCTTTCATTCCATATGAATTTAGTTTTCAAATATGTCTTCCCACTTTTTCACTCGGAATCAGGCTTTTACAAAGTCAAGAACTGCTTTTAAGTATGATGCTGGCCACTACTAAACAGAGGCTACTGTGTTTATGCCTTTTCATACATTTTTTTCTTAATTTATGGGCAGCCTATTAGTAGATATTTATTGTAAATGTCATTTTGAAGACAAGAAGAAATTTCAAAGGAGTCGCAGTTGTCTCTCCAGAGACACACCATTTTAAACAAAGGGCAAAGGATCATGTGATCTCTCTCTCCCTCTCTCTCTCTCTCTCTCTCTGTCTCTCTCCCTTTCCCTTTCCCTCTCTCTCTCCCTCCCCCTCCCCCCAATGGTTCTCTGAATCTCCCATATCACAAAAAAGGTGACAGACAACTTGGAGGGGTAGATAGACGATGGGTGTCAGGTAAACAATTTTAAGAATATCTAACTGGCCCATCTCAAAAGCACCACCTTCCCTTTTCAAAAGTTATTTTCCACCACACTGAGTTAACATGTAGAATAAACCTCCCTCTGTTGTGAGAAATTTGCATTCTGTCAACCTTCAATTCCATCAGGCCAAAAGTCCCCAAAGCGCCAAATAAATAGGTCTCCCCAGTGTCACTTAGGAAAGGTTCAGACAAACTTTGTAGTGGCAAAATCTGCATCACATCCTCCTTCACAGTAGTTACAAAATTTATGTTACTAAGTCTTGCGCGGCTTCATCTTCATTAGGGCAGTGACGGTCTTACCTCAAAAGCAGACGGATACACCTCCTTCATGTATGGCAGAGTGATATGAAGTGATGAAGGTACCCATTTGGCAAAAAAGAGCACTAGTCCATTTTCTCTGACCTCAAAATACTTTAAGATAATCTGTAAAATCAGTAGTGCCTTGGAGAAAAACACCAAATGAAGGTTTTGTTCTACTTCCAAGACGCTAGACCTGCATGCAACCACCATTCCCTTTGGGATCTAGTTTGACTAGCATAGCTGTCCCTTAGGGATTGACAGAGGTTAGTTACATCCTACTGTTTTTACCTTCTTTTCATTATGCATGACATTAGGGTGATTTTTTTTTCCTTTTCTTTACTGGTGATCAAAATGTAGACACTTCATTCTATATCCACGTTTATGTCACAATTAAGGTAAAAGTTTCCAACAAACTCCGTTAACTCAAACAACCAAAGAGAACAGTCTTAGCAAGTTCTGGGAAGTCAGTTCACAGTGCTCTCTATCCAGGTGGAAAATGCTTGGCTAGATTTGCCCAAGCCTTTCTGTTTTCCGTCCATGGTGAAAGCTGTTTTTGCCCCACCTGGGCCCATAGATAAAGAAAATGGATAGTTCTTCATCCTCCATGGAGAGGTCTACAAGGGAAATTAGCAAGCACACATAGAAGCAAAAGTGACTAAATTCTGTGAGTGAGACAGTCATCATTTTCCACCCCATCCCCTCATTACAGCCCAGGCACTGAGTCAACTGTTACCTTGAAAATAATCCTTGGAGGATCAAGTTCAAAGAAAAGGTTACACTGGATGCCCCAGTCCAGATTTCCTACTAGCAAAAGTCAATATTTACTCAAGACAGGAAACCCCACATACTGAAACCTACTTTATTCACAGTCCAGAATAAGTGATGTTCTTGGAACCTCATTTGAGAAAAGCAGTTAGCGAAATACATTTTGGCAAAGCTGCAGACCTGGGATTCAGTTTGAACAGCTCTGTCATAAAACTATAAAGTATGAATGTAAGCAGCAAGTATGTGCCCACACTGTAGCAAAGAGTGTGCCAAAGCTGACGTAATCACTATACATCTTCGATGATTCAATAAGGTTCTTAACTGGCATTTCATGGGACACTGCTGGATGAGGGCTTGTGACATCAGGGCTGGCACACAGTCCGCATCCTATGACCCTGGCAGCTCCCCATCTACCCCATTAACTTAAACCACATGAGGAGACAAGAGCAATACAGAATGAGACACCTGCCTTTTTTCTAAGTATGTTGGAGTCCACCCCAGGAAAGGGCAGGTTTATGAAGGGTGTAGAGAAATGTTCTCAGCATATCAGAACTACATATTCCTCTAGGGAAATTATCAAAACCACAGTCATTGGACAGCATGCTTGCTTTCCAGGTGCTTTCTAAAATATGATAAAAATATATGAGATGTTCTTTTAAGCCTCTCACTAAACGCTTAGAAACAATTTTTATTGCTTTCCCTGCATAGATCCATAGAGGAAGGGTTAGGGAGGTCAAGGAATGTGCATAAGAATAAGGAGCCAGTAAGCTCTAGAGCTGGACCACAGTCCTTTCTGCCTCTTTGACCTGAGCTGTAGATGACTCCCTTTCACCCTGAAGATCCCCATCAGTCTATCTAATTTTCTACCTACTACTCAAGCTGTCCAGGACAAGAACTTGGAAAATATCTCAGTAGAAAATTGAATCTTGTATTCTGGATAGATATCAGGCTGTGTTAAAACTAAAGTAGGAAAGAAACAACAACAACAACAATAGTCCCATCCTTATTTGCACAGAGGCATACAACAGGCCAAAAGAAAATGCCTTGGTGGTCAGGTTTGATGTTCTTAAAGAGGGAGGCTTCTAGGATTGTGGAGGCATAACGCAAAGATCAGTTTCACTGGCTGTGCTCTTTCTAACCATTGTTCTCTTTTGTTTTCCCCCAGTAAGGTTCTGAGCCACTATTCAAAAGTCAGAACCTGAGTTCACCTTTCATTCATCTTCTCAAGAGGTTTGGAAAACCACACAAAGCCTTTGTCTGTCAGGTTTGTACATAATATGAAAGGGTTGGTTTGAAAAGCAATCTACAGATTCATTGCAATCCCCATCAAAATTCCAACCCAATTCTTCATAGAGTTGGGAAGAGCAATGTGCAATTTCATCCGGAATAGCAAAAGACTTAAATACTGAAATCCATCCTCAACAAAAAGAAAACATCTGCGGGAATCAAGATCCCTGACCTCAAGCTATATTACAAGGCAATTGTGCTATAAACTGCATAGTACTGGTACAGAGATAGGCACGTGGATCAATGGAATAGAAAAGAAGATCCAGAAATGAGCCCTTACATATATGGTCACTTGATTTTTGACAAAGAAGCTGTAAACATTCAATGGAAAAAATAAAGCCTCTTCAACAAGTGGTGTTGGTCCAACTGGCACTCAGCATGCAGAAGAATGAAAATAGACCCTTTCTTATCTCCTTGTACAAAGCTCAAATGCCAGTAAATCAAAGATCTACACATTAAACCAGGCACACTTAAATTATTAGAAGAGAAAGTAGGGAAAACCTTAGAACACATAGGCACAGGAGAAAATTTTCTGAACAGAACACCAATGGCTCAAACTCTAAGGTCAAATATCGACAAATGGGACTTAATGAGATTATAAAATTTTTGTAAGGCTAAGGACACTGCCATGAAAACAAAATGGCAGCCAACAGATCGGGAAAAGATCTTTACCAACCCCACATCTGATAGAGGCCTAATATTCAAGGTATTCAAAGAACTCAAGAACTTAGACACAAGAGAATCAAACAACCCTATTAAAAAATGGGGTACAGAGCTAAACAAAAACTTCTCAATTGAGAAATATTGAATGGCTGAGAAGCATCTAAGGAAGTGCATAACATCATTAGCCATCAGGGAAATGCAAATCAAAACAACCCTGAGATTCCACCTCATACCAGTCAGAATGGGTAGGATAAAAAATTCAGATGACATCAGATGCTAGTGAGGATGTGGAGAAAGAGGAACACTTCTCCACTGTTGGTGGGGTTGTAAAGTGATACAACCACTCTGGAAATCAGTCTGGCGACTCCTCAGAAAATTGGACATAGTACTATCTGAAGACCCAATTATTCCACTTCTGGGCATATACCCCAGAGAAGCTCTAACATACAACAAAGACACATGCACCACAATGTTTATAGCAGCCCTATTTATAATAGCAAGAAGCTGGTAAGAACCCAGATGTTTTTCAGTAAATTAATGGACACAAAAATTGTGGTATATTTACACAATGGAATACAACTCAGCTATCAGAAGCAATGACTTTATGAAATTCTTAAGAAAATGGATGCATCTAGAGAATATAGTCTTGAGTGAGGTAACCCAGTCACAAAAGAACAGACATAATATGCAGTCACTGATAATTAGATACTAATCCCAGAAAGCTCTGAACACCTCAGAAACAACTCACACACTATATGAAGTTCAAGAAAAAACAAAGGACAAAAACAGAAAAAGAAAAAGAAAATGAAAATGAAAAACCATTATGCTTAATCTTTACACACCAAAAAAACTTTGACTAATTCCAGGTTACATCTAGTTTTACATGTACTATATGCTCATTGTAACTAGTAAGATCTTGATGCACACTATCAAACCTTTAAAAAAACCAAGTACTGACAAAAATGTATTCGTATACTTTTATGCAAAAATGCTTAAAATCTGTACATTTATCTTTGTTTTTAAAATACAGTTGTTCAATTAAAAAAGAAAGGGTTGGTTTGGATTGGCAAGATCTTGGAAATTCCTAGTTAGGAGTATTTCTGCTTAACTCCTTTCAGAAGCCTTTGGGAGTCTCTAGTTCAGTGGTTGTACCTTCTTTGGGGGATCACATATCAGACATCCTGAATATCAAATATTTATATTACAATTCATAACAGTAGTAAAATTAGTTATGAAGTATTCACAATATAACTTTATGACTGGGGTTCACCATAAAATGTGGACCCTATATCGAAGTGTCACAGTATTAGGAAAGTTGAGGACCACTGCTCTAGAGTAAGCCAACAGAGAACAATTATTGCTGCAGAACATCAAATCCATCATTCACAATGACTCCATGCTCTCTCTGGGTTTGCCTTTTAAAATGATTTTATAGTTCTAACTTTACAACAGGTGTAGACACAGGGGTCCTGGAAGCACTTACTAGAGATGAAACCAGCTCAAGTCAAGTATATTGCAACCAAACTATCGAGCAGGAAACACACCAGTGTTATTTTAATGTTCTAGTTAATTGGAAACTAAGTAGGGCCTAGTGAAAATAATTAAATCTTTCTTTGATAATTGAGAATCTTGCAGTGCCCTAGGGTGCTCATTCTAAATATCAATTATAAGTCCCCTCTGGTAGGAAGACAGAAGATTAAGCTGAACCTGCAGTGACTTCCAGCCAACTGCAGGACATTCATTTCCACTTGAGCTCTTGATACCAATCCACCAGCATCTTTCTTTCCCAAATATTTAGAGCAAGAAAATTTTAATCAGCCAAATCTTTCACTTCTGTGAAGAACAGTTAATCAAGAATTCTATGATTCCAGAAATTACAACAAAACATTAACTTGTGATTTCAGATTATCAAAGCATCTAGCCACATAAATGCTTTTAGATAAACTTCACCAGCTTGCTTTGAGGTTCACTCCACCTTCCACATCCCTGACCCAGATATGTCCTTGTCTTGTACACATTATATACAATGAGACAAACGATACTAAAGAACTGGTCTTTGGGTCTTGAGAGATGACACAGTCAGTAAAGTACTTACTATACATGCATAATGATCTGAGTGTGGTTGACAGAATCCACACACTAAAGCAAGGTGTGTGAGCATGTGTTTATAATCCCAACAATGGAAGATGGAGACAGGCAGGTTGTTGGGATTTGTGGCCAGCCAGCCTTGCTGAATTAGCAAGCTCTAGGTTCAGTGAGAGACCCTGACTCAAAGATCAAGGGGAAGAATGACAAATACCCGTTATCCTTTTAGCCTTCCACATATGCATGTGCACTCTGATATGTGCACATGCAAACATTCGGGGCGGGGGGAAGGATTGACATTTTCATGCAAATGAATGTAAAGTTTATGAGTGCTGGCCCAGGTTCTCCTTTTTCAATAGTCATGTGATATTGAAAACTTACTTCATTTGCTGCTAGGCCTTATTCTCCTCTGGATACCTGAAATGTGGGTTTCCTAAACATTTACAGAATGCCAATTCCCTTCAAGTTGCAGGCACAATAAGCAAACATTTCACAGTAGAAAAAAAGAACCAAATACAAAATGCTGACAAAATCTAGTCCCCTGCGCCCCTGCCCGGTCAGGCTGTTGTCTTGTGACTTCCATTCATAACATCTGGGTTCAAACTCCCCAGGGGAGAAAACTTCCTTGAGCACTTACATCCTCTGAATCCCACAAAACATAAGTATGTTTCCAAGTGGTTGCAACCTTAGCTGTGTATTAAAGTCCAGGCGTTTCCAAACGTTTAATGAGGGTTTCTCCCCACAACAATAAACCCAGGTCTTTGTTTAGGGCTGGCATCCCAGATATGAGTATTTCTATCATTCTCTAGGTGACTCCACAGTTCAAACACCTTTGCAAAACACTGCCCCAGAAAAAGGCTGCTCAAAATTACCAGTGAATAACATCACCAGGGAGAAAGCCAATTCCGAGGCTCCAAGCCCCTGATTGGTTCCAATGACTTCTGGCCACATCTAAACTGAGAATATACGCAGTTAGCATCCTGGGCCAGACTGATGCAGAATGCAATTTAGAAGCTTATTGAAGGAACCATTTAGCAAGTGAAGTTCTCTCCCTAGCTACCCATTCCTCCCACACAGTTCTCCAAGCCCCTGTCAAAGTTTTTAGCCTCGTTCAATAGCTTTACTACACATCCTTCATTTGCAGACAGCTCTCTCACTCTCTCTCTCTCTCTCTCTCTCTCTCTCTCTCTCTCTCTCTCTCTCTCTCTCTCTCTCTCTCTCTCCTCTCTCCTCTCTCTCATTTCCCATATCTAGCAAATCTGTATCTTTTAGCTAGAGCCTTTGATCCCACTAGGTTCAATAATTTAAGCAGAACAATCATCAGCATTGTCGTGTTTAATATTTAAACACCAATAGCATCACTTAGGGCAGCTTCAAGGTGAGAGCTGGTGCCTGTGCTACTGCTTGCTTAGCAAACAAGGCTACTGGCTGGCAGCGAGGACTGAGTGTTCATGCAGCATCCCAGGCCAGCTGGGCATTTCCTACCTGAAGCGTGTGCAGCAGCACCTGCAGGCCACTGCCTTCTTGTTCAGCCATCTCTGGTCAGATCCTCAGGCCCCACTGCTTGAGGCTGGATCCTGGCTAGAGAGATGAGGCCTGCCAAGATGACCTCGCTGCCTGCCTTGCAGGAAACTGCTCTGCAGTGGCCTCAGCTACACATGCTGTAGAGTGTGAAGTTACCACTGTGCAACCTTAGCCTCCAGCACAGGCGTGGATACCCCCTGACTCCTACTGTGGGGATTAGGTGAGCCCTGGCTCTGGGAAAGGCTGAGCATTTGGATGTAGGGGTGGGGAGGGCACCCTCGTGAGTCACTCAACCACATCCAGACCCATACAGGAGCCTAGAGGAAAAGCCACCCTGGATAGTTGACAAGCATTCCCAGCTGACCTGGTCAGACTCCCTGCAGAGGTTCCCCCGCCTGCCCCCACCCCCCAACACACACTTATTTTGGTCTGTTGCCTGCTCATGATTGTAACAGGAGACCCAAGAGTGCTTGCACAACTGTGGCTGTTGAGGGCACACAAGCCCAGGGCTCCCTGAGGTCCCAGGCTTAAGGATAGAAGCTCCAGCAGAAAAGGAAAATAACGCTCTGGATATTTTTTATGGACGAAGTCCTTTATATAACCCTGTCATTTTCACTGTGACTATAGAGAGGTAAGTTTTATTATAACTACTTTTGTTTTACATAAGAGAAAATCTGGAGCAAAATATGAAGGAAGGGTCTGGATGCAAACAGCCAAGCTTGCAAGGAAGTGTGAACACTAATTGACTTCCTGCAGCAAGCCCTTCTTCATAGCCACAGAGACCAAAAAGACTGTGCCATGAAGTGAGGGGAGGGATCAAGTGGGGGAAAACAGGAGAAAGACCCACCTACCAGGTGACACTTTCTGCAGAGCTGGGGGCTCTCTAGCGCATTCCAGACTTCTAGTTTAGAGCTGTAGAAGTGACCTTTAGCCCAACTGAAGAATTTAAGTTTGCAGGTCATACTTGGCCTGAGTGTCAGCACTGAGTCAGAGGTCAGGCGTGGGCTAAGTCTAAATTCAAGGGTGAATTCTTGTAGGTCTTGGCCCTAAGAAATTTCCATGACAATTGCCAACTCTCTGAGTGCACCTTTATACTCTCAACTAAGAAAAGGAAGAGGATAATAAGTTCAAGGCCAGCCTAAGCTATATTGTGAGATTAAAGTCAGTCTTATTTGTGGGGAAAGGAGGTTAAAGGGGAAGGAAAGGAGAAGGCAAGAAGGTAGAGGTGAGGGGAGGAGAGGAGAGGGAAAGGAGCATTTATAATGTATTTTTAAAGACTGGGGGCATCCATTTAAGCTAAAGTGTAAATGCCTAAAAGTGGGATAATATGTTCTTGTGAGACTGAGTTCAGATTTTCCTAAGGGCAGGAACTAGAGATTGGAATCCTCCTGGACACAGTGTCTTACCCAGAAGTGGAGTGGAATGGGGTGCCATTAAAACACATTGGGCAGCTGGGAAGAGAAGCACCTTGCCTCCCTTGGGTGGGAGCCTATGAGGAGTCTCCCTGCGTGCCTGTATTCTTAAGGAAGTTAAGGAAGACAGAGAGAAGAGTCTAGAAGAAGCCCAGAAAGAACTGCATTCTGGATCCCAAGCAAACAAAGTGCTCTTCAGAAATTCCTGATGCGGTTTGCAGTCCTGAGACCACGTACAGATTCAGTACCTCTCCAGTCACTGACTTGAAAGATTCACTGGGATCCGAAAGAAGTGGTGAGAGCAGGTTTGAGCTGGCACGCACTTAGAGTATGGCTAACCAAAGAAGCGTGCCCACGCCTCAGAGTGTAGGGTTTTCCTTGGCCTTGATCATATAGATATAATGTATGGTATGGTAGATTTAATGAAAATGGCCCCCAGAGGATCATAGGGCGTGGCACTATTAGGTGGTGTGGCCTTGATGAAGGAAGTGTGCCCCATTCACTTCTTAATGCTTGCTGATCCAGATGTAAAACTCTCAGCTTCTTCTCCAGCACCATGTCTGCCTGCATACTGTCCTGCTTCCCACTTTAACAATAATGGACTAAGCCTCTGAAACTATAAGTGAGCCTCAATTAAATACTTCCTTTTATCAGAATTGCCATGGTCATGGTGTCTCTTTACAACAATGGAAACACTACCTGAGACACTTAGCCTCTAACAATTATAAAATAGTTGATACTTTCTAGGCTAAGACCCTAGCATAAATGCTACTGATTGCATAAACAGTCTGGCCTGGCACAATCCCAGATAAACAGACCTTCTTATAGACAAAACATTCCTAGAGCGCAGAGCTTTTCTCCTAAGAGCTGGAAACAGGGTCCGAACTTTATTTGGACAAAAGAAATCCCTTACTGAACACATGCTTTCCTGTCTCACAATATGAGGCGTTAGACTCTTGTATCTTGTTAATAAAATGGAGAATTAAGTATAGGCTTGCATAATCCAATAGCTGGTAGCAAGCAATGCTCAATGAGTAGTAATTAATAAATTTCACTGCTGTAGGGTGTGTTTCCTAACATCATCAGAATTCCATCGTTTCTCTACTCTACATTTTTATCAATGACTTTCATGAAAATAGATGTTATATGCTTATCATTTTTTTGATGACAGGTAGAAATACATTGAGAAAGGTAGAACACAGTTGGGCTCCAAAAAGATGTCAGCAGCCTAGAGTGATGAGCCAGATCCTACAAGATGAAACAGGACAGAGTCAGGTGGCAGCTTCTCCCCTGTGTCCTCAACACCAGTGGTGTAAAACTAAAGTTGGACTACTCAGTGAACTGGTATGGAATGTGGAAAAGGCTTGAGGGTTAGCCACAGGTGAGACTGGGTTGTCAGCAGGGTCCTATATTTCCAGTGTGTTACTCCAATCCAAAATCATCACATTTGAAAAGGGGATAAATGTTGTATCTGTTACCAAGAAGAAGAGAAGCTGACTGGAGATCTCATCTGAAGAGGACCAATGTGGTACCCAGCACTGAGAAGGTGTATCAGAGAAAGTGGCTGTTATAATTCAGAAGATAATCAAAACTCTAACAGACAGAGGGGAGTCCCAGGCTGCTCAAATGTGCCCAGTGTCCAGTTCAGTGGTTCTTGGTGTTTTTAATGCTGCAACCCTTTGGTACAGCTCCTCATGCTGTGGTAACCCACACCTATAAAATTATTTTTGCTACTACTTGGTAACTGTAATTTTGCTACTGTTATGAAATATAGTGTTTGCCATGGTCTTAGACAACTCCTATGAAAGGGTCACTTTTACCCCAAAAAGGATCATGACCTACAGGTGAGAATCACTATTCTCAACTGAGATTTTTCAGTAACCATGAAGATACAGCAAAGGTGTGGAAAGGAGAAGTGGGTCCTAAGGGCTGGAAGTAAGGCCAGTGGATAAAGCCAGAGTCACAAGGGAAGACGATAATCAACCATTTCTGCACATTTATCAGGAGACTGTTTCTCAACAACAATAATGCCTAGCATGGCCTGGAAGACATCTTTTGAAAAGGTTGCAAGGGTCATTCCAAGGCAGAGTAACCAAAGTTCCAAGTTCAGTTTAGTGATCACAGCCAAGGTGTGACAACTGGAATAAGGTCTCCATTTTTGTCTGGTCTCTCAAAGCAACCTCCCATGGAGGAAATTTCAGTGCAACTTCAATGAATTCTTAAAATTTGTATGGGTTTTATTTCAGCCTATAATTTTCACACACACACAAAAAAAATTTGTTTTCTGAGATATCAATTCCCATGTTGAAGGTTAAAGATTAGAAATGAGGGCTGATAAAATGGCCAAATGGGTAAAGACACTTGCCTCAAAGTTTTAACAACCTGAATGTAATCCTTAAGACCCATGTTGTAAAGGAGAGAACAGAGCCCTGTAAATTGTCCTCTGACCAAACATATACACACATGAGTACATGTATGCCTGCTTACACATGTAGACACAAACACATGCATGAGCATGCAGCACACACACACAGATACACACACACACACACACACACACACACACTAAATGTAATAAAAAATGAAGAATTAACAGGGTCCCCAATCGAGGAGTTAGAAAAAGTACTGAAGTGGTTTTTAACCCCATAGGAGGAACAACAATATCAACCAACCAGACCTCCTAGAGCTCCCAGAGACTAAAACCACCAACCAAAGAGCACACATGGAGAAACCCATGGCTCCAGCTGCATATGTAGCAGAGAATGGACTTATCAGGCATCAATGAGAGGAGAGGCCCTTGGCCCTGTGAAGGGTCAATGTCCCAGGGAAGGAAAATGTGAAGGTAAAAAGGTGGGAGGGGGTGGGTGGGTGCATGGGCAAATGCTCTCATAGGGACAGGAGGAGGGGGGATGAAATGGGGGGTCCAAAAGGGTTGTCTGGGTAAGGGTATAACATTTGAAATGTAAGTAAAGAAGATATTCAGTAAAAAAAGAAAAGAGTCAATGGGTAAGAGAATACTGAGTGAACAATAGTGTACATAACTGTATACACTCACAGTTAAAATAAAAACAGGGAAGGTGGTTAACAGCTGACTTTTCTAAAATCTCCCATTACTCTGAGTTCCCTGGTACTTAACACACAATTTTATCCGAAGTTTAACAGCAGGACTAAATCTCACTCAAATAATACCCAACATCTCTCTTGCTGAGGCACCTTATGTGTCTGTTGATGTGCACACACTCCTGGGCTTTTACCAGTCATTATAAGGCTGCCTTGAAAAGTGTATCAGAGTAGACTAGCTGTTCCTCTTGCCCTGCAAAAGCCTCACTCCACCTTTTTTTTATGAGTGAAGTTCCTGGTTGTGAGGCATAGGCATCATTTAGCTTGGTGTCACTGTAACAAGACTTCTGAAATACTCAACTTATGAAGAAGAAAGTTGTGTTTTGGTGCAAATTCTTGACTCTAACATTTTGAGCCTGGGGCAAAATGGTGGTGAGTAGGGAGGTAAACAAAGCCACATTCCTCATGGAAGCCACAGAGGAGGTAGGGAGAAGTGGGGATAGGGACAAAATATGCCTTCCAAAGGGTTGTCATCAGACCTGAAAAGATGATTTAATGTTTGAGCACACTGGCTGCTTTTCCATAGGAACAGGGTTTGATTAATAGCATCCACACAGAGAGGCACAACTATCTGAAATTCCAGTCACGATAGAATCTGGTGTTCTCCTTTGTCCTCAGGCACTGCGTGCATGTAGAACAGAGACATACATTTAGACAAAATATCCATACACATAAAGTTTTAAAAAAATGAAATAAAGTATAAAAACATCAGTAACCTACTTGTAACTAGGTCCCACCTCCTGATTTTTCATTCTGCCACTCTCTAATAACCTCAAAAGCTAACTCCATAGTGGGAATAATACATTCTTGATAGCAAAATCCTCAAAAGATAATCGCCTCTCAAAGGCCTCACCTATGAGCATGGCTACTTTGGGGACCAAGTCTATAGCTTATGAGTTTTGCTGAGGGACACCAGTCAAGATCCCAATATTGCTATGAGTGGAGGAGACAGTGACTATAAAATCTGTTTGCAAGAGTGTTATCTGTGCATGCTATCTAATTTAGTCTTTATATAAGCCACCTGCCCAAAATCCTTTCCATAATTTTATTGAACAGAATGGCTGAATGTGTACAAGTCTCGGGCAGGAAAATTCTCAGTGGATTTGAACTCTCAAATGGCAAACAGGGTTTGCTTTACTGGAGCTATCAGACCACATAGGTCACAGGAGGAGATGCCCAAGTGAAGCCAGGATTCTGATGGTCCCAGATGTAGTTCTCTTCTGTGGAAGGAGAGTTTCCTCTGGGCTAATGTTTCTTCTCTAAATACATAATGTCTGTGTTCAAACCCTGTTCCCTTGTCCATTCACTGTATAATCTTAAGAAAGATATCAAGTTCTCTGTGACACAATTTTCTCATCTTTTAAATGGGAGGGTAATAGTACCTGACTCACAAGAGTCTGAGTACTATAGGGAGAAACACCCGCCATGTTCTCAGCACGGTGTTTGATCAGTCTGGGTGTTGCTAATGTGATTGCCACTGCTATAGAGTCAATAAAACCTAACTCAAGTAACTCATGAGAAGATTAAGAGTGGTAGACAGAGGAATTTTTCCAAAACACACTGGCAGGTTCCAAGCGAATGATTCTCAGGACCTTCGTAACATGGTGTTCAGTGTGCCCTGTGCACATCTCCAAACAGACTTTAAATCAGATCTGGATTACGACATGTATCTGCTAGCACAAGAGAAATAGTTACTGTGTGTTGTTTACAGGGTGATGAAATGGAGCATCTACACATTCTCAAAATAGATATAATTTTTGCAAGTTTTTCAACCTGTGTGCAGTTGAATGCACAAATGCAGAACGGTGGGACACAGACTCGGTTCTGCACGTGGAAGGGATTCATGAAGAATAATGAGTGGATAGAAATTTGCTGGACAGTGTTGCCCAGGACTGCTCTGGACTCGAGGGGGGGGGGGGTACTGTGTGGAGAAAATGCCACAGCATCCCTTTTCCTGTACAACAAGGAGAAGCACTTGGCATTCTGGTCACTTCTGAGCATCTCTGGGATGACCTTCTGTGACCACAACAAGGCATGTGCATAGTGCAAATGCACACACGCTCAGTCTTTCTAGGGTGGTCTCATGGGGCTCAAAGCCAGGATGAGGAGATGAAGGGAAACTCTCCTGCAGGGGTTAAGAGAGGACCAACACTGAGGACTTTGCCCTTTGGGAAGAAAACAAACTCAGAATTTAACAAGGGGGCAGAGGCAACATCGCCATCTCCACCACAACCATATCACTGAACACTTAGTGCATGCTCGTTGCTATTTTTGTACTACTTTATGACGGTATCATGCCAGGGGTGAACTGATTTTATCCCTCACTTAGCCATGCCTTCTTTATTTGGCATCTTACCCTATTGTCGCTGTATTAAATGGAAGAAGTGAATGCTTCTTTTCATATGTCTCCAGAGCATATGCAAATAACAAGGTAGTAATTAAATATTATAACACTTGGCCAGTGTGGATGCTTTATCACTAGACCCTAAGTCTTTTAAATGCCATTGGAGCCCTCTGTGTTCATAATGGCATAGTACTGGACACATATATTGGATTCCAGTGGCTACCCATGAAAAGTCTAAAGTCCTTCCTCTGGGCTGGGTAGTATATACACCAATGTTCACAGACTTGTCAGCAAGAGGCAGCTTAAAGGTTACCATGCCCTTGGGCCTATGAGGCAGAAGGCCAACTCTACTCAGCATCTACTCAGGACTTCATGGATACCTGACAGACCTCTTCAAGTAAAGCCAAGAAAAACCTCCCTCCATGCCAGTCTCATAAGGAGCCAGGCCTACAGTGCTGACAGCTGTGGAATGTCCATCAGATCTTGCAGCTTAGCCAGCCCAGGGGCTCATAGCTTCTGAGCCCCCAAGATGAAGTATCAGATCACAGACAAGTTGGAAACAAGGGTTTCTCAGGCCAGACTGCCCAGAGTGCAGTGGAGGAGGAATAGAGATGTCAGCCATCAGAACCATCCATTCAGATGCTTCCTCCTTCCTCAGCAAAGGCTGAGAAATTGCTAGCCAGGATAACAGGAACCCAACACCAGTCTGGACAGGGGCATTTTTAATGGGAAAGAGCTATGAGGCTAAGACTGCACTTTGCTTTGTGGCAGGCTTATTCCATCATCTGCCCCACATACATGTATTAATCACTGTTCTATAGCAGGAAGTTAAGAGTGGGTCTTTAGTCTAGCAGCCACGAATAAGATCTCTAGGACCACAACCTTAGCTCACTTTCAGGTATTTTCAATTCTAGTTGCATACCTTAACAAGTTATATACATTCTCCATGCCTCACTTTCTCAATGCTGAAGCAAGCACATTTTTTTAAAAAGTTTGGACATAAATGGGCAGTGCATTAAAAGTTTGTGTCCCTGGCACAGGCAAGTACCCAAAGGGATGTTAGTAGTGAACATCCTCAAGCACTGAGCTGGCATGGAATGGTCAAGGTGAAATTTTCAGTTTCCACGTTTATAATTCTGGTGCTCTACTAATTTAACAACAGATTAAAACTTCTAATAGAGCTGTCTTGGGAAGCCCATGATGACTTGAAGACCATATCTGCTAATCTGGATTTCCTTTCTACAGTATGGCAACTAACACAGAGTTTTCTGTCTTAACAGTAGTTCAGAATCAAAACCCCTATACTAACAAACAAACTGGTTGTATCCAATGCTGAGGATCTAAGAAGTGAACAGAACTCTTCATCGCCTGCTTAGTCTGTGCCATACACATAATTCAAGTAGGATTTCTTCTGTTTTCTGCCCCCACCTCAGTCCTTTCTCAACAAACACAAGATGATCGTGAACAATAATGATACATCCGTACAACTAAATTTGATTAAGAATAACATCAGAGAAGTCTTTAAAATTAAAATCTTTTGTCTTCTATCAACATAGCTTAACAAAAGACACCACTTCATTTACAGGGGTGCAAAACAGCTATAAACAAGGATGTCTGCTCAAAAGGTAAAACAGGCCAGTGGTTTGTTCCTTAGAATATGCTGGGTTGAGAGTTGACATTGCTTAACCCTTTCAGGACACTTTGATGCAAGTGCAATGACATGATAGGGCTGGGGAGTCAGGTAAGGTAGAAAAGTACCTGCAAAGCAACAGGATCACCTGAGTTTGACCGTTGAATACACACATGAATACAAACACAAACACACACACACACACACACACAAAGCTCAGCATGGTATGGTAGCATGTATGTGTGTATGTATAATCCAAGCACTGGGTAGTCAGACACACAGATCCAAAGAGCTCACTGGACAACCATCTTAACCCTAGAACCTAGTCCTAAACTTCTTTATGCACGCACACACACACACACACATACACACACACACACCACAGAGGAGGGAGCGTGGAGGGGGAGGAAGAGGGAGAGGAGAGGGGGGGTGAGAGGGAGGGAGGGAGGGAGTATAATAGACAGCTTCTGCATCTTCCCAGTCTTCACATCTATGTGCAACTACGAATAACATGTTGAGTGTGGAAAGGATCTGCCTCTGGTTAACAAGACATGTCAATGACACGACATTGTATTAGACTCTACCCTATTGTCAACATCACTACAGAAATTGCCATCACTGTCTAAAAAGGAAGAAGTCAAGTCATCAAGAATCTAGAGGCGACCAGTAAAGGACAGCCAGCAAAGAGCCGCCACCCTCCAACATAGAGCCCCACTCTATACCAGGAGTCTTACTATGGTGTCTCAGCCAGAGAAGGGTTAAACTGAAGGCTTGGAGATGAAGCCTCAGCCATAAGCCGGGATGCCCTTCCCTCATCCTCCCACTGCTCTTACCCCACCCTACAGCCATCCAGCCACTCTGAAGAAGGCCTGGGAAAGTCACCCAGGTATCTGTCTGTCTCCCACAGCCTCAGACTAGGAAGGAAGTAGATGGAGAAATGATGCTCTCATCTGGCTGTTTGAAACCAATTCTCATTATAGCGATTTACATGAACAGGGGTGAGAATTTGCATACCATCAAGTGTTTAAGATTAACTTGTGCACATTTGATTTGATTTGATTTGATTTGATTTTGGCCTTAAATTCTTCATGGGTGCTGAGCCTCTGTGGTTTTCTCCTTCCAAGTAACTAAGCTTTACACCCAAAATTAAAACTGCTGCAGCCAAAGACTTTCTTCAAATGTGCATATTCGCTTTGGGGAAGGACAGCCGGGTGCACTTGGAAGTCTCTTCAGCACTGAAATGGCCCTGGTCCAGTGATCAATACTCACACAGAAGTGTCCTTAAATAGGAAATAGAATTTTAATAGGAATATCTGCAGAGCTCCAGGCAAGAGTTTGCATAATACAACCTCCTGCCAACAGAATGGTGGATTGGGGAGAGGGAGGGGCCCTGCCTCCTTTTCACAAGCTGGAAGAATTTCATGTGCACTTAAACCTGCTCCTGGAATTCGTTCACTCCTGTCCACTGGACTTAGTGTGCCAAGGCCTAGATGGGTGTGGCCCAACAGCCAGTCTATGTAAAAACTTATAACAGGACTTTACATAAGGTTCAACATGACACCCACCACATATCTCTGGGCCCTGGGAAATGATGGGGGAAAGCAGGTTTTATGAGCTGTGCTGACATACTGTGTCTCAGTGTGATTAATCCATCTCAGAAAAATGACTTGAAGAGCCAATTAAAGGCAGCTTAGAGGAGCTACTTTCCATTGTCTCCTTATTCTGTTCCAGGCGACAATTGTACCTGTCAGGCAAGCTGTGAGAAACTATCAATTTTTGGCAGCATGAGTTTCCACAGAAAAACAAGAATCATTGCCCTGGGAGAAAGCAACTGTCTTTCCAGTAGTGCAAATCTCCACACCCAAATGAGGCCCTTGCAGCCCATGGCTTCCATGCCAAAATGGGACTTTGCTGCTTGCTCAGAGGTTTCCAGTTCCAGGGGCACTGTCTGCTGGACTGGCCTCTTCTTCTGTTCCCTGCATCCTTTGGCTCTGCAATCCAAGTGGATAAGCACCTTCACATCTAAACTCAAGCAAAGCAGATGTACTCCATCCTAGAGGTAAAGCATATATCACAAGGAAGAAGGAAGGGGGAAAGGAGGAGGAAGAGGAGGAAGGTCAAAGAGAAGACAAAAAGTTCCTACGTCCTAGATTAATATTGTTTTCCTTTCCGGTTTAAGACAACACAGAGAGCTAAGGAGATGGTGAAGTCAGTAATGTGCTCACTATAAAAGTATGAGGATCCAAGTTTGATTCCCAGCACCCACATAAAAGACAGGTTCAGTGGCATGGACCTATAATCCTAGAGCTGGGAAGGAAGAGACAGGAGGGTCCTGAGGCTTGCTGATCTGTCAGCTTAGCAAAATAACTGCACTCCAGTTTCATCAAGAGATCCTGTCACAAAATATAAGTTGGAAAGCAATAAAAGAAGACACTTGACATTGACCTCTGGACTCAACAAGCACGCATGCATACACTCATATGCCTCAGAGGGCACATTCTTGCAATGCCCAAATGTGCAGACAAGAAATGATTAAATACGTGAAGGCAAATCAGTGGTTTCATTCAACATGATTGCTTGACCCCATCATTCAACTCTTTGGCATCAGTGAAGATTGTAAAGTATTATTTGAGTAAGGAAACAAAACCTGTAACCCCTATGCTTAATGCTTCCCTCTGAAAATGAGACCTGGCTACCACTCTACCCCAGCATAAATCACTGTGGATGACTTAAAGCTGGGAAAAGAAATAGTTCCCGGCACTCACCCCCAATGATGAAGGGCAGATGGTCCAGGCTGTGTCCAGAGAAAAGCAAATACTCCTAGACTTAGTCCAGGTGGCTCCATAGGTCACTGTCCCTCAGAGGTGAGCTAGTGACTGCCAGTGGCTCAGATGTCAGACCCAAGTGAAACAGCTGGCTCAGCCCATGGCTCTGGTTCTGTGGCTCAGCTCGGGTAGGGTTACAAGTTTGTTGTGATGCCTGTCAACTTCTGGAAGGGACAAACAACCATCAGTTCACCTTTCCAAGAGGTCAAGGCTACCTGGTAAAAAGGGTCAGAGGCAGAGCTGAGAAGCCCAGAGGGGAGTTCTGTGAACCCACAAATAACCCTTCTGGGAACAATAGGTATTTTCCAAATGAGATAGGGTTCTATGGATGCTGTTGTGTGCTTTAGCTGTGTAGCTTCAAGATTTGCCAGCTGGGAAGGTAGTTAAGATACTGTAGTCTGTCCAAAGTCCTTGGGGGAATACACAAAGTTAGTTGGGTATTAAGCGTATTATTTCTTGGAGCTAAAGGTATGACTCAGGGGGGCTGTGCAAGCACAGGATCTGGGCATGATCCCAAGCATCCACGTGAAAAAGCCAGGTGTGGCAAACCTAGCCTAACTCTCTCTCTCTCTCTCTCTCTCTCTCTCTCTCTCTCTCACACACACACACACACACACACACACTCACACACACATGGAGGGAGGAGAAAGAGGAGAAAGAGACAGAGAGAAACAGAGAGAAAAGTTGCAGTGCCTTGGCCAAAATGATAACCCCTTCCACCCAAGCAAACCCAGTTTCTTCCTCTGGACTTGGACTTGCAGAGAAGCTTAAGAAATGGCACTATATAGAAGAGGGCAAAAGAACAAACTTGTTTTGCATGGTTATGGTCAGTATGTTTTCTTGGTCACCAGAGATAAAGGAAAAAGTAACACAACCACTGTCCCACAAATGTATATATCTGGCATGTTTCTAGTCTCTTCATTTCAGTATAAGTACTTTTAACTTCATATATATATACTGAGTCTCAGGGCCATTGACTTTCCCAGAGCTGTACAACTGTTAAGGTTTGGAGCTTGAAATTTTAACCTCTGGCCCATCTGATTATATCTTATAGTGTTTTCTCTTACAAGTTGTCTTCTTAGACCCATAAAACATTTGAATCAAAATGGACCTTAGACATAATCTCACCTGAACTGTTTGAGGCCCAGAAAAGTTAAGCCACTTGCTTCAGGTCACTTAGCTGGTGCATAGGAGATCAAGAAACTCATTTTTCCCAAACTCCAGCATTATCCTCAGCCTCTCCCAATAGCTGTAAGCAATGTGACATTATCCTATGAAATCAATTCATTAAGTAAAGGTGCAAGTATGTTTTGGAAAGAAAGTTACCGCTGTCTGTCTTTCAGAGCAGCTACAAGAACATAGATGAAACCAGGAAATACAGAAATCATCAGGCTCCTTGCCATCCCTGAATGTGGTCCATGCCAGGAGGCAGCAGGAGCTCTCTAGGAAGTTCTCTTGACCCATCAAGACCTGTCCAAATAGACACAAGGAGTCACTGAGGCCAGTAACAGGACTTGCATTGCTTTCTCAGAAAAAGTATCATGCATCAGCTCTCTCTGATGCATGGGTCTTCACACCTTGTGGTAATGGGCATCTCTCCACCCTCTTCTGACAACTGCTTTTTGTCAGCATTTTTGGAATGGTTTAAGCAGACACTCTGAAAAGATCAGATACTCATTTGGCTAATGACTACTTGAACTGCAAGTAGAATTCACTACTGAGCTTGGTGCAGAATAGGTTGTTCAACTCATGTCCTCCTGGGTGGAGTTTCTGTTTTCTCATTGTCTTCAACACTGTTGCTCCATTCCTCTTGGTATCCTTTCTCCTCTAACTTCCTATTGCCCACCTTTATCCTTAGTATCTCTAACATGGCTTCTGTTCTCTGAGCTAAGGTGACCTTTGTATCCCCTCACTGTGACATTTGGTGGTTTTCCTTGGGACACTGATTTATACAATTTCTGACATTGTTGATTGCACATGGTGATCTTTCCTCTAACTGCTTCCCATAGACACTCTAACTACTCTATTAAATATGTAACTGTAGCAGGGCAGAAACCAAAGATAATGCTTCTTGTTTCTCCTCTGTAAAGGTTCACAGAAGAATGAGGAGACAGAGAGAATGAATGAACTGGAGGTGTTCAAGGAAGCCCCACCTTGATTGTAATGTTATCACCTCCTGGATGGCTTGTAGAAGAAGAGTCAAGATATCCATTTCAGAATCCAACTAGCATAGGTGCCAGACTGGATCCCACAAAGCCTGGACATATCCTAATTCCCACACTGCTTGGTCCATGCTCCAGGTTTGGAAACAAAGGACTTGCTGTCCAGGACATGATGCTTGGAAGGTGACAGAGCAGCAGATTAGGGCCAGAAACATCCTATAAAAAGTGAGGGAACCTGTGTGTAACCAGTTCAAGGATTAGCTTTGTATCATAGCCCAGCCTGCTTGTGCATTCCCATTTCAAATGACAAGCTGTGCTTATACTAATCTTATTTTTTGATCTTTATGTAAAGGAAACAATGTAAAACATGGAGACTCTCCTCATTCTTGTTCCCTGGTAAATGCTCATCTTAGCATTTGCACTGATTCTTTAAAGGCTGTTAAAGAATATGCCTCTCCCAACTTAATTCACGTAAAAGGCATATCATGGAGCCATGCTGTCTGAATCTATCCTGACTTTGCCTCCGCTAGCCTTACACTCTTGATTAAGTTACATTTCTTGGTTTCTCTGATGACACATGGTTTCCTTATGTGCAGAATGGACATGGTCCATTAAAGGTTGGTATAAAAATATTCAATGAAATCATATATTTAAAGTCTTTTGAGCAGTGCCTAACATGTACAAGCAAATGCTCACCTCTTTCTTTGGCCAAGTTGTAGTTAAATATGTCACACAGAGCTAAACACTTATCCTCTGAGGCAGTTGCCTTTAAGAGTAAATTAGATTTCCCATCTACAACACAAAGCTTTCCTAAGACACAAGTGAGTTTTGCTCTTACGATTTGTCTCACCTTTATAATGAGAGGGAAATTAAGTTAGCTTAAAATTATTTCATTCTGCAAATGACTGTCGTTCATGTTAATGACTTATGAACTGTGATAGGCATGTAAATAAATTCTACTCAGCCCCAGTGTGTTTTCAGTCTTATCGGGGAAGCAGTCACAGGACAAAATAACTGATGCAAAGGATGCTGGGATATTATGGGTACCAAAAAGAAAAAGAAGACATCTGGAGCATGACCTTGTCCCACGTAAGCATTAGAAACCTACTTCTTCTCACTTGAGTTAAAAGAGATTGGTCATGAAAACACGGAATAGAGTCTCCCCAAGCACCAACTACAGGAAGAATCCTATGTACTCCCTCACTCAACAAACATTTACCGTAGAGTTAATCTATGACAAGCCATGGGGATGAAACCACAGTCATGTGGACAAAGTTCTCTGCCTCCTTAGAGTTGCTACTGTGGCAGAAACAACAGAGAGTAAATAGCACGAGTCAGGTAGACATTCAGTTGAAAAGAACAAAATTAAAGGGAAGAGAAAGGATTTAAGGGAGAAACAGGGATTAACAAACTAATGATTTTGAACACAACTGTGATTTTTAAATGTCCAGATTGTAGTGTCACAATAGTTCCAAAGGAGTCAAGGCTGTGCTTTTCTGATACCTTAGGGGAAAGGAGGCAGGAAGAGGAACATGCCCCTGCAAAGAAGTAAACAGGGTTGTCCAGGGGCCAGGGTTAGCCAGAGCCAACAAGGAGCAAGACTGGAAACCAAGGAGGAGCAGATCACATAGGGACTTCAGGTCAGGGGAAGGGGTCTGATTTACCATGGGGGAGATGCCAACACTGGGTTTTATGCAGGCTTTCTGAGTCATGTGTAGGGTCTAAGATGAGAAGAGAACCAAGGATACTCTATCTTCATTAATCCCATGTATCAGTTGCTTTGTCATTATTGCACTGAGATGCCACGTTGGCAGCTCCAGCCTCCTGTGAACAAAGTAAAACTATCAGTTTTCAACCAGAAACTGCATCACTCCACAGTCATTGCCATCTCAGGAAATTCTACTCACCCAGTTGCTCAGATAGACTCATCATTCTCTCGTACCTGCGAGTAGTCCAACGGCAAGTAGTCCAAATCAACCAGCAAATCCTCCCAAATCTCAAAAGACACAAGCCCAGGTTGTCTTCCTACTCTTCCACTGCCCCCACCTTTGTTCAAACTGCCATTGGTTTCTATCAGGGGAACAGCAAGGACCCTAAAGAGCCTTGCTGCCTTCTGCTCTTCCATGAACTTATCCTTATGGTAAATTGAGCATCCCTTTAAGCCTGAACCAAATAATGTTCTTCTGATGGGCTCCTTATCATGGAATAAAATCTGTGGCCTTAACAATAATTTCTCCATGGTATAACTTCAGTGCTGACAACTGAAGGAGACCTATTTCCGCAAGTAGCACTTAGTCCCCAATTTCCCCATAGATGAATGGAGAGACAGGCAGACAGACAAATGAATGGAACTGGAAAATTGAAAATGAATGGGAATCAAATTTTCCTCATTCTCTCTCTCTCTCTCTCTCTCTCTCTCTCTCTCTCTCTCTCTCTCTCTCTCTCTCTCTCTCCTTTAACACTCCAGAGTACCTCTGTCAGCTACTCAAATTTATTTCTCTCAAACAAATGTTATCATCAACTGCTCGGGGGCAATTATTTGTGCCTAGATAGGAGGAAATAATCATGCAGAGGTTCTGAGTACAATGGGACAAGGAAGAGCTGAGAAGGATCCCTGATGTGCAAGCAATACTTGTAAAAACCATTCAATAGGGGGGTGGGGAGCATATAATTCAATAGGGGGGTGGGGAGACACCTCAGTAGCCATAGTGCCTGCAGCACAAGCAAGATGACCAGAGTTAAGATCTACTCAAACCCACATACATGAGGGTAGCCACTTGCCTGTAATTTCAGCCTAGGAAATTAGATCCCCAGATTAAGCTGGTTAATAAGGCTAGCCATATGAACTATCTCTGGGTTTGATTAAAGAGACCCTAATAAAACTTGCCATATAACTATCTCTGGGTTTGATTAAGGGACCTTGCTTCCCTGAAGGCAACAGATGGAGGATGATTCTTGACATCAACCTTGGGCCTCCCACTCACATACACGTTTCTACATCTACACAGATGGACCCCCACACACATACATGTGCAAATATGCACACAGATAAATAAATACCACACACATGCACAGAAAATTTTAAAAAAAGAAATAAAGCTGAATAGGACAGGTTAACAGAGCATACTGAAATAAAAGCTGTATTAAGGAAAAGTGCAGAGGAAGAAATTTGGAGAATGAGCAAGCACTCTGGCATGAGACAATTACCTAGGGTGAACAAACCATGAGAGTAGAAACTCAGGAGTAGTCATACATATGACTCATGGCAATCTTCCTGCCTCAGCCTCCCAAAGTGCATCTCCATGTCAAGCTTAGCCAAGTGCACTGATGCTTAATGAGAATGGAGAAGTTCTTGTCCTATGACAAATGCAAGACCTGCCATATACACTAAATCCTGGCAAAAGGTACAGAACAGACAATGACAAATTTTAATTAGACACCTGGTAGGTGAGCTGAGGAACCGATAGTCAAGATTCCAGTCCTGCTTCTTCTGCTTGGTGGCTCAAGAATTTGGGGTACTCCCTCAATTTGTTTTGTTTTTATCTCGTATTTAAATTTTACCAATAAAAAGAAATTGAACCGCTACTTAAGAATGTCAAGCTGCATCAGATTCTGTGTAATATTTTGAATGTAGGAACAATATGAGAGTTGAAATCATGCTTAGGACTCTTCCATCAAGGATACAACACACCAGAGCACAGTAATACCTAGGAAAAAATGTGTTATAGGCTAGCAAGCAGTAGCTAATCAACTCTTAGTCACTGTCTACTATATTAACACAAAGACCATGCCACTGAACAGGCCTTTCATCTAATATAAATTTAATTTGTTCAAAAATCCAGTTTGCCAATTATTGAAATGGTATAAACTTATTAAGTAATATCTAAACTAATAAATATAATGCAAAATTATTTGATTTCTGTGAAAATTAAATTAAATACCTAGGAAAGTCACCATGAAGACAATATACCTTAAAAATCACTTTGATTTCCAAATCGCTAAGGTACAAGAACATAAATTAGGGTGGGTGAGATGGCTCACCAAGTAAAGGAGCTTACAGCCAAGACTGACAACCTGAGTTCTGTCCATGGGGACCACATAATGGAAGGAAAGAACTTGGTCTAACAAATTGTGCTCTGACCTATACACACACACACACACACACACACACACACACACAAATACACACAGACACACACACACAGAGAGACAGACAGACACACACACACACACACAAACACATACACACACTCACATGCACTAAATAAATTAAGATTTGTAAAGAATTGGAGAAATAAAACTATCTACATGGAGTCTGTACTCCAACTGCTTTGAAAATAATGATACATAGATACACATAATAACTTTGGCAAGAGAGCACACATTACCTAGCCCTTTTAATTTTATTATTATATATTATATGTGTGTGATATAATATAGCACAAGCTACAATAAAAATGTGGTATAAGAACACATATTTAAGTGAAATAAAAGTTTCCAGTAATATGTTATTTTGTTCCAACTCTTTAACTGACTCCCAGTTGACCCATCTTTGAAGATGAGTCTTCCTGACTTTGGCTCAAGGTCAGATGAGAATACTAAGTCAGGAAGTATTTCAAACAGTAGAACACAGCCAACAGCCTTGGAAGGCTTGTCAGCTACCTTCTTCTGTTTCTATTTTTTGGTACCTAATGAAATCTTCTGAGCATTGTAGGAGATCCATAAGTTATCCTAAGTGGACTACATCACCACCAGCTCCTTCCAAGCACCCTTCCCCACTCACTCCACTCTTCCCATTTCTCCAGTCCCCTGTGGGAGGAATTAATTAAGGAATTGCTGGCAGCTGCTATCACTAAGGGAGCATTACCTAACAGAAGTCCATTTCTCACTGTGTTGAGTCTTGATCCAACACCAGAGTGTTGTGATCATTTTGACGTCTAAATTGTTCCAGATTCTAGGCTATCATATCTTTCGAGGATGAGAAATGAGAAAGCAGCTTACTAAATGAAGGCAGGCACACATCACTTCTGCCCCTCGGCATTGGTTCTGATGTGGTTATACCTGGGAGCAAGAGATTCTGAGAAACATAGGACAGGCATCTCTGACTTAGAGAGCTATTTTCAAGGAGCTATTTAATCATAGGGGCGGGGCAGGAGGGTTCTTCTTCAGTACTATCAAAAAGAAAGGGACTTGGCAAGGTTCCTAGACACAAACTAATATCTGAATGGATAACCTTCAAGCATCAGGTTGGTGAATATCAATGAAAAAGAACTCACACCATGCTAGTCATTAGTGAGGCAAAAAACAGGCCTTCAACCAAAGTAAGAACTGTCTCATTCATTGGTGAACATTTTGCATATTGACTTGGTTGTTATTAATAGAGGGGAGTTAGTTGGTTGGTTGTTGCTAATAGAGGGGAGTTCTGGGAATTACAAGCCTTCAGTGCATAGAAACTATATGTTCTACAGCTGGGCTATACCCCTAGTCTTTGATTCTTTTCTTACTTTTGACCTGTGCCCAAAACTCAGACAGATAGAAAAATTCTGTTTATTTCATACATTCATAATGTAATTTTTTCTCAGTTTTCCTGCACTTGCTAACAAATTTTGACCAAGAACTGAATCCCTGCACAAATCCCTGGGTCTTTTCCACATTCTTCATATGTCCTCAATCTTGGCATCCTCTCAGGCAGCTTTGTTGGCCCCGCTCCCATAATTGGATCTGAAGAGCCACAATAGGTACCAGCCGTGCAATTGTTTTCTGAAACAATCCTTTCTTAAGGTACTGGCAGCAATAGCTAGGGTCCATCTATAGCACATGATCAGTCTAGAATAGTTTAAGAAACTCCCTGGAAAGCTTATTTTACAGGGTCAAGTAGAAGATGCTGCGTTGTCTGGCCATATACCCAAACAGGAAGTACAGCAAATATCCTGCCGTTAGGATCCTCCTTTCTATCTATACAAACACATCCCCCACTGGGGTGACACAAATACACACAGCACTGTAGCAACACAAACTTTAGTTCAAAGCCTACTGGTTTCTACTATTTCTTTCTTTCCCCAATTCTATTCACTAGAAAATTCATTGAGCACCTTTCTACAGCTAGCTAGGACCTGGGTAGATTTAACTCTGCAGTCATGGTTGGCCCTGGTTTATTAACACTGCCAGGGGAGTGCTTTCTCTGTTCTTACTAGAACAAGATCTAATGTGACAATCAAAGCTGAACATGTTCTTCATTGTTCTAGAGGTTACTTGCTCCCCTTCGAGGCACCAAAACTCATTGCTTTCAAGTTTGAGAGTCTTCATGCAGCAAGGTTTGCAGGGTGCGCACATCCATACAAACTGATTTCAAATAGGCCATTCCTGTAAAAATGGCAATGAGAGGTAAAGGGAGTCATGGATTTTGTCAGAGGGTCTGCTATAGGGAAGGGACTGAAATGCGAAATATTAATATATATGTCATGACAAAGCTGGAAGCCAAGATAAAGACACTGTGCTTGACTATACAGCTAACATAAGGCTAGGAGTTTGTGATAGCTAATCTCCATTGCCACTGGGATGGAATAGAATCACCTCGGAGATGTACCTCTGGCATGTCTGCTGATGTGTTTCCAGAAAGGTTTATCTGAGGAAGAAAGAGACACCCTGAACAGGGACAGCGACATTCTACGGGTGGAGGTCCTTGACTGAGTAAAGGGGAGACACGGAGCTGAGCACCAGCTTTCACCTGAACATCCTGGCATGATGTGATCAGAGACCTCACCTTGCTGCCACCACACTTTCCTGGCCATGATGGATTACACACTCCAGCTGTGGACCGAAACAAACGTGTTCCTGATGTCGACTTTGTTATCCTTTTGTCACAGAAACAGGACCAGTGCCTAATCCAGACTTGAACAGACCTGGGACCCATTATCATTCTTTTCCACTGTGTAGATGGGAGAAATCACTTAATTTAGTGACTCATTCAACTTTAGTCTGGGGCTAATTATGATTACTTCCTTTATAGAGTTGTTATAAGAATCAAATTCAGAATTCTTCATAGCTCAAAAAATACAGGGAAGGACTTGATGTACTTTGGAATCATCTTCCAAACATACTCGGGAAAATGCTATTCACTGTATGTGTTCACTTTCAGTTTTAGCATCAGTAAGTGCTGTGAAAGTCGGTAGCCTAGCCTACAGGTTTTTATTTCTTCATTTATTGAGGCTAAAATTCTTAGAGCAGGGTGTCAGCAAGTTCAGTCTTTTCTACTGCTTTTCTCCTTGACTTGAAAATGGTCAGCTTCTTCAGTAGCTTAGCCTACAGACATTTATTTCTTCATTTATGGAGGATAAAAGTCTTAGAGCAGGGTGTCAGCAAGTTCAGTCTTTTCTACTGCTTTTCTCCTTGACTTGAAAAATGGTCAGCTTCTTCAGGTATCCCTACACTGGACACAGCTGCCCAGGCCGTCTGTGTCTTACTCTCTTCTTGAAAGGAAACCAGTCATATCAGATAAAGCCCACCCATTTCCACATACTGTTATGTGGAAGGTGATGTGGGCCTCCATTTGTGGTGCCTGTACCACTAACAGCTACTCTGAACTGGGAAAGGCCTAAGGGCTTGAAAGAAAGACACAGTCCATTATTCGTGTTACCAGAAAGTTTGCTCCATCTTGAACTGCCATCTCTCAGGACAGCCTGCAGTCACCCTTACATAGACAGTAGTCCCAGTATTAGACCCTCAGGTAATTACAGGGGAGGTATGTAAATTCCCTAACTGCTGGGTGTAAGGGTCACCCCCTAGGGTGGAATTCTGCAATTATCTTTTAGCAACTGGGAACAGGAAGGCCAGGTGTGGAGTGGCTTCTGACTGGGCCAAATAGCATAACAAAAGGGGGCATATATCTCTCCCAGGGTCCAGGCATGCAAACAGGCAGTGAAGCTAAACCCCAAGTGGATGCAAGAGTTGGCATGATTATTTCAACACTGTTACATCCTGAAGTACTAAGGTGCTAGAATAGGGCTGGAGAGATGACTCAGTGGTTAAGACAATTGACTACTCTTTGAAAGGTCCTGAGTTCAATCCGCAGCAATGACATGCTGGCTCACAACCATCAGTAATGGGATCTGATGCCCTCTTCTGCTGTGTCTGAAGACAGCTACAGTATGCTCATATACATTAAGCAGACCAGCAAACAAATAAATAAATATTTTTAAGGATGCTAAAATCAGTCCCCTCCTCCACAAAATTCATATTTTGAAATCTTGGAGTCCAAATCAATCTTATTAGATGGTAAGACCTTTGAGAGTGATTAGGTCACAAGTGTAGATACCTTATAATTGAGTTAGTTCCCATATGCATGCATGTGGGTATGTTTATGTGTATGTAAGTTTATGAGTATGGAAGGCTGACTTATGTACATGATGTTCACCTAGGTTCAATGCTTGGGAACACTGTCCACCTTGATATGTGAGACAAGGTCTTTCTCTGACCCAGACTATGCCATGTAGGCTAGACTGGCTAGTTAAGGAGCTACCTATTTTACCTACAATAGGCAAAGCCGATGTTCTGCCTATTTTTGTCTTCATAGCATTGAGATTATAAGCAAATGCTACCATGGCCAACATCTAACATGGACTGACTGCTGGTCTCCATTCTCACAGGGCAAGCACTTCACCAACTAAGCCCTCTCCCCAGGCCACAACTTTTTACAAGCAGTCTGGAGACCTTCTCTCCCCTCCTGCCACATGGCAACACAAAAATGGGATGCAAGACCAGAAATGACCCTCAACTAACCATCAGATCTGCCGAGGCCTTGATCTTGGGCTCTTCGGGTCCTAAAATTTTGAAAAATGAATGTCTATTATCTGTAGGATACAACACCCATGGTATTTGTTAGAGCAGAAGCTTTGAGGAAGAAAGCTGCCTTTTGCCATTAAGATATCTTAAGGAATTATATAAACAAACCTAATTAGAACTTTCACCTCCTAACTTCAAAGTCCTGCTCCCCCAACTTATTAAGCCTTAGGTGCCACTACTGCTAGAGCCATTTCTTACAAAGTGTTCTCTCATAAGAGTAAGTTTTTTCCATCAATCTGTTTGTCAATTAACATACATTTCCCTGAACACGGGGACTTAAATAGGTAAAAGAAAAGGCTTTTCCTCCAAAGAAGCAAAAACACAAAGCAAGAAAAATAAATAAACTCCTCAAACACATATAGTAGAGTCACTGTGGCAAGTCAAAGCAGCAAGGCCTAACGGATGACTCGCTGTGTATTTGGTGTGTATGGCAAAGCAGAGAAGGCAGGACTGGGAAACAAACCAGCAACTTCCAGGCGCTGGGGTTGGAGGGAGAAGTTTGTCCACAGTTTGAGCAAGAAACTGCTTGATGGGTGTGGCCATGAGGGCCTGTTAATACTTTATTGAGTTGCACACCAGTAAAGGGTGTACTTTATTTTGTATAAATTATACCTCAATCAAGCTCATTTAAAAAAGCACTATATTTCTTTTCGGTTAAAAGAAATTAGAGGTTGGTGTGATATGTTGGAGTTCTTGTTACTATGTAAATAAGGTCTATATGGAAACCAAGCACTGTGGTAGTAGCTGCAGAGTAATCTGGACCAAAATGACATCTTAATCCATGCAAGACAAATAGGAGAAGAAAAGCATGTTACTCAGTATACACATATTGTTCTCTCTCTCTCTCTCTCTCTCTCTCTCTCTCTCTCTCTCTCTCTCTCTCTCTCTGTGTGTGTGTGTGTGTGTGTGTGTGTGTGTGTGTGTGTGTGTGTGTGTACATAGAAGTATATTTTTCTATGTGTGTTTCTGTGTGTACATGTAAGTATGGTGTGTGTGTGTGTGTGTACATAAGTATGGTGTGTGTGTGTGTGTACATAAGTATGGTGTGTGTGTGTGTGTGTGTGTGTGTGTGTGTGTGTGTTTGTGTGTGTGTGGCTATATGTAATTGAGAATAACTTCATTTGGCATCCCTGAGGCACTGTGCTGCTTGGTCTATGAGACACTTCCATTTTCACTCACCTGGAACTTGCTGATTCTTGCTGGTCAGAAATCCCAAGTGTTACCCTGTCTCTGCCTCCTTGGTGCTGGGGTTATAAACTTCCTTCACTAAACTTAAATTTGCTTTCTTTTTTTTTTTTTTCACATGAGTTCTGTGAATCAAACTTGGGCCCTTGTGCTTGCAAAGTAAGCATTTTACTAACTGAGCTATCTTTCCTACCTCTCTTTATTTTCAACCAGGAATATATAGTAACAGTTCCAAAACAAAATTTGACATGAATGAATCATTTAATTGGCTAATGAGTGTGGGAAAGCTTGGTTTAAGCTCCTATACAAAGGTTCTTAATTACTTTTAGGATATTGTGGTCCGAATGTGAATAGGCACTATAGGCTTACATGTTTGAACACTTGATTCCAAGTTGGTAATGCTATTTTGGGAAACTGTAGAACTTTTCAAAGGTAAGCTTTGCTACAGAAAGTGGCTTACTATGGTTGGGACCTTAAATGTTACAAGATGGCTCTACATCTCATCTGCATCTTGCTTTCTGATGAGATACAATATGACCATGAGTTCCCTGTCATAATTAACTAAATGCCTTCAAATTATAAGCCAAATAAACCCTTCCTCCTTAAGTTGCTTCTTGTCAGGTATTTGGACACCTGACAAGAAAATGAATCAATAGAAGAGAGAAAATCTTTTCTTCAACCCCTGCTCCTCTATTTGACCTTGTATTTCCTCTCCTGTTTCGTTCTCCCAGAGACTGTCTCACTTGGAGAACCACCCCATATGCAGTCACCAATCCGAAGCACTATTGCTAAAGCCAAGAAGAGTTTACTGGCAGGAACCAGACATGGATGTCTCCTCAGAGGCTCTCCTAGAGTCATACAGATACAGAGGAGGATGCTTGCAGCTAACCATCAGACTGAACATGGGAACCCTAATGAAAGAGCTAGAGAATGGACTGAAATAGCTGAAAGGTTTTCACCCTCATGGGAAGAACAACATTATCATCAGCCAAGGCACTGACATGGAGAGGGTGATTGGGAGAGGGAACACCTTCATGGAAGCAAGTTGAGGGGAAAGAGGGAGGGGAGTGATGGGGAAGGAAGGGTATAACATTTAATATGTAAATACAAAAATAATAATAAAATAAAATGTAAATACAGAGAATATCCAATAAAATTGAAAAAATAACAATATTAAAATAAGAAAAAAAGAAGAGAGAAAAGATTTTTCTAAAGCTTGCTGAAATAGAATCAGGTATTTTTTCAACAATTATTTTGTGGTTGTTTAATATTTACCAGATCAGCATTTTCCGAAGTAGGTTCCATTCTCCTAGACACTGTAAAAGAAAATGCCATAAGCTGTCAGGTAAATGTTGAAACCTGTTTTGTGAGTGTAAGGGAACATGTCTGTGTGTGTGTGTGTGTGTGTGTGTGTGTGTGTGTGTGTGTGTGTGTGTGTGTGTGTGTTGCTATGGCAACATAGCCTGGAGGGAAGAAGTCAAAGGCCAGAGACATTAATACGTTCACATGTCTGTTTCTCAGTGCACAGTACTCATATCATCTAGTCCTTGCTATGAGGCAAGGCAGCAGGGCTAATTGTGATCAAGTTGAAATGACAAGTGACATGCGACATCTAGACAAAGGAGGAGAAGGCATCTCTGTAATTCCCTTCCCTCCACAGGGAACATGCTGCCTCCCACTGTGACAGCAGAGCTACTCAATGAGAGTGGCCTAACATTCAGAAACACTGACTGAATAACAGGGCCAGCTCTAGACTCCAGTCACAATGAGATGTCCAGGCCACCTACACACTTCTCAGACTTCTCAGGGGTCTCTATGGTCGCTTCCTAGGTTTGATCATTCTTTCACTAAACTGATTTCCAGAACTCAGGAAAAGGCCTATATGGGTGCTCAGTTTCTTTTGAAGTGTACATGTAGAGACAACCAAATAGAAAACCTGCATAAGGCAGAGGAGAGAGTTGTGGGAAAGGGAGAGCATGAAGCTTCTGTGCCCTCCCTGGGTATACCTCCCCATCCAACACACTCAACTGGAAACCCTTGAAATTCTGTCCAAGAGTTTGTGTTGAAATGTAATCCTCTAACCATGATTGGTTACATCAGTAGCAATTGGTGATTGATTTATGTCTCTACTCCTCCTTTTGGAAAAAACAACTCTCTAGTCATATATATTTATAGCCTGTCTTAGGGTTTCTACTGCTGCGACAAAGCACCATGACCAAAAAGCAAATAGGGGACCAAAGGGCTTATTGGTCTTACATTTTCAAACTGTAGTCCATCATTGAAAGAAGTCATGACAGGAACTCAAACAGGGGACAAAACTAGAGATAAGAGCTGCCTCAGAAACCCTGGGTGAGTGCTGCTTACTGGCTTGTACCCCATGGCTTGCTCAGCTTGCCTTCTATAGAACCCAGGACCACCAGCCCAGGGATGGCACCACATAATGGGCTTTTCCTTCTCCCATCAATTACTAATTAAGAAAATGCTCTACTGGCTGGCCCACAGCCTCATCTTACGGAGGCACCTTCCCAGTAGAGGTTTCCTCCACTCCAATCACTATCGTTGGTGTCGTGTTGACATAAATGTAGCCAGCACCTAGCCTAAAACCATTCACTTTCTAACCTCTTACAGAAAATTTTGCTCCTTCCCCAGTGGGAGGTTACTCTGTGAAGCTGACCTCTTGTTTCCCCAAATGACAGAATGCTTTCCAGCTGTCCAGATGTACCCCTGTGCATTCATTCTCTCCTTGCCCTCTCCCACACATGCGTGCACACGTAGTGCTCTGTAGAGTGGGCAAATGGGAGTGATTTGCCTGAAAACCCACTTAGCATCAAGGGAAGTGTCTAAGCCACAGGAGAGCTCTCACCAGTGGTCATAGTTTGAAAACACCTTAATGAATCAAGCTTTTAAGCATCCTTTGCAAAGAGTGCCCAGCTCTTCTGGGGGGGGGGGTCCTGGCCTGGTCCTGTCTGCTGCCTCCTGCCTTTCATGCAGGTGCTCTTCAACTTCAATGGTTTCATTTGTTTCCCTACACAGTAGGCTTCCACAAAGACTGCTTTTCTTATTCAAAGCCGTTTCTGTTAAAAAAAAAAAAAAAAGAAGAAAGTTTCCTGCCAGTCTCACTCTGAACAAGTCAAGACACAGAATCATTTCACATCAGAAGCTCCTTGGGAAAGGTTAGGGGCTTGTCCCTTAAGTCTCTTGAATTCATGCAATAATTACATTAGTAAACAGAGTAGATGGTCAGGCAAAAGTTTGTTTGTTGGATCAAGTTTGACTTTGATAAATTATTAAATTTTATTTCATGCCTAATGCAGCCCACCTGACCCCTTTCAGCCTCCAGAACAGATACGGCTACTTCTACGCTCCTAATGAATGCTTCATAAAATCTTTCACTCCAGTCTTCATAGCTTTGAACTCTGGGCCCAAAACATTATTATTGCCATGAACTTGTACTAGTTTATTAACTTTCAATAAACCTACTTTCTAAACTGTTAAAAGAGAATTAGTAAGAATTGTGGTTGTAAAAATATGGTGAGATTTTATATAGAATAGCTTAAATATAGAGACACTAGACTGGGAAAAAGATGCTCTTCATTGGGAATGGTCATTTTAGAAGGGAGTTTGAAGCATTAAAGAACCCTATTAGACCTATTAAAGTAGATTTTGAACCCTATCAAAACCTATTAAAGTAGGTTTTGAAATCTATAAGCCTACAGCTGTGACTGTGGTGGTTTATATATGCTCGGCCCATGGGGTGGCACTATTAGTGTGGCATTTTTGGAGTAGGTGTGTCACTGTGGCTGTAAGCTTAAAGACCCTCATCCTCACTGCCTGGAATCCAGAATTCTGCTAGCAGCCTTCAGAGAAAGATGTAGAACTCTCAGCCTGGATGCTGACAAGTTCTTGCCTTGGTGATAATAGACTGAACCTCTGAACCTGTAAGTCAGTCCCAGTTAAATGTTGTCCTTAGAAGAGCTGTCTTGGATGCTTGGACCCAACTATCAGACTGAGCTCAGGGACCCCAGTGGGAGAGCTGGTGGAAGGACTGAAAGAGCAGAAGGGGATCGCAACCCTACAGGAAGAACAACAGGAGCTGGCCGGACCACCCAGTGCTCCCAGGAACTAGACCACAAACCAAGGAGTGTACAGGAAGGAACCATGGCTCCAGATACATATGTAGCAGAGGATGCTCTTGTCTAACATCAATGTGAGGGGAGGCCCTTGGTCCTGTGGAGGTGTGATGCCCCAGAATAAAGGGATGCTGGAACAATGGGGCAGGAGAGGGTGGATGGGTGGGAGAGCATCCTCATAGAGGCAAAGGGGAGGGAGAAGAGGGCAAATGTGGGATGAATTTGGGGAGGGATAATAAGAAAGTGGGATATCTTTTAAGATGTAAATGAATGGAATAATTAATAAAAAAAATGTTGCCTTGGTCATGGTGCCTGTTCACAGGAGTAAAACCCTAACTAATACAATAATCATTAGTTATTTGTCCAAGCAAGGGATTGGTCATGTGTGCTACATGACTAACTAATGATTCATCGTGGGCCCCAACCTTAAGCTTCCTGCCTCAGTTGGAAGTAAGACTGGTTTGCTCAAACATTATCTCCTGAGGAAACTGAGAAAGAGCTATTGTTCACCACTGCAAATAGTTGTTTAAAAAAATCCTAGGCAACTAAGATTCAGATTAACAAAATTGTTTAGTAGAAAAGGTAATGTAAGGAAGACCATAGATAGGAGGACCACATGCTGGCTAGGATGCTCATCTAGCTGTTCCTCTGCCCCACCTAAACAATACAATTGACTTTGACCTCCATGGGCTATTGCCAGCAATTCTTTAAGCCAGTGGTTCTCAACCTTCCTAATGCTGTGACCCTTTAATACAGTTACTCCTGTTATAGTGTACTCTAATCATATAAGTAGTTTTGTTGCTACTTCAAAACTGTAGTTTTGATACTGCTATGAATTGTAATGTAAATATATGAAATCCACAATATCTGGTATGTGACCCATTTGAAAGGAACTTTCAACCCCACAAAGGGTCTCATCCATAGATTGAGAAATGTTGCTTTAAACAAACATGACATTTCTGCAAGCTAAACCTCTTTGAAGGATTTACATACTTTATGTTAGTATATGCTTAGAACTGAAGAATAAGGAGGAGTCCCACACATTCTGAGGCTATTAGAGTAACCAAATATTCTATAAACCTTAAAATTGAATATATATCATATGTTCTTATTTATGACTTGCAATTCCTGTCAAGGACAAGGGAAGTACCTTTGAAATAGACACCTCCCAAAGAAGCAGCCACTTTTACATCCTGTCACCACTAAACTATATGTATCTATTTGGGTGGTGATTTTCTCCCTATGATTTCTGATGAAATCCTAAAAATAGGGTATGTATGGGAAAGTGTGCTCTTAGCTATTGCCACAGTGATATTAAGGTTAACTTGACTCATTTGAGAGATTTTAGGGCGTGAGAGATGCTTCAGCAATTCAAAGTACCTAGTATAGATCATGAGAAACAAAGTTCAGACACCAACACCCACAGTCTAGCATTTAACTGTAAATTCAGCTCCAAGCAGGGCAGAGACAGGAATATCACTGTGGGCTGTTGACTTCCACACTATCGAGAAAACATGAGCCTTGCATTCAGGGAGAGACCCTGGCTCAAAGAGGCGGAGTAATAGAAGAGAACATTGATCCCTTCTGGCCTCTGTATACACACACTGGTATATGCACCCTGCATATGTACACACACATTTATATACACAGAGAAGTTTATATCATTTAAAAAGAGAGAGAGAACAGAGATATTGTGGTAATCCCAGATTTTTCAGTCTATGGATACAAACTTTCAGGTTTTTATTAAGTATATGCTCACCCATTAGACTCAAAACATCATCTATCAAGGTATCAAATGGCAAAAGAGCTTTAAGTTGGTAGTACACCCTTCTAGTGATCACAAATTACCTACCAAGATACTTGTCCCTGATGAAAAGTTGTATTCTGGGCTCTCAAGTCTCACTTCCCCAATAATTTCTGTAGTTACTGTCAGAACAGTAGGAATGTCCTAGTGTTTAAACTTCAAGAGAGGCATGTATTTCTTTCCTGTCCCTGTTCTTCCAACAGAACCCAAGATTCTATACATATCTAGCCCTCCCCTCACCAGGACTAGCCACTCACTGAAAATATTAGCAAAAGAAACCTTTATCAGAATACAAGCTGGCTTCATGTGCCAAGTCTTGCAGGGCTACTTAAGAATTCAGGTTGAAAGCCAAAGACAGACACTAAATTAGAGAAGTGGTTTAAATTGTTCTTGGGAGCATGTCTGCTTCTTCATCCTAAATTATTTTTACTTCTGCCCCATTGCCTATTAATTACTTTCTTCTCTTCTGAAAAGTAATGCATTTTCATGGGATTAGGATATTTTTTCCAATCCCTCCCCCCCCCCAAAAAAAAAAATCTTGTGCAGAACTGGAGGGATGGCTCAGTGGTTAAAGCATGAGTTGCCCTTGCAAAATATCCAAGTCTTGTTTCTAAGACCTCTGCTGAGTAGCTCACAACTGACCAGAACTGCACTCAAAGAGACTGAGTGCTGCTTTCTCACTTCTAGAAGCTCAAGTGCACATACCTGTGCAGAGACACATATGTTCAGATAATTTTAACTTATCTTTACCTTTAAAAAATTATTGTGTGATTTTTTTTAAGGTCACAAGACTTTATTATATCAATTCACTTAATTCCAAGTACTATCTGTGCCCCTATTTTATTTAAAAAGCTCAATTTAATGGTTCATCCTACTACAATGTGTCTGAAGTTGGCATAAAGCTATATTCTTGAAGTATCTAAGAAAATATGAAATTTCCTTTGAGCATGCTGTATCATATAAATACACATACATACATGCATACATACATACATACATACATACACACATACATACATACCTAACTACTTATGTTGGGTTTAAAATAACAAAATTATAAAATAATTTATCCTGAGGCATAGATGAGATTCCTGCCCTGGGAACACAGATTCAAGTTATCAGGAATGACATGTTTAATCATGATAAGGTTATATGAAATGTAAAGTCACAGAGAAAAAGTAGTCAGGAATGTATGTGTGTCTAAAATTCAAGAGGGTAGTCTGACAGAAGGATAGAGCAGTGTGTGAAAATCTATAGGATTTAGGTATTGCTCTTGTCAAAAATCTTAGCTTTAGCATTGATGGTAGTTAAATATGTCAAGCTTAGGAAGACTTTATAAAAGTAAAAAGCTGTCAAGTTACATAGAGAGAGAGATAGTAAGTGGCTATTAAAAAGGGACTAAAAATAGCTCAAGATAATTTTGCTTTGGACCCTCCAATATCTCATTTCTCTACAATCATAAAACATAAGATTGTGATTAGAACTCTCCCCATCGCCCCCCCCCCCAAAAAAAACTATGACCAAGGCAACTTATAAAAGGAACTATTTAATTGGGTTTATAGTTTTAAGAGGTTGGAGTCCATTATGGTAGAGGAAAGGCATGGTAAGAGGAGTAGCTAAGAGCTCACATCTTCGTCTTTAAGCAGAGGGTGAAAAGCACAGTCTTTGGAAACCTCAAAACCCTAGAGACACACCTTCTCCAATGAGCCACCTCCTAATCCTGGGGTTCACATATTCAAACATATAAACCTATGGAAAACAATTTCATTCAAACCACCACACTGCTTCTTTTTTTTTTCCGGTTGATTTTTTTATTGCATAGTTTATGTCAATACATTTCAAATGTTATCGCTTTTTCAAGTTCCCCCCTCTATCATACCCCTTCCTCCTGCTTCTATGAGGATGCTCTCTCTCCCACCCAACCACTCCAACCTCAACACCTACACTGGAGAAACAAGCCTTTACAGGACCAAGGGCTTCTCCTCCTATTGGTGACAGACAACGCCATCCTCTGCTACATATGCAATCGAAGCCATGCCCCTCCCCATGTGTACTCTTTGGTTAGTGATTTAGTCCTTGGGAGCTCTGAGTGGGGTCTGATTTGTTGACATTGTTGTTCTTCCTATGAACTGCAAACCTCTTCAGCTCCTTCAGTCCTTTCTCTAACTCCTCCATTGGGGGCTTGGTGCTTAGTGTGGTGATTCCTATTCAAAGCAGTAGTCCATCCCTAAGAAACTAAAGGCTTTACTGGGGAAAATTATAGCTATTCATGTAAGAAAGACTCATCTGCACATATACAGATGGGCATACTCCTGAGCATGCTTAGTTTGAGGTCACAACCATATGCTACAAAGAACAGCACTGAGGAACACCTGGGGGTGGATTTAGAATCATAATATGAAGCACGTACTTCAGCTCATTTAAAAGGGATAAATCAGAGTGACTAGAAGATTTTGACAAGCTCTTTGTAAATTTTTCTCAAAGTCATTGCTTAAAATAAATAAAGAAAAGGCAACTTTGAAGATATAATCATCTTTTAGAAGGGCAACAGCTATACTCACAGAAGGATAGGAACTTGCTCTTCAAACACTTGTCTAGTGCAATCTAAGCAGAGGTGACAATATGGACAGACATCCAAAAATGTCTATTGTGTGGGGGTTCTACAAGGAGTATGATGTAGACAGTATGGTTGAGCCTAAGCACCCAGGAGGGGACTTGACAGTTGGACTCATCCTGTAATACACTAAAGTAGACCATTGATAGTTCATGGGTTTTAGTTTCCACCACATTTCAAAACCATGTTTTAAACCCGTGGATGCCAGCCCACTTAAGCTGAGTTACATACACCTCAGTGGCATCACACAGCACAGCTTGTGATCTCCTTGCTCACTCACATCCAATGTGGGCTAAGCACAGCTTTGCTCCACAGTCTATCCTGAGATGATGGCAGAGGGAGCTTGTAATACACATCCTAAGGAGCCCTCAGCATGGTATGAATCTTCTTTTAAATTAGCAGCAGTTGGGAAGGAAACAGCCACAGGCAGAACTATCTTCCAGACTTGAGAAGCACCTTCCAATATTTCATCCCCAAGATTTTACTCCCTGAGAAAGGCAGCCCCTTAGAAGCAGTGAGTATGATGTTAGCTACCATAAAATCCTTCCTAAAGGAAAACTTCCAGCCAGGAAGGAGACAGACTAGAATCAAAAAGTCCAAAAGGATTGCCCTAAATTAAAAAGCTTCTGTTCAGTGAACAAAACCATCAACTAAGTGAAGACACGCCATCTATCAATCCAACAGAGTATTCATTTCCAGACAATGTTTTAAAAAAAAAACTCCAAAACTGATATAATCAATAAATGGGCAAATGAGATGAACACACTGGTTTTAAAGAAGTAACAGTTGAAAAAAATGCTCAATGTCTTTGCAAATCAAAACCGAGTTGAGATTCTACTTCACCCCAGGCAGATGGCTATCAAAAAAAAAAAAAAAAAACCCACAATGTAGACACCATGAGGAAAACCAAACAAATCCTTAGGCACTGCTGGTGGGAATGCAAATTAGCCCAGTTACTATTGAAAACAGCAGCGTGCATTGTTCACGAACAATTCTACCATGCACTCAGCATCTGAACTTAGTCCCCAAATAACTGAAGTCAGTTTACCGTAGAGATACCTGCACACCAATTTCGTCCAATTACCATATGATGATAGAGCTCCCAAGAGACTCTCCATTCCCATCACAGCACTAACCACCTCCCTTTCATTCACTTTCATATCAGACTCTACATAAGACTCTTTCTCAAGGTCTTCCATGGGTGGGATCTCTCGTGTATCTGTGAAAACCAACTGTGTCTTGGTTCCTGGCAGTTTTAACTCAGTAAATTTGTCAGCCCTATGAGCATTTCAGACCCAAAGATGAAGAAGAGAAAGTCTTCTCTTTCAACACGTATTTGCAGCAGAGGGCAATAGTGCACATCAATGTTCTTGGCACTTCACTGACCAGGGTGTGCCATGTGCGGCCATGCCAATGAGCTGGATAATATGAACCCTCCACCAATGATGCACAGTAAGAACAAGTATTTGAAGCAGATTACTTCATTTACAGAGTACTCAGTATTTTACATCCCAATACTTGCAAAAGGCAAGGGTTTCTAGATATTCTGGAAAAGAAAACAAGCTTTGGCACCATGGTGTTCTGTTTCTCTATGGCACCAATCAGTGGCCTTGGCCTTCAGCCATGCCTTTTAGATTAAAGCCTCTTCTTCCTAGTTTGTCCCTGGCTACACCCTGTCTGCCCACTCCGTTATAATTTTTAAGATTCCACTAGCCTCTACTCCTGAAGCAATGGGCAGTCACGTCAGAGAGGAAGGAAGAGAGCAACTGGATCAGTCTTGTTGCCAGTAGCAAAGGCTGAGGAGTTCACAAAATTAGAAAGACCCAATTGAGACATCTGCCCACTGTTTCCAGCTTCATGTTACCAGCAAGGGAACAAAAGAAAAGGTAAAAGACAAAATTTGGAGGACTCTTATTACAGAGTAAAAACACTCAGAGAGGAAAGCCCCCCAACACAAAGGTATACCCCCCAGGATCTGGATGCTGTTGTTGCTAGATTGTGGCAGAGGTTTTGTTCTGTTTGGAGCATTTTGGGGTTTGTTGGGTTTGATATGAGGTTTGAAGATTTTATTTCTTTCTTGTTTTGATTCAGCAGGGTCTTCTTACCTATTTCTGGTTGGTCTGTTCACCACTATGTGTCTTGGGGTAGACCCAAATTCATGGTAGGCCCCCTGCTTCAGCCTCTAGCGGGAGGACAACACAGAACCTCCAAGACCACACCTAGCTGGGTAGCAATTCTTGGGAGGAAAGTCTATTTCTTCCCCTGTGTGGGGAAGCATTCTTCATAGGGGAAGAGTTTAAAAACAAGTCTGGTTTCTCCTTCAACTTTACTGGGGCTGTCCTGCCCTTTCCTGCCCTCCTGTAGTTTTATAGGTATGATGTGGCATCAGATGCATGATAGAAGCAAATTTGCAGATAATAACATGCAAATGGAATTAGAGTAGAACAAAGGGTATTTAGCAGTCATTCACGTCAGCCATATCAGTCCCAGCTTGTTTGGACTGGACTCCTGTGTGAGCAGCTGTAAGATGTCCTACCATGAAACAATTGGGTGGTTACATCATCCATCAATCTAAAAGTCTGAAGTTGAGCAGAAGCATTGAACGGAGTCAGAACACCGGTGGGCAGGTCACTACAATAATCCCTAACCCAGCACAAGAATATGATTTACAAAAATAGAGGGGAAAGGCTATTCCTGTTATTCCTCACCCAGGAAACAACTGAAAACACAGCACACAGCAAGCTAGCAAGCACCAATATACAGACATGTCTGACAGTTGCCTTGAGGCCAAAAAAAAAAAAAAAACGAACTATGGTACTGGGGGTAGCAATTCACCACTGTAAAGGCTGAGTTTGAACAGTGTCTCCAAGCACTTCACAAAACCCAAACCCTTGTGCTTTCCAGAAAACTGACACTGGGTTCCAAATTCAGCTCCCCTCTGCCGTGATGGAACCGCAGACACTATAACCAGTGTTATTAAATAGTCACATCACTTGCTGTTCCTCCACAGTTCCCTCTGGGTTTCCCTTCCTCCCCCACCCACTGTTGGCCTAAATTAAGTTTTCTAAAGGCTCTGTGCTGATTTTTTTTTCCTGAAGAGCATTCAATTCAATAAAACATAATTATTGATTTAATTAAAATAGCTGCTGTGTGAGTAGCAAAGCTTTTTTAATAGCTGGTAGAGAGGGGAGAGCCCTCATTCATTTCCACCTTAGCTCTTGAAACAAATCGGGATGCTGTTTTTAATAGGCTAATTCTAAGTGCTGCTTTGAAATGGATCCTCTAGCCATTCATGAGCAGTAATTCACCCAGTGAAGAAGAGGCCTTTCTCATTGGCTGCCTTTTGGGATGGGAAGGAGGAGGCACTGTGAGCCCAGAGCCCAGAGTCAGAGATGAATAATTCATGGCCCTACTTCTAGGTTTCTCTGTGTTCCCTTCTGCTATCTGTGCTTGCACTTGAAAGGAAATGTAGACTGGGGACTGTCATGCTTTCTCTCTTGATCTCTAAAAGGAAGAGCTATCCCAGTGGGGCTGGAAGCCTTAGGAAGCAGGCACGCCTTTGGGTGCTTGCTTTGCTGCAGGAAATATATACATATTTATTCCTGCCTGTGGACTGAGCACAGCACATTCACGGGAACTGAAAGGTGATGCTCTCCATCGGTGCTCTCAAGTCTCTCACCTTGCCTGCATCATGGTCTTTCCATATCGCCCTCCTTCCGCAACTGCAACTGCAGGCAGGCATGACCCCACTGGCCCATCACTTCTGTACCAGACAGGGAACCTCTGAGGAGACATTAATAAAGTGATGACATGCTTTTAATTAAATGCCTTACAGATTATTAATCTATTTCTCTTGGAAAGATAGACAATGACAGATTATAAACATGAGATAAACCAATGTATTGAAATATGTGAACATGCACACACGCAGATACAAGACACACACAGACACACACACACACACACAAACACACACACACAGACACACACACACACACACACACACACACATGAACACCAGGTCCTAAAATGGCATCTATGTGCCAACCACTACCTGAGAGGAAGCCAGGGCCTTCTTAAAAAAAGAGTATTCAATTACATTTATTTTTTTTTATAAATTGAAAAACTTTTTTTATAAAAACAAAGATAAATGTACAGATTTTAAGCATTTTTGCATAAAAGTATACGAATACATTTTTGTAAGTACTTGGTTTTTTTGAAGGTTTGATAGTGTGCATTAAAATCCTACTAGTTACAATGAGCATAAAGTACATGAAAAAGAAGATGTAACCTGGAAATAGTCAAAAGTTTTCTTGGCGTGTAAAGATTAAGCATAATGTTTTTTTTATTTTTTTATTCTGGCCTTTGTTTTTTCTTGAACTTCATATAGTCTGTGTGTTGTTTCTGAGGTGACCAGAGGTTTCTGAAGTTAGTATCCAATTATCAGTGACTGCATATTATGTCTGTTCTTTTGTGACTGGGTTACCTCACTCAGGATAATATTCTCCAGATACATCCATTTTCTTAAGAACTTCATAAACTCATTGTTTCTGATAGCTGAGTAGTACTCCATTGTGTAAATATACCACAATTTTTGTATCCATTCTTCTACTGGAAGACATCTGGGTTCTTTCCAGCTTCTGGCTGTTATAAATAGGGTTTCGATGAACATTGTGATGCATGTGTCTTTGTTGTATGTTGGAGATTCTCTGGGGTATATGCCCAGAAGTGGAATAACTGGGTCTTCAGGTAGTACTATGTCCAATATTCTGAGGAATCGCCAGACTGATTTTCAGAGTGGTTGTACCAGTTTACAAACCCACCAACAGTGGAGAAGTGTTCCTCTTTCTCCACATCCTCACCAATATCTGCTGTCATCTGAATTTTTGATCTTAGCCATTCTGGTTGGTGTAGAATCTCAGGGATATTTTGATTTGCATTTCCCTGATGGCTAATGATGTCAAGCACTTCTTTAGATGCTTGTCAGCCATTTCATATTCCTCAACTGAGAACTTTTTGCTTAGCACTCTACCCCATTTTTACTAGGGTTGTTTGATTCTCTGCAGTCTAACTTCTTGAGTTCTTTGTATAGCTTGGATATTAGGCCTTTATCAGATGTGGGGTTGGTAAAGATCTCTTCCCAATCTGTTGGCTGGCATTTGGTTTCCTTGACAGTGTCCTTAGCATTACTGAAAATTTACAATCTCATTAAGTCCTATTTGTCGATATTTGACCTTAGAGCTTGAGCCATTGGTGTTCTGTTCAGGAAATTTTCTCCTATACCTATATGTTCTAAAGTTTTCCCTAGTTTCTTTTCTAATACTTTCAGTGTACCTGGTGTAATGTGGAGATCTTTGATCCACCTGTACTTGAGCTTCATTCTTCTGCATGCTGAGTGCCAGTTGGACCAACACCATCTGTTGAAGAGGCTGTCCTTTTTCCATTGAATGTTTACAGCTCCTTCATCAAAAATCAGGTGACCATATACATGAGGGCTCATTTCTGGATCTTCTATTCTATTCCATTGATCCACGTGCCTACCTCTGTACCAGTACCATGCAATTTTTAGCACAATTGCCTTGTAATATAGCTTGAGGTCAGGGATGGTAATTCCTGCAGATGTTTCCTTATTGTTGAGGATGGATTTCGCTATGCTAGGTCTTTTGTTATTCCAGATGAGATTGCACATTGCTCTTTCCAACTCTATGAAGTGTTGGGTTGGAATTTTGATGGGGATTGCATTGAATCGGTAGATTGCTTTTGGTAAGATGGCCATTTTTACAATGTTGATCCTTCCAATCCATGATCATGGGTGATCTTTCCATTTTCTGCTATCTTTCTGATTTCCTTCTTTAGAGGTTTGAAGTTCTTGTCATACTTGCTTAGTTAGAATCACTCCAAGGTATTTTCATATTTCTTGTGACTATTGTGAAGGGTATCTTTCCCTTATTCTTTCTCCACATGTTTGTCCTTTGAGTAGAGGAAGGCTACTGATTTGTTTGAGTTAATCTTATATCCAGCCACTTTGCTGAATTTGTTTATCAGCTGTAGAAGTTCTCTGGTGGAATTTTTGGGGTCACTTACGTACACTAATATGTCATCTGCAAACAGTGATATTGTTACTTCTTCCTTTCCAATTTTTATCCCTTTGATTTTCTTTTGCTGTCTAATTGCTCCAGCCAGGACTTCCAGTACTATGTTGAATAAGTAGGGGGAGAGTGGGCAGCCTTGTGTAGTCCCTGATTTTATTGGGGTTGCTTCAAATTTCTACCCATTAAGTTTGATGTTGGCTATTGGTTTTCTGTATATTGCTTTTATTATGTTTAGGTATGAGCCTTGGATTCCTGTTCTTTCCATGACTTTTAACATGAAGAGGTATTGAGTGTACTGGAATTACTCTACCCTGGGTGCCTAGTTAACCTGTTTAAATTCTACACTCTATCCTTTCTAGAATGCTGCTCACTTGAGGTACAAAGATTCCTATAAGCCCAGATAGCTTATCTGTGTAGTTTCTCATCCACTGGCCTCCACTTTGCTTATTGGAACATTCCTCCTTCAATTCTTGAGTTTAGGGTTGAGCACAATCTGTTCTCCCTACTGCAAAGCTCTAGTCCCAGTGTGTCTTAGGGCTCTATTGCTGAGAAGAGACATCCCGATCTGTGCAACACTTATAAAGGAAAGCTTGGAATTGGGCCTAGGTTCAGAGGCTTAGTCCATGATCATTGCGATGGGGAATGTGATGGTGTGTAGGCAGGCAAGCTACTGGAGCAGTTGAGAGTTACATGCTGATCCCTAGGAAGCAGCAGAGAGAGAGAGACACTGTTTCTGGCTTGGGCTTTTGAAACTTCAAAGCTCACCCCGAGTAACACAGTTTCACCAACAAAGCCACATCTCCTATTTCTTCAGAGTAGCTCACCAGCTGGAGACTAAGCATACAAACATTGTCATTCAACCACCACAAAGTGGTTCTGCTCAAATAAACTTTTATCTCCCTGTTGTAACTGTCCTGGCATGAGTGAGGATATTCCATAGAGAGACCTTCCTTTTGGCTATTGGATATTCCATAGAGAGACCTTCCTTTTGGCTATTAGGCTATTGAAACAATGGTTCCCCCCAAAAAACTGGAATTTCCTCAGGAATCTCATGCTGGAAAAAGGAAGGGGCTAGAGCCCAGTGTCAGCTGAAGGAGGAATTAGTCTCCCAGGAAGAGATTTCACACAGTTCTGACAAGTTGTCAGACCACTCTACAGGAGAGACTGATGTCCCGACATTGATGGGCTCGTGATGGGCAGGACCATATCTTGATTAGGGCTGCTTACTTATGCACACCTCTGATCTTCCTCTTAACTCTAAAGCTCAAAGCTCATGCCAAGAGGCGTAAGATAGACTTGAAGGTCACTGGATCTCCTTGTTTCTCTGTCCAGTGTGGCTGCACCACACAAATCTCCTTTCTCTGCTTTTCTATGACTTTTCTCTAATTAGTCTATGGCCCAAGCTAGCTTGTTAGGGCTGTCAGGGCCCAGGCTCTGACTCCTTCCCTCAGGTGATATTGATGGGCAGGAATGCTGTTGGGTTAGTGAAAATCTCTCTGGCTATTCCCACTAAGTAATTTTCTATCCACTGACTTCAACCTGCTCCTTGAGTGTAAATCACTATTTCCTTGTGTTGAACCAGACCTCTCTCACTGATGGCAAAGCTCCAACTGTAGTAATGTCTACATTAGTGGACCTGGGTCCTTACTGTGTTTTAGCTCAGTGATAGAATACTTGCCTAGCATGTGTAGGGCCTGCATTCTAAAATTGTGATTTTAAAAAAAGTGCAGAGGAACAGCTAAGATACAGGGACACAGGCCTGGTGAGACTGTGCTGTGAGTAGCCAGGCTGCAAAGAGGTCTGGGCCAATCACCTGGAAAGCCTGGAAAGTGCTCCCCCCCATAGGTTTAAGAGAACAGGAACTCTGCTGTAGGGTCTCAGTTTCTACCCGGCAGAACCGTGCATGCAGAACAGGCACTCAGGCCATCTGCCACCAGGAATAGCTGAGATCCAAGGATATAGGCCTGGTGAGACTGGGCTTCAAGTAGCTGGTGAGGAGAGAGGTCTGTGCCAAGCATCTGGAAAGCACTACCCCCCTCCATTGGTTGAAGGGAACAGGAAATCTGCCTTAGGGCCTTGGTTTCCAATTGGAGGGCCCGTGTATGCAGAACAGGCGCAAAAGCCATCTGCCACCAGGAACAGCAGAAATCCAGGGATGTAGGCCTGGTGAGACTGTGAGACTGTAAGACTGTCCTGTGAGTAGCCGGGACACAGAGAGGTCTGGACCAAGTTCCCGGAAAGTCCCCCCCCCCAATTGGTTCAGGGGAACAGGAACTCTGCCGTAGGGACATGGTTTCCAACCGGAGGGCCCATGCATGCAGAACAAATGCTCAGGCCATGTGCCACCAGGAACAGCAGATATCCAGGGACACAGGCCAGGTACACGGGAGAGACGGGAACCAATCACTGACAACAAGACCACATATAATCACAGACAAAAAGATGGCAATATAAAAGTGAAAGAACGTACCCCAGGAAAACCAAGACAACTTGGCAACACCAGAACCCAGCTCTCCCATCACAGTACACAGCAGAATGCCAAACACTGCAAAAAAAGAAGACTCAGACCCCAAATAATACCTAAAGATGATGATAGAGATCCTTAAACAAGAACGGGAAGATAAGCATAAAGAAATAGAAGCTTTTAAAGAGGAAACGAGAGAAACACTCAAAGAAATCAAAGAACTAGAGGAAAACAGAACAAAATAGATGAAGTAATTGAAGAAGGAATTTAAAATGGAAATGGAAACAATAAAGAAAACACTAAAAGAGACAACCCTGGAGGTTGAAAACCTAAAAGGAAATCAGGAGTCACAGATGCAAGCACCTCCAACAGACTACAAGAGATGGAAGAGAGAATCTCAGGGGGAGAAGTCAAATTGAAAACATAGACAAAACAGTCAGAGAAGAGGCAAAAGCCAAAAAGCTCCCAACCCAAAATGACCAAGAGATCCAGGACACAATGAGAAGACCAAACCTAAGGATATTAGGAATAGAAGAGGGCGAAGAACATCAACTAAGAGGCACAGTAAATATTTTTAACAAAATCATAGAAATAAACTTCCCCACCCTTAAGAATGAGATGACCATGAGCATAAAAGAAGCCCACAGAACTCCAAATAGGTTGGACCAGAAAAGAAGTTTCTCTCGACACATAATAGTCAAAACACCAAGTGCCCAAGGCAAAGAAAGAATACTAAAAGAAGTAAGGGAAAAAGGTCATGTAATATATAAAGGCAAACCAATCAGAATCACACCAAATTTCTCAACAGAGACTATGAAAGCTAGAAGATCCTGGAAAGACATCATGCAGACCCTAAAAGAACACAAGTGTCAGCCCAATATGCTATACCCAGCAAAACTCTCAATCACCATAGATGGAGAGACCAAGACATTCCAGGACAAAACTAAATTTATACAATATCTGACTACAAACCCAGAAATACAATGAATTAATTATAGGTGGAAAACACAATACAAGGAAGGAAACTACATCCTAGTAAAAACAAGAAATTACCTAAGCAAGAAAACCAAAAGAAGAAAGACACACAGGCACAATTCTACCTCTAAAAGCAAAAATAGCAGGAAACAGCAACCACTATTCCTTAATATCTGTTAACATAAATGGACTCAATTCCCCAAGAAAAAGACATAGGCTATCAGACCGGATACATAAAGAGAATCCAGCATTTTGCTGCATACAGGAAACTCATCTCAGAGGCAAAGACAGACACTATCCAGAGAAATAGGTTGGGAAAAAGCCTTCCAAGCAAACAGCCCCAAGAAGCAAACTGGAGTGGCCATTCTAATATTGAATAAAGTAGATTTTCAACCAAAAGTTATCAAAAAAGATAAAGAAGGACACTTTTTACTCATTACAGGGAAAATTGGTCAGCAGGAACTCTCAATTCTTAACATATGTGTTCCAAATATGAAAGCAACCATATTCATATAAGAAAACCTATTAAAGCACAAAAAATACATTGCACCCCAAAAAATAATAGTGGGGCACCTCAACAACTCACTCTCATCAATGGACAGGTCAAGGAAATAGAAACTGAACTAGGACACAGTGAAACTAGCAGAGGCTATGAACCAATTGGAAATAATAGACATTTACAGAACATACCATCCTACAACAAAAAAATACTTCTCAGCACCTCACGCCAACTTATCAAAAACTGTCCATATAGTTGGTCACAAAACAAGCCTCAATACAAAATCAACTCAAACAAATCAGTAGCCTTCCTATACTCAAAGGATAAAGATGTGGAGAAAGAAATTAGAGAAAAGGTACCCCTCACAATTGTCAAAAAACTATGAAATACCTTGGTGTGACTCTAACTAAGCAAGTGAAGGACCTGTACAACAAGAACTTCAAAATTCTAAAGAAGGAAATTGAGGAGGATCTCAGAAAATGGAAAGATCTCCCTTGCTCATGGATTGGAAAGATCAACATTTTAAAAATGGCAATCCTACCAAAAGCAATCTACAGATTCAACCCAATCCCCATCAAAATTCCAACACAGTTCTTCATAGAATTGGAAAGATCAATGTGCAATTTCATATGGAACAACAAAAGACCTAGAATAGATAAATCCATCCTCAACAACAAGAAAACATCTGCGGGAATCACTATCCCTGACCTCAAGCTATATTACAAGGCAATTGTGCTGAAAACTGCATGGTACTGGTACAGAAATAGGCATGTGGATCAATGGAATAAAATAGAAGATCCAGAAATGAGCCCTCACATATATGGTCACCTGATTTTTGACAAAGGAGCAGTAAACATTCAATGGAAAAAGGACAGCCTCTTCAACAGATGGTGTTGGTCCAACTGGCACTCAACATGCAAAAGAATGAAAATAGACACTTTCTTATCTCCTTGTACAAAGCTCAAGTGTAAGTGGATCAAAGATCTCCACATTAAACCAGATACACTGAAACTATTAGATGAGAAAGTAGGGAAAACTTTAGAACATATAGGCACAGGAGAAAATTTTCTGAACAAAACACCAGTGGCTCAAGCTCTAAGGTCAAAGATTAACAAATGGGACTTAATGAGATTGCAAAGTTTCTGTAAGGCTAAGGACATTGTCAAGGAAACAAAACGGCAGCCAACAGAATGGGAAAAGATTTTTACCAACTCCACATTAGATAGAGGCCTAATATCTAAGGTATACAAAGAACTCAAAAAGCTAGACACCAGAGAATCAAATAACCCTATTAAAAATGGGGTACAGAGCTAAACACAACGTTCTCAGTTGAGGAATATCGAATGGCTGAGAAATATTTGAGGAAGTGCTCGACATCATTAGCCATCAGGGAAATGCAAATGAAAACAACCCTGAGATTCCACCTCACACCAGTCAGATTGGCCAAGATCCAAAACTCAAAGGACAACAGATGCTGGCCAGGTTGCGGAGAAAGAGGAACCCTTCTCCACTGTTGGTGGGGTTGCAAACTAATGCAACCACTCTGGAAATCAGTCTGGCGATACCTCAGAAAATTGGACATAATACTACCTGAAGACCCAGCTATTCCACTTCTGGGCATATACCCCAGAAACACCTTAGTACACAACAAAGATATATGCACCACAATGTTCATAGCGGCTCTATTTATAATAGCCAGAAGCTGGAAAGAACCCAGATGTCCTTCAGAAGATGAATGGATACAAAAATTGTGGTACATTTACACAATGGAATACTACTCAGCCACCAGAAACAATGACTTGACCAAATTCTTAAGAAAATAGCTGCATCTAGAGAATATCATTCTGAGTCAGATAACCCAGTCACAAAAGAACCGACATAATATGCAGTCACTGATAGTGGGATGCTAACCCCAGAGGCTTGTACTGCCCCAGAAACAACTCAGAGACTGTATGAAGTCCAAGAAATAAAGAAAACAAAATAAAACAAAACAAAAAAATCTTTATACAACAAGAAAACTGACTATTTCCATGTTACATTTTGTTTTACATGTACTTTATGCTCATTGTAACTATTAAGTTTTCAATGCATACTATCAAAACTTTAAAAATATCAAGTACTGACTTAAAATACATTCATACAGTTTTATGTAAAAATTATTTTAAAATCTGAAAAAAGTACTGACAAAAATGTATTGTATAATTTTATGCAAAAAAATGCTTAAAATCTGTAAAAAAAAAAAAAAAGAAAGAAAGACATTTTCCTCCATAGATCATTTGCATGGCAAATACTCCAAATTACTTCCAGGACCAAGGAGGATAATTTCCTAGAAAAAAAAAAAAAAAAAAAAAAAAAAAAAAAAAAAAAAAAAAACCAAAAAAAACCCTCAGCGATGTCTGCAAAATCCTCATGTGCTTTATTAGAGGTTTATTAGAGAAGATGAGTTTACTTCTTCTTTCCCTTAAACTTCTGAGACACATTTTAAACCCATAAGCAAGAGTCTCTTATCGGTAAATTCCAACAGCAGGAACTTTTGTAAATTCAATTTAAATCTTTTAGCTCTTGTGAGATTCTACACAAGTACCAAATTATCAAAACTAATATTTATAGTAGTGCTTAGTTGTAAATACACATGTATTCACTGTGACTGTGATAACATACTTTCAAAAACAAGACCATTTGTAGCAATGAAACAAACTGTTTTAAAGAGTAATTAAACTTAACTGATATTTAACTGGTTGACAGATAAAGAAGATAAAAGTTTAAAAAAAAAAAAAAACAAGATACGAGAAGATTGAAATACTCCCATGCATTCTATCAGATCACCACGGTCAAAGGCTGTTCTTTAATAAGAACAAAGAAAACAAACGGCCCATATACTCATGGAAACTAAACAATGCTCTAATAAACGAGAACATGGTAAAAAAAATAAAGAAAGAAATTAAGGACTTTCTAGAATTTAATAAAACGAAAACACAACATACCCAAACCTATGGGATGCAATGAAAGCAGTACTGAGAGGAGAACTTATAGCCCTGTGGCTTTCCAAAAAGAAACTGGAGAGAGCATACACTAGCAGCTTGACAGCACAGTTGAAAGCTCTAGAACAAAAAGAAGCAGACACACCCAAAAGGAGTAGATGGTAAGAAATAATCAAACTCAGAGCAGAAATTGACCAAATAGAAACAAAAAGAACCATTCAAAAAGTCAACAAAACCAAGAGCTGGTTCTTTGAGAAAATTAACAAGATTGATAAACCCTTACCCAAACAACTAGAGGGCAAAGAGAGAGTATCCAAGTTAACAATATCATAAAGGAAAGTGGAGACATAACAACTGAAATGGAGAAAATTCAAGAAATCATCAGATCCTACTAAAAAAGCCTATACTCAACAAAGCTGGAAAATCTGGATAAAATGGATGAACTCCTAGACAGATATCAGATACTAAAGTTAAACCAGGACCAAGTAAACCATCTAAGTAATCCCATAACACTGGAGGAATAGAAACAGTCATCAAAACCTTCTCCTCCGCCCCCCAAAAAACTCACATCCAGATGGATTCAGTGCAGAATTCTATCAGACATTTATTGACAACCTAATACCAATACTCTCCAAAGTTCTCTTTTCGACAAAGAAAGAGAACTTCAGACCCATCTCACTTATGAACACTGATGCAAAAATACTCAACAAAATTCTTGCAAACTGAATTCAAGAACACATCAAAATGATCAATCACCATGATCAATAGGCATCATCCCTAAGATGCAGGGATGGTAAAATATATGAAATCCATTAATTTAATCCGCCATGTAAACAAACTCAAAGAAAAAAAAACCACATCTTCATCTCACTACATGCTGAGAAAGCATTTGACAAAATTCAATACCCCTTCATGTTAAAAGTCATGGAGAGAACAGGAATCCAAGGCTCATACCTAAACATAATAAAAGCAATATACAGAAAACCAATAGCCAATATCAAACTTAACGGGGGGAAATTTAAAGCAATCCCACTAACATCAGGGACTAGACAAGGCTGTCCATTCTCCCCCAACCTATTCAACATAGTACTGGAAGTCCTGGCTGGAGCAATTAGACAGCAAAAGGAAATCAAAGGGATACAAATTGGAAAAGAAGTAAAAGTATCACTGTTTGCAGATGACATGATAGTTTATTTAAGTGACCCCAAAAATTCCACCAGAGAACTCCTACAGCTGTTAAACAAGTTCAGCAAAGTGGCTGGATACAAAATTAACTCAAACAAATAAGTAGCCTTCCTCTACTAAAGGATAAACATGCAGAGAAAGAAATTAGGGAAAAGATACCCTTCAAAATAGTCACAAACAATATGAAATACCATGATGTGACTCTAACTAAGCAAGTGAAGGACCTGTATGACAAGAACTTCAAATCTCTAAACAAGGAAATCGAGGAAGATCTCAGAAAATGGAAGGATCTCCCATGCTCATGGATTGGAAAGATCAACATTGTAAAAATGGCCATCTTACCAAAAGCAATCTACAGATTCAACCCAATCCCCATCAAAATTCCAACACAATTCTTCATAGAGTTGGAAAGAGCAATGTGCAATTTCATCTGGAATAAAACAGATCTTGAATAGTGAAATTCATCCTCAACCACAAGAAAACATCTGCAGGAATCACTATTCCTGTCCTCAAGCTATATTACAATTCGGCAATTGTGCTAAAAACTGCATGGTACTGGTACAGAGGTAGGCATGTGGATCAATGGAATAGAATAGAAGATCCAGAAATGAGCCCTGAAATATATGGTCACTTGATTTTGACAAAGGTGCTGTAAACATTCAATGGAAAAAGGACAGCCTCTTCAACAAATGGTGTTGGTCCAACTGGCACTCAGCATACAGAAGAATGAAAATAGACCATTTCTTATCTCCTTGTACAAAGCTCAAGTGCAAGTGGATTAAAGATCTCCACATTACACTAGGTACACTGAAATTTTTAGAAGAGAAAGTAGGGAAAATCTAGGCACAGGGGAAAATTACCTGAGCAGAACACCAATGGCTTGTGCTCTAAGGTCAAAGATCAACAAATGGGACTTAATGAGATTGCAAAGTTTCTTTAAGGCTAAGGACACTGTTAAGAAAACAAAATGGTAGCCAACAGATTAGGAAAAGATCTTTACCAACCCCACATCTGATAGAGTCCTAATATGCAAGGTGTACAAAGAACTCAAAAAGTTAGACACCAGAGAGTCAAACATTCCTATTAAAAATGGAGTACAGAGCTAAACAAAAAGTTCTCATTTAAAGAATATAGAATGGCTGAGAAGCATCTAAGGAAGTGCTTGACATCATTAGCCATCGGGGAAATGCATATCAAAACAACCCTGAGATTCTACCTCACACCAACCAGAATGGCTAAGATCAAAAACTCAGATGACAACAGATGCTTGTGAGGATTCAGAGAAAGAGGAACACTTTGCTTCTATTGGTGGGGTTGTAAACTGATAAAATACTCTGAAAATCAGTTTGGCGTTTCCTCAGAAAATTGGACATAGTACTACCTGAAGACCCAGTTATTCCACTTCTGGTCATATATCACAGAAAGAATCCAACATACAACAAAGACACATACACCACAATGTTCATTGCAGCTCTATTTATAATAGCCAGAAGCTGGAAAGAACCCAGCTATCCTTCAGTAGATGAATGGATACAAAAATTGTGGTATGTTTACACAATGGAGTACTACTCAGGTATCAGAAACAATGACTTTATGAACTTCCTAAGAAAATGTATGCATCTAGAGAATAATCTGTATGAGGTAACCCAGTCACAAAAGAACAGACATAATATGCAGTCACTGATAATTGGATACTAACCCCAGAATGCTCTGAACACTCCAGAAACAACTCACAGACTATATAAAGCTCAAGAAAATCAAAGGCAAAAAAAAAAAAAAAAAAAAAAGACATCCTCAGTTCTTCTTAGGGAAAAAATAAATGTATAGCACCCTCTCAGAGTGTGGTACACCTGCACCTCAAATCATTAATAATCCAAGAGCTAGGATAATAGTCCTGTGTCAATTTTTGGTATTCACAGACCATTATGTTTAATCTATGCCCAACAAAAAAATCTGTTTCCATGTTATGTTCTGTCCTACATGTACTTCATGCTTTTGGTAACTAGTGGTATTTCAATGCATGCTATCAAACCTCTAAAAGAAATAAGTACCGACAAAAATATTCATATAATGTTACTCCAAAATACCATTAAAAATCAGTATATTTATCCCTATTTTTTTAAAATAAAGTGGTAAGAAAATAAAAGATTGCTAAAATGTCTAGGCATATTTCAATCATTTATATTAGTAATTTGGGAAAACGTATGTAATTTTGTTCATATATATATATATATATATATATATATATATATATATATATATATACATATAGTCTAGAAAAAAACAATTGTGTGCTCACCACACCCAGATTATTAAGATATTTCTTTCACTTTATTGTTATTAAATCCCACATTGCATTCATGGAATCAAGCATAGAGAGGTCACCTTTCCCACAATGCCTAGGAAGGAAGTAGAATGAAAACCGAAACCACCAAGTTCCAGAATCCAAGCGCATGCTCTCTGCACCAATTTGAGGACAGGCAATCAACTACTTTCCATATATCCACATGGCTGGAGGGGAGCCATAGGCTATTTGTTCTCAATTATTTTCACTATAGAAATCAGCAGCGGATGTCAAGGGAGAAATCAGCATCTTGATAGAGAAACAGGATGTCTTGCTTTTCCTGCAGAGTCATAATGAGACCCAATCAGTATTTTGGGAACATGCTTCCATTTCTCTCCACCACCCCTCATTCCAAACCTCCTTGGGAAACAAGGACATATTCTGTTTTCCTGCAAGGAACACCAGTTCTCACAAGGAACAAGATTGCAGTGAAGTTCAGAGTTGCTCTGGTCTGTGACTGGCGATCATCCCTCCCCCTACTCACACTTTACAAGAGAACTAACCAATAGACTTCTCTCTAACTCCTCTGGAAAGTAACTGAATCCTAGGGTAGTACACCAGAAACCAAAGAGGTGCTGTGGAGATTTTCAACCTAATATCACTATGGAAAGACACCTTCAGTTTGGTGAAAGGCATGTCTCACCATAAAACTGCAATAATGTATGGTTCTCAAGGCTCCTTGAAGCCAGTGGAGGGAGTTTGCTTTTTAAATGCCTGAAATAGACTTCACAAAGAATTACACTGTGCTTAACTAAGCATACTACATCATCTATGGATGCTTTCAAAGTCAGGCATTTCTTCTTTTGGTAATATATTCAAGACATTAAAAACTAATGGTACAGGCATTGCCATTTATGAAAGATAGGGTCATTGCCTAGGTTAGTGGAATTTGTGCCTTTAAATCATTTTTTTAGCAAAACAACAGAATAATCTTTGCAAAGTTGGTTGCACATACTTCCATCAGTTTACTTCCCTCTCCTTCTTCATTTTCTATTTTTCATTTATTTAATAATAAAATGCATGAGATTTAAATGTACAGAGTTTGTAATTCTTTGAGATCCACAGCATACCTATAATAGGAAGCATAAAGATGTGGTACAGGATTATATCTCTGAAGTAGGACTCTCCCCAAGGCTCTTACAATGAGAGACTACAATTGCAGCATCCTAAAACATCTATCCACATTCCTTGCTTGAATCAGAACAGCTGAATGAGGGCATTAGCGAATAGGCAGGGAAAAATAAAATCTCACCAACTGTTTAGTATAACTTCCAGGGCTCCCACTGTCAGTTCTTTGTAAGGGCTGTATTAGGGGCTGAGAAGATGACTCCATTGGTTAATTACATGCTCTATAAGTGCTTGAATCCTTGGGACCCACAGAAAAAGTCATAGAATCATGAACTTATCCCAGAAATTTGAAAAGTAGGGCAGGGATAGGAGAACCCCTGGAAAGCTCATGGGTCTTCTAGGGTGGTATATGGGATAAAGTTTCAAGCCAATGAAGGACCTTATTTCAGGGAGAAAAAAGTGAAAAGTGTCTTGGTTGTTGATACTAAAGACCACCCTCTGACCTTCATATGTACACTGACCTTCATATGCATATCAGTAACTAAATGTGTACACACAAACACATGCACACCGCACACAAAGCTGTGTGACCCTGTATAAGCTATGTGATAACCATCTACTCTGTAGAAATCCCCATCACATTGAAACATCCCTTCAGTAAGGAGGGATAAAGCCCACATGACTTAGAAAATAAGCAACTCACGAGTCTCATGAAATTTCTGAAACTAACAAAATCCACACATTCCCATTACATCACAGCAGGGTGGTGAAAGCAGTAAACACCTGATGGAAGAAGAAACAACCCGACTAGCCAAGATACCTGAGAAGGACTCTCTGGACTCTTTAATTGCCTGTATGTTGTGCAAACAGCTCTCTGACTGTAGCTTTTGACTAGGGTAGACATATTAGTGGTGAAGCAGCCTTTGAGTATTTCACGTTCTTATTTTAAGTAACACTTCACCTATACTCTTAAGCAACCTCAATAAAATGTTTGGCCCAGTTAGACTTTTATAAAATTGTTTCTATAGTCTGTCTGGGGTAAATAGATATTTGCTCATGACTCCCTAGGAAAACTCATCTAACCTTCTGTCTTTCTCCCCAAGGATATGAGGAAAGACTAAGAAAGTATCTGTGACATGCGTTACACAGTAGCTAGCTCCACACACTGCTTAGCTCCTGGCATTATCTTCTTGAATATGGAGTCAACTAAAACAGCACTTCTGGAATGCCCCCACATAAAAAAAAAACCAATAGAATTCTGTTTATATATCTCTTAAAAGTCACATAGATTTTTTTGAGAGTATTCAAGTTCTAATTTAGAAGCATAGAGGTAACCAACCTCTTGCCAACGCATCTCCCTCCTCCCCCTCCCCAAAAAAGAAAAATTGGAATCTATAATTGTTTTATGATACTAATTTCACTATTATAGACATGATGTGAGTTCTGCTTTCCAGAGTCTGGTATTGATTGTTCTTGTATTGTTAACTCATAACCAAACCATATTTGAATGCATAAACTTCAAGAGAGATAATAAAAAAAGACACACATTCTCACATAAGCCTCATTTCTCCTAGTGGAGTGGAATACTTAAACACTTTTTTTAAATCTATGAAGTTATGTGACCTGAAAGAAAACATGTATTGTGATTTAGAGGTCAACTGGGCTCTGGCTGAGATTCACTACACTGATCCAATCATACTTGGACTGTCTCAGACTCTGTCCCAAGTACTAGGGCTGTTATTAAGAATGTCATTTTCCATCAATAGTGGTACACATCTTTAGCACCAGATCTTGGAAGCAGAATCAGGCTGATGTCTGTAAGTTTGAGGACACTCTGGTCTACATAACAAGTTCTATGCTAACCAGCAGGGGGAAAAAAGAGAGAGTTCTTAACTAGAGTCCAACTGAGTAAGTGGAATCGATGTATTATGTAGACATATCACTGTAGATAGATAGATAGATAGATAGATAGATAGATAGATAGATAGATAGATAGATAGGAAGGAAGGAAGGAAAGGCTGAGGACTTAACATAACAAAGATGAACCAAGAGATAGGATGTGGAACAGAGAGATGACTTAGTAGTTAGGAATACTGACTGCTCTTCAGAGGACAGTGATTTTGGTTTCTTAGCACTCACATGATGGCTAACAACCATCTGTAATTCCAGTTCCAGAGAATACAAATATTCTCTTCTGGCCTCTATAGGTACTGTTCACATATGGTGCTCAGACATACATGCAATGAAAATGCATGCATATATATATATATATATATATATATATAATTTTAAAGACCTAATATTTTTCATTAAAAAAGGATAATAAAAGGTAGTCAGTGCTGGAGAGATGGCACACAGGTAAGAATACTTGCTCCTCCTCTCATTCAGCTCCCAGTGTCTGTGTTCAGTGGCCCACAACAGCATCCAACTTCAGATGCAGAATATGTGACACTCTTTTTCTGGTCTCTGCTGTTTTTCCATGCACAGGCATAAACTCATACTCAGACATATACGTTGCCTGACTTATTTTTCTATTGCTGTGAAGAAATATCATGACTAAGGTAACTTATAAAAGAAAGAATTTATTGGGTCTCATGGTTGCTCAGGATTGGAGTCCATGATTACCATGGTGGACAGAATAGCAGCTGGAGGCAGGTATGGTGTTGGAGAAGTAGTTGAGAGTTTACATCCTGGTCCACAGGCATGACACAAAAAGCTAACTGAAAATGCCATGGGCTTTTGAAACCTCAAAGTCCATCACCAGTGACAAGCCTCTTCCAACAAGGTCACACCTCTCATTGTTCCCACATAGTTCTATCAAGCATTCAAACATATGGGCCTGTGGGGTCATTCTCATTCAAAATACCACACACATATATACATATTTAACAATAAAAAAATTTAATTAAATACAGTTCAAGCTCTCTGCTCCTCCCTGTTCCACAGACAACTGAATCTTCTTGTGCAGTGCCAGCCTCGTCCCTTAGACAAGATGGTGAAGGTCGGTGTGAACGGATTTGGCTGTATTGTGCGCCTGGTTACCAGGGCTGCCTTCTGCTCAGGATCTGGCAAAGTGGATATTGTCGCCATCAACAACCCCTTCATTGACCTCAACTACACGGTCCATATGTTCCAGCATGACTCTACCCATGGCAAATTCAATGGCACAGTCAAGGCTTAGAATGGGAAGCTTGTCATCAATGGGAAGCCCATCACCATCTTCCAAGAGCGAGATCCCGCTAATATCAACTGGGCTGATGCTGGTGCTGAGTATGTTGTGAAGTCTACTGGTATCTTTACCACCATGGAGAAGGCAGGGGCCTACTTGAAGGATGGGACCAAAAGGGTCATAATCTCCTCCCCTTCAGCCGATGCCCCCATGTTTGTGATGGGTTCGAACCATGAGAAATATGAAACTCCCTCAAGATTGTCAGCAATGCATTCTGCACCACCAAGGTTATCTGGCTAAGGTTATCCATGACAACTTTGGCATTGTGGAAGGGCTCATGACCACAGTTCATGCCATCACTGCCACTCAGAAGACTGTGGATTACACCTCTGGCTGTGGTGTGATGTCCCTGGGACAACTCAGAACATCATCTTTGCATCCACTGGTGCTGCCAAGGCTGTGGATAAGGTCTTCTCAGAGCTGAATGGGAAACTCACTGGCATGGCCTTCCGTGTTCCTACCCCCAATGTACGTATTGTGGATCTGATATGCCACCTGGAGAAGCCTGCCAAGTATGATGACATTAAGAAGGTGGTGAAGCAGGCAGCTATGAGCCCACTAAAGGGCATCCCGAGCTACACTGAGGACCAGGTTTTCTCCTGTGACTTCAACAGCAACTCCCACCCTTCCACCTTTGTGGCCAGAGCTGGTGTGAAGAACAACTTTGTGAAGCTCACTTTCTGGTGTGACAATAAATATGGCTACAGCAACAGGGTGGTAGACCTCATGGCCTACATGGCCTCTAAGGAATAAGAAACCCTGAACAACCCACCCCTCAGCAAGGACACTGAGAGCAAGAGAGAGACCCTCAGTTGCTGAGGAGTCCTATCCCAACTCAGCCTCAAACAATGAACATCTCCTTCACAATTTTCATCCCAGACCCCCATAATAATAGGGGCCTAGGGAGCCCTCTCTACTCTCTTGAATACCATCAATAAAGTTCCGCTGTACCCCCCAAAAAAACATTTTAAAAGGCTATCACACAAAGTTATATGTACTTTTTTTGTGGTGACTGAGAAATTGGTCGTATTTAAGAAGAAAAACTCATATGGCCTGGTATACTAAAGTACCTAGAAACTTCAAAGCGAGATTCATAAGGTCAAATAAGGTTGCATTTTGTTCCTACTTTCTATAAATATAAGGATCTAAATTCAGCTCAAATATCAAGACCAGGTAGGAAATTCAAATGTTTTTTTATTGGATAGTTTATGTATTTACATTTCAAATGTTATCCCCTTTCTGGGTTCCACAATCTCTCAGTCCACCACCCCCTGCTTCTATAAGGATGCTCCACCTCCCACTCACCCACTTCCACCTCAACACCTAGGCATTCCCCTACTCTGAGGAAATGAGCCTTCACAGGACCAAGGGCTTCTTCTCCTCTTGATGCCAGACAATGCCAGTCTCTGCAACACATAACACAAATGTTTTAAATCATCGGTAACAGTGATATAAAGAGCCTGAGGAGATGGCTCAATGGATAAGATCACTTGCTGAGTAAACATGAAGACCTGAGATTGAATACCTAGGTCTGGTTAGCTTGCATATAACCCCAGCATTGAGAAATAGAGAGAGATAGACCCTGAGATCTTGCTGGCCACTCAGCCAAGACTAACTAGTAAGCATCAGGTTCAGAGAAGGACTGTGTGTCATGGTTGACAGAGAATGACAGAGAAAAATCACCAGATGCCCTCCTCTGGCCTCCAAATGCATACACGTGCACTGTAAACCCCTGTAAATCCTCATACACAATGAAGATAAGGAATGAGGGTAGCATTGGTATGATGGAGAATACTGAATTTATCTACTGTGATTTGAATGTCTATTCCCTCCCAAAGTCCAAGTAGAATTTAAGTGCCATGGTAACAGTATTAAGAGGTGGGGCCTAATGAGAGGTATTTAGGTCCTGAGTACAAAGCCCTCATAAATGGGTTAATGTCCTTGTTAAAAGAGCTTCTTGGAATGTTTTCATCTCTTCTGCCCTATGAGGACAGAGCATGAAGGGTTTACAGGTATGGGCCCATTGACCTTTGGATTTGCAGCCTCCAGAATTATGAAAACCAAACTTCTGTTCTTTGTAAATGAGTCAATCTCAAGGGTCATAGCAATGCAAATCTATTAAATTATTTCAACTCAATATTTTAAACACATAGTTACAAAAAGAATCAATCTTGGGCCAATATGGCTGATGAACCTCTAATGGCAACCCCTTAAATTAATCTCAATCAAGTTACTGAATCCCTTTGTTTTTCCTGAAGTTGTCCTGTGACGCTGGGTTATTGATATGGTTGCCTTAGCAAGCTTCTGCAGGGCTCGGACCATAAATGTAAGATATATGAAAAGGCCGCATGTAGCAAAAAAAGAGCTCTAAATGCTGGGTAGCATTTGAAACAACCATACAATTGATAAACAGTTTTTCTAAGGAGTCAAAATATTAATTAAGTTACCTATCTAATTGAGACTAAGGGTTTGTTCCTGTACTTTGATGACCATTTAAATATGGAGTAGGATAAGCATTGGGTTTCTTGGTTTAAGGAGACTTAGGTTGTCGAATTTGGTCAAGATCATTAGAAAGTACAGTGACGAACAGTATCTGGAAGACATGAAAGATCTAGGTGGGCACCAGAGCTGAGCAGCAACAATTGTTGAGTTGCTACGATTGCAAAGGAGACCTAAGCCTGAGCACAGATGTCCCCGGAGCTAGGAAGACCTGGAAAATTGCTTCAGCAATGACGGGGAAGCTAGCCTCTTATGTGCAGATATGGTCAAGTCACTATATTCAGCTCTCTGTGCTAAGAGTATAACCTTGGGCATCTGAGCCACAGGACTCTGCTATGAGCCATGGTAGCTGATATTCCTGGCAGCTGGGGACTGAGCTCATCCTTCCTGAATAGGAGTCTGGGCAGTGTGACACAGCATCATTGTTGGAGGTTACACGACCTCCCCAATACTTATAATAGAAATAATGACAGTGATTGATTATATAATGAATCAGCATTTCCTGGCTGCCTCCTCTGAAACAAGTGTTCTGCTAACCCCTCATTAATGATTTCACTTCATCTTCACTGTGGCCTTAAAAGATAGTTCTCCTCTCTCAATTATAAGTGGGGCAGTGTTAAGGCATAGCTAAAACATCATTCTTCCTTCATTTCTTCTCAGAGATTTGGAATTTGAAGAAGGTGTGTTAGAGCTCAAAGCTTGAGAGGATAGCCTTTCAAAAATGCTCATGTTAGCCTGAAACCTACCCTGTCATGACAGGCTCTACACAGAGGGTGTCTTGAGAATGCCATTTTCTGCATAGCATTTCATTTCATTCTCTGTTTCCTAAGTGAGGATTACAGGCTCAAACATTTCAAGTCATTGTAAATCATGATCTAAATCGCGTTCTGACTCAGAACCATTGGATGCCAAAGTCCTTTAGCTCCTCTGAGAGCCACACCATCTCTTCTAAGATGACTAAATTCCAGATCTAAAAGCAGGAGGCTGTGTAGAGTCCAGCCTAATGCTAACAGAAAGCTCAAAGAGGATCATAGGGGCATAAAAATGACCCCAAGAGCACATATAACCTGCGGGGACTTTTCTTTCTTACACCTCTGCCCTTCTTTCTTTCCTTACTTGTTAGTCTCATGTTGCCGAGGCTGCCTCTGCCTCACTGGTGCTGAAACTGCACATGAGAAAATGCTGTGCCGACTGTCAGAACCATTGGGTTTGAAGGAACCCAAGGGGAAAAAAGAGCACACTCAAAACATCCAAGTAAAACAGCAAAGGGAAGGCTGCAAGCAACTGGGGTTTGTCTTTCATTCATCATCATCACCACCCTTGAACAATCATCTCAGAAGAGAGGAATTTAAGTCTCTCACCCCATTTATCAAATAGAGTTTTATTTGCCTCCGTGCAAAAATTGCACTGGAACCCTAAGACCTAGTTTTCTATGAGCAGCAGATCCCCAGACCCAACAATGCCAGTGTTATCAACATCCCTTAAGCGATTTGAAGTACTAAAGTTCACCTAGATATCTCCATGATAACCTATGCGTGAGTCATTCTTTGACAAAAGATGGCAAAGAGTGAACAAAGAACAGTCTATTTCAAGATGGCCCCTGAGGGGTTTCCAAACATCTTTAGGCCAGCTGGCAGGCATGATCCGTATAGGAGGTACCCCACTCATCTCTCATCGTTTATTTCTCACTCCCTGCCATCCCCACCTTGACATGTTATAAACCCAGGATTTTATTTTTAAAACTTTAAAAGGAAAACATGGCTACAATACTGGCTCAGAACTGTATGATTTCAGAACTGTTTCTTAATTGCTTAATTATTTGCATCTGTAAATGAAAATAATAAAAGCAGCCTTTAGGAAAATGCCAGTAAAACAGACAAGAGCCTTCCCATTCTTTCTGTCTCGCCCTCTTTATCTCTATCAAATAAACAAATCAAAAAATAATGAGCTCAAGACAAAGGATAGATGGGAACATAAACCACACTGAAGCGTAGAGAAATCGTATCACCCAAGTCATACCCACGTCAATAAGCCATAGGAATTTTTAAACTTTATTTCAACAAATATCAATCAAGAACCTAGTAGATAATGATCCATAGGACATAAAGATTGAAAAGTGATACCAGCCAGGCTCCTGAGTTGTTCAGGCAAGAACTGATACTTTATGTTTATGGCCTTTTCACTCATCTAATGGAACTTTATATCGGATCTTTCATGTACATTTCCTCCCCCCCCCCAAGAGAGCTGTATATTCTATCTTATTATACAAGAACCAAATGAAATATAATTTAAAAATATTTTTTGATTTTGCAGTCAACATAGTATTGAAAAAGGTATTTGTGACCAGGGTATAACTGTTGATAATGGGAGGGGGTTAAATACAATCAAAGTACCTTCTCTGTGCACAGCAGTATCCTAATGAAGCCTAGTGTATTAGACACTTAATGTATAACTCTTTTAAAGAGCCACTTGGACCAGGAAATCTAACCAATGTGGCAAATTTGGCTAACTATTCAGTTGAATTAATTCTTTTGTAGACTAGACCTATACTGTAGTAGACATGGAGAAAGTACCTCACCTTCCTACCCAGCTGCACCAAGATAGGGTCTCAAGTAGCCCAGGCTGGCTTTAAACACATTATGTAGCCAAGGATGGCTTTGAAACTTCTGATTCTCCTTCCGTTACCCAAGTGCTGCAATTACATGTGTAGACCACAAAATTCAGTTTTATGTAGTAGTGCGGAATAAACCCAGGGTTTCTTACCTGCTAGTCAAGCACTGCACTAACTGGACTACATTCTCAACCCCTTCTCACCTTCATTTGTGGATAAAAAATCTTATTTGCTTTATCCTAAAAGTCCTTTCCATGTTCGATCTGGAGCAAACTTCTGCTGAAGCAAAGAATGATTACTTCATCCATAGGCCCCACTGAGAATTTGAGGAAATTATATACATATGGATCTCAAATGATTAAAAAACAATTAAATTACAATTCATTATTGTATTCTAAATATGGGCCAAGTTAGGTCCCATGAAGCTTACTAACCTATTAACTACATATGCTAGAAGTTTGCTATCACATATTCTTTTGACAGAGTGGAAAGTCAAGAAGGGAAATATCACAACTGCGATCATACTGTGAGCCCTGTTAGTAGAAAAGAGTATGCATGTTGTTAAATGTTAGAATCAAAACAATTAAAAGCAGTTTTTCATAGAACTATTTTAAAAAGCTTGAATATAAGAAAATGAGGAGAAAGAGAAGGAGATGGGAAGACAGACAGACAGAGAGAGAGAGAGAGAGAGAGAGAGAGAGAGAGAGAGAGAGAATAAAGAAAAGTGGAGTAGAAAATTATTACTGAGTCCCACGTGTCTTGTTGCTCAAGATACTTAATACCATCTGTATTAGTTACTTTTCTATTAATGTGATAAAACTCCATGACCAAAGAATCATATAGAAGAATGGATTTCTTTGGGCTTATAGTTCCAGAGGATTGAAGTTCATGGTTGCATAGCAGAGGCAGCTGGCAGAACACCAGCAGGCATGGCAGGTAGAGCAGAACATGGGGGCTCATCTAGTACTGCAAATGAAAAGAAGAAATAGAAGACTGAGAATATCACATAGCATTGAAACATTAAACTTCACCTGTAGTTGAATTTTTCTATTTTGCAGGTTCTTTTTACAACCACCCATTATTGCCCTGGTTTCATCCCTATCACTAGAGAAAGAAGAATAGAGGGGAGAGAGAAGATAGAGATCCTTGAATCTAACTTATTTCTTCTAGTTTCTTTCTTGAGCACAACTACTAACAAACTACATCCAAGCCCCCTGAATAACCAACAACCTCCCTAGCATTTACAAGCCCTCTGAAAAGTTCCCAGAATTCTAAGCATCACCCAGTTGCAGAAACTATCTACAACTGGCAAAATCACACTCCTACTAGGTCATGAGACAACTCATAAGTCAGCTGCTTTGGACAGTCCGACACGAAGCAACCTCACATCTTCACAGCTAATGTTAAAATAAAAACACATTCTTACAATATTTTTATAATTCCTAAAGAAACTGAAACTCTGGAATTCTTACTACACCCACCCCATAAAGTTATAGTTCCTCTAGTCAGGCCACACTTCATAAGCAACCCACTGAGGACCAGGAACTCAAACATTTGCCCTTGTTGTGCACATTCTCATTTAAGACAATACATATTCTTTATTATTACAACTATATTAGAGTCGCTGAACCTGCTGAAATTAAGTAATTCCCACAGCATACACTAGGCAGCAACTGGGTTTGAGAGTCTCTTTAATTCTTGCTTGGCCATCCAGAGGCAGAGAGTCTTAGAGAATTTGACAAATCAGTCTTCTATACAGATGAACTGACCTTAGTTCTCAGTCATCTCAACTCTTCCACCCCATACTGGGTGTTCTTTAAAATCAGAAAAAAAAAAAATGGGAAAACATTTTTCTGGGCTCTGTGGCAGTTTGAATGTAAAATGCCTCCCACCCACCCCATACCCACAGGCCCATATTTCTGAGTACTTGGTCCTCAAATACTAGTGCTAATGTTAATGTTACCTTTGGAAGATGGAGTGTCACTGAGGAAGTGACTCATGGCAGGGGTGACCTTAAGGTTTAATTAATTCAGCCCAACTTCCTCTATTCTCCTTCAAGACTGCAGACACTCTGTGATGAGACCCTTCACTCTCCTGTGGCCACGCCTTCCCTGTTATAGTAGGCTCTGTAAGCCAAAATAAATGATTTCTGTTACTTCATGTCAGGTGTCTGATCACATAAATGAGGGAAAATGATAAGTATAGAATTCATTGATATATAAAGAATGGTGTTATCAGGCTGTCTCCTGGAACCTGAGCAGTATAGACTCAAGAGTTCAAGTTCAGAATGGAACTAGACCACTGGTTTGCTTCAAGAAGGGACACATTATCAAGAGGCTAACATTTTACCTTCAACTTTGACTAAATCCCTTAAGAAATACGTATAGAACATAGGTAGGTGCCACAGTGCTGACGAAAAGGACAGGTTGTGTCCCAATACAAGTTACCACCTATTGAAAGTGTCAACATGGCTGCATTGAGAGTGGGTGCTTCAAAAAAAAAAAAAAAAAACAAATAATGAATGATACATAATTGGTTAGGTAAAGAATAGTATTCTTCACTTAAGATAAATCAAGGAAGCTGCACTGAACAGAGCAAAAAGTTGTTTAGCATAAGAAAGCTGCTGTGTGTTGACATCAAAAGAGAATGTATGGACAAGAATTTGAGGTCCTGCCAAGCTCTCCAAACTAGATGTCCAAGCACCAAACTTTCTCCCATTGAGCACACAGCAGAGTAAACTTTGTTTTCCAGACTCTCCTGCAGACAAGGAATGTCAGTGCAGAGTATGTGTCATGATCACTATAAATGGAGAACGGAAAAGTAGAATGAGAATTTTTTTTTAAAAAAAATGTATTCACGAGGTCTGCCTAGTGCTCAAAGCGGTGTTCAAAGAGGAGATGGCATCCGATTTGGACTCTGAATGATGAATAGTTCTCTACATGGTGAAGGACAGGAAGGGCAATTCAGGTAGAGAAAAATAGCACATGTAGTGGACCAAAAATACAAATCCTTTAAACATCAGGGGACCAATGAAGAGCTATATTATCTATGCCACTGAGCTTTAATCTCCATGATGATTCTGTAAGTACCTAGGAAGCCAGAGCTGTTGTTGGTTTCTTTTGCATCTTTATGTGCCCATGGTAAGAAGAAAGGAGGAAAGATGGGGAGGTAGAGAAAGGGAGAGGGTGGATGATATAGTACACATGGCTGTAGGCAATCCACATCATTCTCAGCCACACAGGGATGGTCTCAGTGCTGAGAGAGAACACTCAGGGTTCATTTGTGTTTGATTTACCCCGTGTCTATATTCACTTCACACCATCTGACAGCTGTTTCAGGCCATTTCACTAGTCACTGGAAGCATGATTGTGCCTGAAATGCAAGTTGTAAATAGTGTGCATTACAAAATAAAGTTCGTTTTAATGCATAGCATGTTTTATGAATGCTGCAACATTTATTGCATATTTTTAAGTTGTCATTGACTTTTATTAAAGGGGGCACTTTTAGTATAAGTACACTATGCCAGAAAAATTCTCCCCCGTAAACCTCAAGAGCAAATTTGGGTTCATTTGCTCTAAGTGATATAGAAAGCCAAGCTGGCCTGGATTATGCTTCCCCAGTGGCATCCCTCACCCACACACCTCTCGAATGACTGATTGGATGGGAAGACAGATCGAGTTCACCTGGAACAGAGTGAATGCCAAAGAAATAAATAGAATTTGTGATGCTTGCTTCAGTTTTGACCATAAAGACTAATGAATAAATGACTTCAGCTCTGTGTCAGCTAATATGTCATGAGTATGAGAGGCAGTCTATTAGACACTGAAATTGTATTTCTACTTCAGTTTTCATCCCCATGGATAGCCTACATCTGGAACTCTCTCACTACTGTAGATGATCTTCATAGCCACCACTTGGCATATTAGATACTCTTCCTTCCAGTCTCTACCCAGCCCTTTTCCTGAACACACAAAATCTTTCCTGAAAGACCTGAACATTGGTTCAGGTTCTTTAATGCATGCCTGTACTAAAGAAGCTAAAGCTGGAGAGTCTTGAATTTGAGACTATCCTGGGCTACATGAGCATATCCAGTTTTGTTGCTATTGTTTTGAGGGGGGTGAGGGAAAGAGAGGAAGGGAGTCAGGGAAACAGAAAAGGGGAGAGAGGGAGAGAGAAATGAATATTTAGTACTGTTTACTATGGTAGCCACAGGCATATGTGGCTATTTAAATTGAAATTTAATTTAAAAAATATTTAGTTAAAAACCCTGTTTCTCATGTGAGATATTTATGTTTAAAATGCTCAAGAGACATTCATGTCTTTGGTCTACTGTATTAAAGACACATGTCTGAAGTCTACTATATCAAGAGACAAATGTCTGCAGGAAACCTACTATATCAAAAACAGACATGTCTGCAGTCTTCTGTATTGGACAGTGGGAAAAACAGAGCATTTCCGTCTTTGCAAAGAAATTATATTCAATTGTATTACTGTAGATCCTTTAAAGAACTTAGGAATAATTGCATATACCAGTGATACTATGTTAACTCACCTCTCTGGCCTTAGTTTGAATTCCTCTAGCCTATTTTCCAGACTCTAGCTATTTTCCAGCTTCAAGCTTGCAAATCCCAACCCCCATTCCATTCTTACCTGTGCTAGCCTCTTCTTTCCATTGGCTCAAGTAGGTGTGTGGCACTTGCTTCCTAGGTGTCAGGGGTACGAAGACAAGGAGGCTTCACTCATCCTCAAAGACATCAAAACCATTCAAGCATTGAGCACTAATTACAACACTTGGCTGTTGAATGAAAATTCACAAGTCAAACACTTTGCTTCTTGCTTAAGCACCTTCAGTGGGGCAATATTTCCCAATGGAAATGTTTAAAAATTGTTGTAAATTATTCAATATGTGGATACAGTTCCAGGGGTTTATTTTTCTGTACTTCAGAAGGAAGAAATAATAAAGAATCTCTTATACACATTCCTTCATTGTAAGATTAATATCACTTACTTTAAAATCTTACTGAGTTAATGCTCTTGAGAAATATATTGGTCCCTTATAAACAATTTGATAATGAAGGGCATAAATTGGAATGAAGAAGTGTGAGGTTCTCTTCCTATAAAGGCCTTGCAGCATCAGAGCACACTAAATGCTTGTGCCACTTTGTGAAAGTCTTTCGTGCAAGGTGGACCTAGAAGACCTGTGTGATTGTAAATCCCTGCTATTCACTGTACTGATGGATAGGCATTTTCTCTCCCTCGGGGATGCAGACATAGGCCAGATGAGACCAGATCAAAAGTAGACAAAGGCGGGTTTGTTCAGAGGCAGCTCTTGGGTGGGTATACCAATCTCACAGGTGGAGGTCAGTGATGTCACACATCCAGGCTAAAGCAAGTAGATTTTAAAGAATTTAGGAGAGGAGTGATGTGCCAGAAAGAAGCTGGTATGCTGTTTATACGTGTCAAAAACTGAGCCCCTGGGTGGGCACATTTGGATGGGTTGTCAGAAACAGGGAAAATGAGGAGTGATGATATGTTGGCCTGGAATTTTCTCAAAGTACATGGAAGAATTTTTTTGTGTGGGCATGTCGGGGGAAGGAGGGCAGACAGAGTTTCCCAGCTTTTGAAAGGGATAAGCAGGGCTTCCAGCCTAACACTGACTACCCTCACCTAATTGTCAAACCATATCTCAGAAGAAGGTAGAGAAAGAAACCAGACTGCTCAGGTCAACAAGTGAAAGTTTCTTCTTAAGGAGTTCTTTGCTGTGATGACAATAGTGGCAGTGACCATTATATGTCTGTGTAAGTACTGGCTCTATTTGGCATTGGGAATGACAGTAACCTCCATTCAGATAGCCACAACCTTGATAAGACCAGACTTTGTTGGCTTCAGCCCCACACATCCATCTGCATCAATCTGCATTTTGCCCACCTCAGGAGAAATCAAGCATTTCCTACTTCTTCCAAGTCCATAAAATGAATGCCTTTGATGGATGCAGACAGCTAGGGAGCAGTGTCTAGAAATAACTTGATAAGGAGTCCTATACTTCAATCTACTTGAACAGAGGATGATGAAAATTCCTGCCCAGATCATCCCTCTATGCGTTCCAGCATCCTTTGCATCAACTCAGAACTCTTAGATGCGCCTATTCTATATTTATTTAGATTTAGATGATTTTTCACAACCCCCTACCCAATGGATAAAAACCCCAAAGCACCAAAGCCAACTTGCAATGAGTCATGACACTACAATACCTTATAATTTTTAAGAATTGCCCCATCCTCACCACCCTTAAACCAAACAGCAGAGTTTCAACCACTATGGGACATATTTATGTCCTTACTCTAGAACTTTCATTTTTTGACAGCAAATTGGTGACATTATAGTACCCAATCTATAAAGCTATTAGGAGGATTAACTAAGAAAACCCAGACAATAATTTCAACATTTAGCACAGTGCCTGACTCCTGCTCCATACTTAATACATTGCTTTCTTTTTTGAATACTGGAGTTTCTTCTTCTACTAAACTTGGCAACAGATATCGGGTAAGCCAGGTTGTGGAGGGCAGGGACTTTCTGTGCTGATTTTTACCTTCTTCAGGTCATAGTTGCATTTGATTCACTGTCCAGAAAGAACAGACATTCACTGAGACTCAAGAAAACTAAAACAGGATAATGGGCTGGCAAAAAGAAGCAAAGCTCCTTGCCTTATGGCAACTATAGCCTAAACAGGGGTCTTATGCTCTTTCCCCCAAGACTAAATTTTTGTAGTTTCTTCATGAGATAACCTGAGGCCTGTTCTGAAGAAGCCTTCTCACTGTTAACCTTTTATCACATTGAACAGTAGAAAAGCTGTGGTTTCTTGGGGTGAAATCACTTATCCCACTGAAAAAACTTTTCTCTACCATTCAAAGTTTGTGTATCATGTGGGTTAGTTTTTGTCAGCTTGATTCAAGATAGAGTCACCTGGGAAGAGGAAATGTTGAGGAACTGCCTTCTTCAGACTGCTCTGTGAGTATGTCGGTGGGCTTTTTCTTGATTGCTGATCGGTAAGGGTCCAGAGCCATGCACAGTAGCTGAGCATGCCAGGTGACAAAGGGCAGTATCAGCTTCCATACATGGTCTTTGCTCTAGTTTCTGCCTTGGGTTTCCTGCCCTGGATTCCCTTGCAGATAGACTGTATCCTATAAGCCAAAAACACAGCCTCCCGACCAGATTTTTACTAATTTTTTTTTTTTACCATGGTGTTTATGATAACAGCATAAGCCAAATTAAAACAGATGTCTCTGAAGCATTGTGAGTTGGAATGAATAAATAATGCTGTAGTAAGAAATTAATGAAATCTTTATACCAATGACAATGCTCTAACCCTTCCCCTGTGCAGGACCTTTAAGACAAGCTCAAAAGTTCTAAACTGACCATAGTCAAAACCCAGAAGCTTTCTCTAGGAAACAAACCATCCCATGGAAATTAATGAAAATAGAATGCCTGGCCACAGAAACTGGCCCCAAAATTCTGAATGACCAAAAGTCTAGGGAAGTTTGGAGTCCGTTAGGAAAAGCTTGAGGCTGGGATTTACCTGATCAAATTTATTCCCCCATTTTATTGACCACCAATATGCTTTATTACCATGACAACTATATTAAATCTATGCCCTACTGTCCTCCTCTGAGCTGGTTATGAACTTTTTTCAAGTGGAACCCTGTTACAATGGACACGAAGGGGAGTTCCTATCTGAGGCGTGGCTTGGGGATAAAGCTCAAATTCCATAGTTTACATCCAAACACACTCATAAGTAGCAGAGCCACAACTCCCCTGCCCAGGCACAGTAGACTCTGTGTCCTCTGCTTCAGCCCCTCTCTCTTCTAGCCTAAACTAACAGCATGCTTTTCCAGAACTCTGAACTTGTTCAATGAGACTCTTCTGCTGAAATTTTCCTCCTCCTTGTCTACCTGAAGAGCTGTTTCTTCAAGTCCAAGTCCAAATGCCATTTCCTTCACAGAGCTCTCTTTCATCAACATTAGTTCTCCTGCCACCACCCTAATGTATTTAATGCTGTTTAGAATTTTTTAAAGAATCGTCATTGATAATAAACAAATCCTTTTTGATTTTATGAAAAAGTAGACCCATATCAGGAAAATGCGTACAACTACCCAGAATGTAGGAGCATGGAAGAATTTTCTGAGATCATCTGAAGAAAAATTATAAATTCTTGTTTATTCTTATATCCTTCTTATGTTACTTTTTCTATCACTAACATTTATACCAGGCAGAATATTCTGGATAATCAGTTTTCCTTCAAGGCAAATATGCCTCAACAGCTGCCATACAAGAGAGGAAAGAGTAATCAGTTGACCCATTCTCAGACTCTGAATGTTCCTAAGCTATGGAGCTCTTGTAAGCTATGGATTATTTATCCCTAGCACCAGAAGTGCCTCTCAGGCCTATATCCTGCCTTTTCTCTTTTTCCATGGAACATTCCCTGGCCTTATAGACTGATTAAAAACTTTCCTATATATCAAGCCAAGCTCTCTATCAGGAGCATAAGGACAGCATTTAACTACTGCATGTCCCTGACTTCTAGACCTAAAGAGGTTTAGAAACTCCGAAGGGCTGTACATAAATACAATGCTGTTGATGGAGACTAAAACTGAATTTGATGTTTGCTTTATTATTTCATGATTTCATAGCCAAGTGATCAACCATGAATCTAACCCAGGCTGCTAGATTAAGTATCAGAAACATTCTATGTTCTGCCCACCTGTTTTTCTGACACTCATATATAGAAAGATACCCTTCTCATTGAGATATACATCCTACTTCTTTCTAGCTCCAAATATCTGTGAGGTCAACTTATAATCCATCATCTTTTAGAATACCCAGACCAATGTGCTAGAAAGAAGAATAGAGTAGATGCTGAGAGACTCCCTCTATCTCCCATCTGGACCACCCTTCCACCAGGATTTGGCTTCCATCCACATAGCCAGATGAGCAACAGAACTCTCACTCAGAAAGAAGATAGGATTTGCCTCCCATTGCAAAAAGCTTGCTGGTTGTGTTTATTGTCCCATTAATTATCTGTCTGTATCTTTTAACAGTCTCAGTCCTGGAAGAAAGCTGCAGACAATGATTCCAATGTGACTTTCCAGGGTGATGGAAATTACAAAGATGTCCAGCCCTGGAGAGCATCAGGCAGTGTAACAAGGTTCTAATGTAAAGCACAGAGCAATTAGCAGGGAGATTTACCTCCCTGTCTTAAAAGCATTTTTATTACTTAATCAATCACAAGCAATTTCTAAACAAGGCTGGGATTTTACAAGGAGCTATAAATCTCTTCCATTTGCTTCCAGGAGAAAGAGCAAGAACATAGGCGTGACATTCCAGAAGGGACATTTTATCAGTTAAAACAAATATTGAACTCAAATCACTTGGGGGAAAAAGTGAGCATGAGATAGCCACAGTGTTGCAAAGGTCCCTCAAAAGAAAGATGGAAAGTAAGGTAAGGGTGCTTGGTCATGGCAATGAACCTACGTTCAGTCTCATTATTCCCCACATGTATGGAAGGAAGAATAGAGAGGGACACGGTGTGGAAGATCCAGAAGAACCAGGTAGCCATTGGGGTATTTCATGGCAGGTCTCAGTCTCCTCACCTGGAAACTGAGAGAATCCAAGCTGGACTACATACAGATGATCCTGAGCCATAAGCACATAGAAGGGTCAACAGGGGAATGTTTTAGAAAATACCATTGCCAAGTTCCTTCCCAGACCAATTAAATTATACAATCCTGGGCCCAGCTGAGTGCTCTTTAATCTCATCTAATTCAAGCTTGAACCCTCAAGCAGGGACTTATTTTGAAAATGAAATGTCACTTCCAGTCTCCATCTGTGCCCAGAGCTTAGTCTGTCCCACAGCTCCCTGGACCCAAAACCTGCCCAGAAAGAACTGGTCTCCTGGAAGCACTCTCACTCCTAGGCCCACAGGTGAGACTCCACTTTCACTCCACTGACTGTCCTGGGAGGGACACTCCAGGAGCACGCAGAGCACAAGAGCCACGGAGCAGCATGGGACAGGACTTTTCTGGCTTCCATTTGTGCCCAGAGCTGGGACTCTCCTGCAGCCCTGTGGGCCCAGAACCTTCCCAGGGAGAGCTGGTCTCTCAAGAGTGCTCTCACTCCTAAGATCACAGACTCATAGGCCCAAAGGAGGGGTAAGTTCCAGTCAGAGACAGTAATACCAACTAACATTAAAGATATCTAGATGGCAGGCGAGAGGCAAGTGCAAGAAACCAAGACAACTTGGCATCATCATAACTCAGTTCTCCCACCACAGCAAGTACTAGGTATCCCAATACACCATAAAAGCGAGACTTGGATCTAAAATACATCTCATGATGATGATAGAGGACTTTAAGAAGGACATGAATAACTCCCTTAAAGAAATACAGGAGAACACAGGTAAACACATAGAAGCCCTTAAAGAGGAATCACAAAAAATCTTTAAAAGAGCTACAGAAAAATACAACCAAACAGGTGAAGAAATTGAACAATACCATCCAAGATCTAAAAATAGAAAGAGAAACAATAAATAAATCACAAAGGGAGACAACCCTGGAGATAGAAAACCTAGGAAAGAGATCAGCAGTCATATATACAAGCATCACCAACAGACTACAAGAGATAGACGAGAAAATCTCAGGGGCAGATGATACTGTAGAAAAATTAACACAACAGTCAGAGAAAATGCAAAACATAAAAAGCTTCTAACTCAAAACATTTAGTAAATCCAGGACACAATGAGAAGACCAAACCTAAGGATAATAGGTATAAAAGAGAGAGAGAGAAGACTCCCAACTTAAAGGGCCAGTAAATATGTACAACAAAATTATAGGGGAAAAAAAACTTCCCTAACATAAAGAAAGAGATGCCTGTGAACAAACAAGAATCCTATAGAACTCCAAATAGATTAGACCAGAGAAGAAATTTCTCCTGTCACATAATACTCAAAACACCAAATGCACAAAACAAAGACAGAATATTAAAAGCAGTAAGGGAAAAAGATCAAGTAACATATAAATACATACCTATCAGAATTACACCAAACTTCTCAACAAAGACTATGAAAACTAGAAGATCCTGGACAGACGTCATACAGACCCTAAGAGAACACAAATGCCAGCCCAGGTTACAATAGCTAGCAAAACTCTCAATTAACATAGATAGAGAACCAAGATATTCTGTGACAAAACAAATTTACACAAATCTTTCCACAAATCCAGACCTACAAAGAATAATAGATAGAAAACTCCAACAGAAGTGGGAAACTACACCCTAAAAGAAGCAAGAAAGTAATCTTTGTTCAACAAACCCAAAAGAACATAGCCACACGATCATAATTCTACCTCTAACAGCAAAAACAGCAAGAAACAGCAATCACTATTCCTTAATATCTCTTAACATCAATGGACTCAATTCCTCAATAAAAAAAAAAGACATAGACTATCAGACTGGATATGTAAACAGGACCCAGCATTTTGCTACATACAGGAAACTCACCTCACTGACAAAGACAGACACTACCTCGGAGTAAAAGGCTTGAAAAAAATTTCTAAGCAAATGGTACCAAGAAACAAGCTGGAGTAGCCATTCTAATATTGAATGAAAATGGAATGTCTGAAATCCTCATAGCTGGGAGGTCACTGATTGAGGATCGAGTGGTGTGCTATAGTTCCTCTCCTTTTAAAGATGAGACTGCAACTGAGAAAATATCACTAGGCCTGCAGACATGGCTCAGCTGTGAATGGTCAGGCTCACAACCAAAAATACAAAGACAATACCTCCACCAGACTGGCTGATAGAACAGTATGTGAGGCATTTTCTTCATTGATTGCTGTACGAGAGTCCTGCTCACTGTGGGTGGTGCACGGCTAAGCAGATGAGATGATTCTGGATGGTATTAGAAAGCAGGCTGAGCAAGCCAGAGGGCAAGCCCCTAAGCAGCATTCACCCTAGGCCTCTGCTTTAGTTCCTGCTTCCAGACTTCTACCTTGAACTCTTGCCTTGGTTTCCCCTAATAATATACTCTAATGTACCACATAATAATCCCTTTATTTTCCAAGTTGCTTTTGGTCATAGTCTTTATCTCAGCAACAGGAAAACACATGAGGACAGCATCCTATAAGGGGGACTTTTCAAAGAGATTTCAGTTAGAAAAAAAAAAAACATAAAACAGTAAGCTTATATATTTTATTTTGTAAGTGTATATTGATATCATTGTAATGTTTGAGACTGTATGTTAGATACTAGGGAAAAGGATCTGAACATTTTAATTGGGGGGGGGCTGAGAAAATGTGTCAGCAAGTGAAGTTCAAGTCCCCAGCACCAGAGGTCATAGAGTTTGTGTCTTCTGGGGAAAGGGAAAGATGGCAATGGCAATTGCTGGGTGAATCAGTGAGCTCCAGGGCCCATGAAATGCCCTGTCCCCAAAATAAGGCATAGAGTGATTAGGGGAGACCCAATGTTAACCTCTTCTCTCAACATGCAATACAGTAGTACCGCTTACATAATAATACACATAATACACTACCTCTTGCCCTCCTCCTGCCCCTCACCCTCCCTCCCTCTTTCTCTCTCTCTCTCTCTCTCTCTCTCTCTCTCTCTCTCTCTCTCTCTCTCTCTCTCTCTCTCCATAATCCCCTCTTTCCCTGACAGCCTCCCATTACATAACTTATCCTTTTCTAGCCTCAGACTCACAATTCTCCAGCCCAAGGATTACAGGTGTGGACCATCATGCCCAGCCCCTTGCTTACTATTCGTACTTTCTCAGAAAACTCCTACAGTGGCTCCCCACTCCTAACCTCTCTAGTACGAGCATCAACTTTCACTCTTGTTAAACAAGCCCAACTATGAGCCAACTGGAGAAGCCAGAAGCTATACCTCTGCCCCCATTGTTGGGACTTTAGTGAGCTCCTCCTCTGTCTGATTGCAACAGGGCTCTTTACAGACTTGCCTGATTTTCTCCATCCTTATCTGGCAGCCAAGAAACCAGGTCCCATGGCTTTCAGACAGAACTCACAAAACACTGTCCTGAACTAAATCTGTTTACAACAGGCTATGATATATCAGAAGCGGAAACTTTGCAGCACACCAGCCTCTGCTCTAGATAAGTGGCCAAACCATTGAAGACATTAACAACACAGTACCCATGCTCTACAGTATTGCCTTTTTGATGGGGACACACTTGATAGCAGCTTTCAATTATCCACAAGGGGAGAGAAAGATTTATCAGGGCCAATGTTGAAAACAAATTCAAGATAATAAATAAATAAAACAGTTTTCAAATAATAGGCTAGGAGGATCACATGGATTTGGATAATTGAGCTATGACCATGGGCAAGTCATTTATTTCACAAACTGTGCGTGTGTGTAAACTAGGACTCCGGTTTATTAATTTACAGCTAGAAATAAATGTACTGCCATGTGGCCCAGACACTCACATCTGTCTGATAGAACACGCATTCACTCTATCAGCAGAAGCTCCTGGGGAATTCAAATTATCAAAAGGTTGTTTGGTGAGCGTGGAACCAGTATAAGAGGAGCTTGCTCAGTAATTTAATTTCAAGGGGGAAAAAATGTACTGAGCTTTCTATGTCAGGCATTAGGCTAAGCAATGAAAAAAAAACAAAGATGTGATCCCAACATTAAAGAGCTTGCATGCAAAGGGGTGTGGCTTGGTGGAACTTTGATTTGATCATCAGTATAACAGCAATGTTAGAGGGAGAGCTATGGCTATAGCTCAGTGGTATAGTGCTGTTCCAGCGTGCACAAGACCTGGGACTCCACATTCCATCCCCAAAACAAGAAATAAGGAAAGGAAAGAAAGAAGGTACAGAGGAAACAAAACATATGGAATACATATGCTCTTAGATATTTGGGATCTACTGGGATCTTAAAGGTTTAATAGAAGGTTTTTAAGTTGTGGTGGAGAATGGTGGATTTCATTCATTTGCAACACAAAAAGGTCTGAATGTTCAATGTGTCAGAATTGGGATAGAACATGACAATGCCAGGTCATTGGTCCTGTTTAGATGCTAAGATAGCTAGATGCTATTCCAAAGCTTATGATGCTTAATTTTTTAATTTGACACTTACGAGGCATATATTTAAAAGATTGATCTAAAGAACACACTCGTTGTCTTTAAATGCCATGAGTGGTCTCAGTCAGTATCTCAGCTGGAGCCCAGACACTAATATTGCTGAATGGTTGAAGAACTAGCTCCAGATGCAGTCTGGGAAAAGGTATAACTCGGGAAATGGTAGAAGCATATTGTCAAACTATTCTTTCGTTTTATTTATTTACTTATTTTATTTGTTTTATTGAATATTTTCCTGTGTGTAAGTACTTGCATATCTGATGCCTGCAGAGGTCAGAGAAGGTGCCAGAATCCCTGGAGCTGAACTCAGAGACGGTTATAAACCACCATGTAGTACTTGGAACTGAACCAGCATTCTCCAAGAGAACCAAATTCTCTTGTCCACTGAGTCATCTCCCCAGCTCCCCATACTATCAAGCTCTTACTGGGTTTAATAAGGATATTATTCTATCCCCACTTTATAGGCAGAAAAACCTCTCAACAATAACACAGTTCACGGAGGTAGGATGGAGAAAGGGCAAGCACATTAGGGATCTACAGAGGAATAAAACCAAAGAAATGGATGTAGAGGCACATATGAAAAGACGGAGATGAACAGATGAGACAGAGAGTAGACATAGTTATTTAAAGAATTGGACTCATATGACTGTGGGGGGCAGCAATACAAACTCTCCAGGGTTGCCTACAAATTCAGGTGAGAGTTGAGGTTTCAGCTTGTATTTGAAGTCTACCAGGCAGCCTCAAAACTCAGGCTGGTCTCCACGGTCCAGTCTAAGGACACATTCTTACAGGTACTCACTCATTTTTTGTCTTTGGGCCTTCAACTAATTAAATAAGACACACTACATTAGAGTAGAGGGCAATCTACTTTATTAGAAGTCTATTCTTTGAAACGTGACTTGACATTCCGTGAAACATCACAGCTAGAATGCCATATCAAGCCCTCTTTTTTTCATGGAGACTTACCAGAAGCACATTTGAGAGAAGCAGCACTTTTCTTGAGGAATCAAAGCTCCAGTCTCTAGGGTCTCCTCCTTCCCTAAAGCAACAGTGTGAAATCCACCACCCAGAAGAGAGTGCCTTAACCCAGAGAGGGGGAACCGAATAAGAGCCAAAAAGGTTTGACACACACTCCACACTACTGCGCAGAGATAGGTCTCTATAAAGGAAACCGAACTGTATTTCTATCATGTTGAGGCTGGGTTTCCGGGCTGATACAGTGGCAGTCACTAGTTTGTGACATTTCAATGCTTAATAAGAACAAATGCGTTGAGGCCCAGTTCACCAATTTAACACTGAGGATTTTGATAAATGGCTCCTTTATATTCTCATCTCCTAGATTTTTTTTTAAAACATCAGACAATGAAAGTTAGAAATGTACTTGTTCCGTGGTGCAAAGCGTGCCAGCCATGGAGGAAGCCTTGCGGATATGAGGGTGGCCGTGCTGCGCGAATGCTGCTACACCGCTGCTTGCTGCCAGGCTAGCCCCCTGCGCCTCATCTAGATGAGCGAGGAAAGTGGGCTACTCACTCCGGTTTTGGAAAGCAACAAAAAAGCCTGCCTTTTGTGTGGTGTTGATCGAAATCAGTGACTGTGGTGCCATCTGAACCTCAGTGTACTCTTCTGGTGGCAAAAATGAAAACCCAGGAGGTCAATATCATATAGATATGAAATCACCTCATTATTTTAAGACACGTTGGAGCCACTTGGGACCCTGAAAGGCCACCCACAGTACTGTAGATTCTCCAGGGATCAGGAATGGGGAGTAAATTGTCTTTACAGCCAGTGATAAGACCACCTAACTTCCAGATTCCAAACCATTATTCAGTGCTCTATGCCCAAACTCCCACCCCTTCCTCTTTCCTATATTTTTAACACAAGGCATTTTTTGGTGTTGAAATGATTAACTTTATTTAATGAAATATTTTCATAGAAGGGTTCTGGTTATAGAATCCTATGTAGTGTGTTTTTTTAAAAAACCAAATTTATAGACATATAAGAAACTGAACATATTGAAAGAACACAATTTGTTAAATTTTGCCATTTTTACACAACAAAGATATATGCACCACAATGTTCATAGCAGCTCTATTTATAATAGCCAGAAGCTGGAAGGAACCCAGATGTCCTTCAGAAGATGAATGGACACAAAAATTGTGGTACATATACACAATGGAATACTACTCAGCCACCAGAAACAATGACTTAACCAAATTCTTAAGAAAATGGCTGCATCTAGAGAAGATCATCCTGAGTGAGATAACCCAGTCACAAAAGAACAGACATAATATGCAGTCACTGATAGTGGGATGCTAACCCCAGAGGCTTGCACTCCCCCAGAAACAACTCACAGACTGTATGAAGTCCAAGAAATAAAGAAAACAAAAAATATACATATATTCACAAAACAAGAAGACTTTGACTATTCCCATGTTGCGTTTTGTTTTGCATGTACTTTACGCTTATTGCAACTAGTACGTTTTCAATGCATACTGTCAAGCCCTTGAAAAAAATCAAGTACTGACTAAAAAACATATTCACATGGTTTTATGTAAAATTTATTTTAATGTCTGAAAAAACAGTACTGACAAAAATGTATAATTTTAAGCAAAAAATGTTTAAAATCTTTACATTTATCTTTGTTTTGCAAAATAATGTCGTTTAAAAAAAAGAATACTCTTAAAAAAAATTTTGCCATTTTGCTATTTCCTATAAAGCTATCACCACAGTTGAAGAGCATCCCTTCATCCCCACTGTTTCCTTTGTCCCTGTGCACACCATCTTGACTCCTCCCAATTATTGATGACTTTGATTGCTAGATTTTGTATTTTCTAGGTTTTTATATAAATTCAATCATGCACTTTTCCCCCAGTTTTTCATTAGTTCTTTTTTATTTATTTTTTTAAGTAAAGGTTTTTATTTAAAATGAAAATGAGTTTCAGTATGTTTGTTAATGTATTTTCTTTTTCCCTTTTTATTGGATATTTTCTGTGTTTACTTTTCAATTGTAATTCCTTTATAGCCCCCAATCCCATCTCCCTTCCTCCTCCCCTTGAGTCCATGAAGGTGCTCCCTTTCCCAAACACCCTCTCCCACCTCAGCACCTTGGCATTCCCCTACACTGAGAAAACAAGCCTTCACTGCACCAAAGGCCTCTCCTCCCACTGCTGCCAGACAATGCTGTCCTCTGTTGCATATGCACCAGGATCCATGGGTCTCTCCATGGGAACTCATTGGTTGATGTTTTAGTCCCTGTGAGCTCTGGAGGGTTTGGTTGGTTGATAATGTTGGTTTTTCCATGGGGTTGCAAACTTTTTCGGCTTCTTCAGTCCTTCTCTAGCTCCTTTATTGGGGTCCCGGTGTTGAGTTCAATGGTCATCCTCCTCTGTGTCAGTAAGGCTCTAGCAGAGCCTCTGAAATTAGCCTGGCAGTTCCTCAGAAAACTGGACATGGTACTACCCGTGGACCCAGCCATAACACTCCTGGGCATATACCCAAAAGACGCTCCAACATATAATAAGGACACATGCTCCACCATGTTCATAGCAGCCTTATTTGTAATAGCCAGAAACTGGAAAGAAGCCAGATGTCCTTCAGCAGAAGAACGGATACAGAAATTGTGGTACATTTACACAGTGGAGTACTACTAAGCTGTTAAAAGTAATGACTTCATGAAATTCCTGGGCAAATGGATGGAACTAGAAGCTGTCATCCTGAGTGAGGTAACCCAGTTACAAAAGAACACACATGGTAAATACTCACTGATAAGTGCATACTAACCCAAAAAGCTCTGAATACCCAAGAAACAATTCACAGACCCTATGAAACTCAAAAAGAAGGAAGGCTAGAATGTGGATGCCTCAGTCCTTCTTAGAAGGGAAAACAAAACACTCATGGGAGGAAATAAAGAGACAAATAGAGGAGCAGGGATTGGAGAGAAGATCATCCAGAGACCTTCTCACCTGGGGCTCCACCCCAATGCAGCCACCAAACCCAGTCCCTGTTGCTGATGTTAAGAAGTGCTTACTGGCAGGAGGGATGCCTCTTCATTAGTTCTTTTGAAGGACACGACCTCATAGATGCTGTTGTTCTTACTCTAGATACAGCCAACGATGATCTTGAACTGATTCCAAAGATTCCATCTCTCAAATGCTAAAATTAAAACACATTCCACCACACTTGGATTTTACTAGTAAGCCAAAGAATAATAATAATGGGTACCTTAAAAACCTTTTAATCACATTTGTATGTACACACACACACACACACACACGTACATGTGTTATGGCAAACATGTAGAGGTTCAAGGACAACTTGGAAAAGTTGCTTCTCTCCTTTCACTCTGTTGTGGGTAGGGATCAAATTCAGGTCATCAGACTTGGCTGCAACGTCTCTTACTCACGGAGACAGCTTGCTTATCAATGGTTGGGGTTTTTTTTTTTAACATTTTATTGATTTTTTTCCACAGTATACACTCATCTCTCCATCCCCTCATATCCCACTCTTCAGTCGTGCAACCCCCCAAAAAGATGCATAAATACATACCGACACACACACACAGCATATAAAAACATCTGGTAGTGGAAGCTGTAGTATGTTACAATGTGTCCCATAGTACATCCCTCTGTCCACACATCTTCCAAATGTTCATTACAATGAGTCATTGATCTGGTTCAAGATCTCTGGTTTCTGAAACACACAGCCATTGCATTCACTATCACATCTTTACTAGGCTTCTTCCTGCTCATCCTGTTGCTGCCCTATGCGGTGGAGATTCTGTAGCTTTGTATCAGCAAGATTGGCCTTTCATGCATTTCAAGCATTTGCAGACAGTATGGATTTTAGGGTGGGCCAACTCTGAGCCCTGGATCTGGGCCTGGGTGGTAAGTGAACTGGCTTAGCATGTTGGATCTCCCTTATCTCTACCAGCAGGGCAAGCTGTCTTGGGATGCTCTAGCTAGACCACCCAGTGTTCCCGTCTTCAGGGTGCAGCCTCAGCTCTTCTGCTCTCATGCTCTAGGAATGGCTCACCTGAACCCACACCTTCAGAGACAGCAAATGGCAAGGAGAGAGGGAGGGAGGGTACCACCCTACTCCCAGGGCACCTCACAGCAGATTCCTGGAACTCTCATCCCTGGGGCCTGCTCACTTGGCCTCCTCCATCAGGACCAGCTCTAAGGACTAAGCTGTTCAGGGGAAGTTCAGGGCACACTCTCAAAAATGCTACAGCTGAAGAAGGGCCTGACCTGCTCACTCTTTCTCCTGACCCTGGGGGTCACTTAGTCACAAAGGACTGCCATTTGTTCTGCCCCCTGACTGATATAAAGACAACACAAACAGTGAGGTGCCTCTTTGTCAAGGTGTCAGAGGGTAGCCCAAAGCATTTTAATGCAAATGTGCAATCAGGGCCCTTACCTGTAAGCAGCAAAGTTTACCTTGTTTACTTTAAGCAGGAAATAAAAGTATTTAAAAGATATCAGTTAGTTCTTGGGAAGATAAATAGTCTAAAAAGTGTGGCCTGATTTCTCTATAGCCCCATGTTAAATATAATTACTTGAAGTGCCTGACCAGAAGGACTTTGGATGTTTACAAAATTTTTACCAGCTGAGAATTGTTAATCTGAAAATCTCAACCTGAAAGTTCTCTGAAATCAGATTTCAAGTGTTTTGAATAGAAATGCTAACTTCTGTTGAGCACTGCCTCTAATAACACAGGGAGAACTTGAGAACTTGGCCTTGTGCTCCCTATGTGCCCTGAGAAGCTAAGTCACCAGTCACCCCTGGATGAGGAACTTGACCTTGAGCCTCTGGGAAATCATTCCTACAGTATCTGACATCCCCTTGCCACAGCAGCCATGAATAGCCAGTTCTAACTTCCTTATTCTACTCACATCAGCTTCGAAAGGCCGCTTGGGTGCACACTCACTTCAAGATGGAGTAGGAACATGAGGTCTAAGCTCTACTCTTCAGCCTTTGGCACCTTACAGATCCAGTGATTGAGTCAGAAGCCAGGATCAAGCTCCCAGTGAGAGGCTGTGCTGACCTTCAAGATCCCAGTCTCTTATGCAATTCACTGTTATGGTTATGAGCTAACTATGGGGTTGCAGGTTACACGTGAGATTAACAAAATTAGAGTCCTTAGATAAATTAAACATATGGAGTACCATTTCTGAATACTTCCTACTTCTTGAAAGTAGACCAGATTTCAAGGGACATAACGCAGTTTTGCTAATGTGCTATCTGCCTTCAAAAATCCACCTTGCTAGCTTTTCTAACTAAAAGGCTTGAATGTGCAGTTTCATTGTTAAAAGTCTATGACCACACATCAGTTATCAATACAGTAGAAGGGAATACCACAGCATTCTTTAACTAGTCTACTTTGGGGAGTTAAATAGCCACTTTACCCTTTTCTCAAGAACTCCTTTAGACTATTGCAAATAACATCACAGTACATGCAAAGCCAATCACATAAACTTCCAGAGACACATGGAGCCATGGGCCTAGAGGAGAGGTTTGAATGGAGCTCTATGCTAATTATGGAGTGTTTTTGAAGATTTCCTTATGTGACTTGATGGTTACTTAAATACAACATTCAACACTGTTCCTCCATTTTTCTTGCTCTCTCTTCTCCTCTAGATTCTCTGTATAATTATATAACCCCCCTTCCCTGTCTTCACTCTAAAACTTACCAGATATATTCCTCTTGCTTTCTTTTAAATTCATGACCTCTTTTTACCCATATATGAGTGTAGACATATTATTATTTAATTGTTTTTACATGCATATATGTGTGTGTGTTACATAGATATAGATCTAGTCCTAAGTTCACAAATACAACCTTTTCAGTCTGTTTAATGTTACTTGGATTATATTTTCAGGACTGATCATTTGGTGATGGATACATACTCAGTGTGCGGTTATATGAGAGGACTTGTGTTCTGAAGAAGACTATTTCTCCCACTCTCAGCATTCCTTTAGTTGTCTGCAGTCCTTGGTCTAGGCTTTAGGTTTCATGAGCTTTCTCTATTCAAGTTAGCAAATCTGTTGACATCATTCTTGTTCTGGTCATGCTTGAGTAGCCATGTTTCTTTATCGGTGTAGCTTCTGACATGTTGAGGAGACACACCCTTATACCAAATTCTCTACTCCTAAGTCTTAGATTCTTTCTACTCCTCTGCCTTAAAGTTCCCTTAGCCTTCAGTGCAATGTTTGTATTATAGATATACCCATTGGTACTGGGTTACATACCTATACATTTTGATTCGTTGTAGCTATGGTAATGTTCTCCATTGTATCTCTCTTCTCTCCACTGAAACACCAATGGAAATCCCAGGTATGGTGCTCTACTTGTCCGTATGTTATCGCTTTTTTGCCTAAAGGGTTTACTTGTCCCTAAAAACATAGTTCAGAGTTCTTCTTTATATAAACACCACCATACTCCTGAGCAATATATATATATATATATATATATATATATATATATATATATAGAGAGAGAGAGAGAGAGAGAGAGAGAGAGAGAGAGATGCCCTGAAACACTCCCTTATGGCTGCTCATTTGGTTCATACCATCATTATCACACTTCTTTCAGATCATGCAATATGATTCACCAACTTATACTTTCATCTCTTCTAGTCTACTAGAATAGGAAGAAATGGAGAACTAATACCACATTGAGTTCATCTCCAGCACACCATGCTACCTAGATCATGTGATATAGAAATAAAGCTTCCTGTAAATGTTTCTAAAAGATGTATTTTAATCTCACCCATCAAATACACCCTGAGAGTCCTAGTTGGAGTCCTTTGGATAATCACTAATACCCATTTGTACTCTTTTCTCTGTATTCTTTGGCACAGATACTGCCTCCTGCTGTGATACTAAAATAATATCACAGAGCAGGGTCTGTAGAAATAGCTTAGTGGTTAAGAGACACATGTTCAGTTTCCAGCACTTACAACCACCTATAACTCCAGCTCCAGGGGACCAGACACCCTCCTCTAAACTCCATAATCAACATGCACATGATAGACATAGATGCACATAGAGATAAAACAATAATAACCATAAAGTTAAATAAATATTTTTTATTTCAGTACAAGTATTGTTGCCTCTTTCCAAATCTTTATGAAGTTGGGCTCTTAGTTTTCCTTTTCATCCAATAGACATCTTCACACCCCACCTTTTCTACTTAAGGGTCATGCCTCCTCTTCCTGAGCAAATTTCCAGGCAAGTCTTAGAAGGAATCTTAGACTTTTTACTAACGTGTTCAAGAAAGCCTGACAATTTAGTACAAGTTGTGAACTTGTGCGCACAATCCCCTGGAAAATGCTAGAAAAGAATTTTTGAATTCTGCATCTCTGATCTTTTCTTTCATCAGCAATGCATGATAAATGTCTAGAGAGGCAATGAAGGACAAGTGAATGAAAAAATGAACCAAGGCTAAAAGCAGTAAAGTGTTTGGATAGAAAAATGCATAGTTAATGTACCTCTTTCAAAGCTTCAATATTTCTCCAAGTTTTCTTTGTTCTCACCCTTTGCTCTCACAACTCATAATGGAAGGTAAATGTTGTCACAGTCCCTGGGTTTGCCCAGATGAAAGAGTTTGGTGAAGCCCATGAGAAGAAATGCAAATTCAATCTGAAGAGCTATCAAACTCAATGACATTTTGAAGGAATCTTAATAAGGTAATTATTGTGTGAAGGTAAATTTGCCCAGGGGAGGAAAAATAATGGAAGAGAAATGAATGATGATTTCTATGGAAAATCACGTTCACTCTGAGCTCTTGTGGAAGGAAGGCCCACATGAGTTGACTAGCCAACAGGCTCTGGAACTTTACCCATAGGTAGATCCAGATTCATCAGGCTTAATGTCTGATTTGATTTTCTACACACTTGAGAGGAAAAAAATACCACAGGGAAGTATCTGAGCTCCAGTGGCAGACCTCTATGCATCTTTCTCCTTCCATTTCTCCCTGGTTCTTCCACAGCCTTTTGCTCAAAAGCTGAAAGCTCTTTCTGTAGCCATTGCTCCTGAAAAACAGGCATTCTACTAGACACTATGGATATTGAGATGAAATGCAATCCCTCAGTACCCACAGAGTATTGTTCCCCGATCCCCACCAATACCCAAGAAACACACATAAGATGCTTTCATGCCTATAGCTGCCATATTCCCTCTCATATACTTTCAAGTACTCTTTAGATCATTCATAATTCTAAGTATTATAATTGCAACATAAATGTTATGTAAACAGTAGCTATAGAATATTATTCAGGGGATAATAACAAAGGAAGAACTCTAAAACTGATAACAGATGGTACAATACAGATAGGCTTTCTCTTCAGATTTTTAGTTGTGGAAATATTTAATATTCCATGGATATCTTATGGACCTTCTCAAAAGTTGGCCACATACTCAGTCTTAAAGCTAGCCTCAATGGTACAAGAAAATTGAAATAACCTACAATATTCTGTCAGATACCAAGACTTAAATCTGTTCTTCAACAACAACAGAAAGCCTAGAAACTCATTGAAACTGAACAACTCTCTACTCAAGGACCATTGAGTTAAGGAAGAAATAAAGAAATTAAGAACTTCCTAGAATCCAAAGGATGTAATGTATAGCATACCAAAATTTATGAGACACAATGAAAGTGGTACAAAAAGAAAGTTTATACCACTATGTGACTTCATAAAAAAATTAGTGAGATCTCATACTGTTAAGAGCACAACTGAAAGCTCTAGAACAGAAAGAAGCAAACATACCAAAGAAGGATATATAGCAGGAAATAATCAAAATCAAAGTTAAAATCAATAAAAAAGAATAATACAAAGAACTGATAAAACACAGAGTTGGTTCGTTGAGAAAATCAACAAGACAAACAAATCCTTAATCTAAACTAACTACAAGACAGAGAATATCCAAATTAACAAAATCTAAAAAGAAAAGCAGAAAAAAAAGAAAGGAACAGAGAGGATAGGACACCAAAGAAATTCAAAGAATAGTTGGGTCATATTTCAAAATGTACTCCACAAATTGAAAAATATAAAAAAAATGGGCAATTTTATCAATAGATAGTTTTAGCACAGTTTTACCAGACTTTTAAAGAAGACATAATGTCAATGCTTCTCAAATTATTCTGCAGAATAGAAACAGAAGGAACATTAGCAAATTCATTTTATGAGGCCACAGTCACCCTGACACCCAAACTACACAAAGATTCAACAAAGAAAGAGAATTACAGAGCAATTTTCCTCATGAAAATTGATGCAAAAATACTCAGTAAAATACTTGTAAACTAAATACAAGAATATATCAAAAATATTATCTACCTTGATCAATAGGCTTTATCCCAGAGATGCAGGGATGGTTCAACATATGAAGATTTACCAATCAACCATATAAACAAAAATTAAGACAAAAACCACATGATCATTTTGTTAGAAGCAGAAAAAAACCTTTGACAAAAATCTAACACTTTTTTATTATAAAAGTCTTGGAGAGATCAAGAATACAAGGGACATAACTAAATATAATAAGGGCAACTTAAAGTAAACCTATAGCCAACATCAAATTAAATGATGAGAAACTCAAAGCAATTCCACTAAAATCAGAAACATGCCAAGGCTGCCCTTTTTCTCTTTATCTCCATATCAATATCATATCTCCAGAGAATTCTCAGCAAAGGCATCTCAAATGGCCAAAAATAGAAAAAAGAAAACGAAAAAAAAAAAAAAGAAAAAAGAAATGTTCAACATAATTAGCCATCAGGAAAACACAAATTAAAACAACTTTGAGATTCCATCTCACACCTGTCAGAAAGGATAAGATCAAAAACTCAAGTGACAGCTCATGCTAGAAAAAAAAATGTGGAGCAAGGAAAACACTCTTCCATTGGTAGTGGGCTACAGATGCTTTGGAAATCAATATGGCAATTTGGGGAATCGATCTACCTCAAGACCCAGCTATATCACTCCAGGCATATTCCCAAAAGATGGTCCATCCTATCACACTAAACCTACAGTTTATCCTGATAGCAAAGTGTGCTTAAACTGGAGCCTAGCAAAACCATTATCAAAGATACCAGAGAGACTTCCTCCAGTAACTGAAGAGAAAAGATGCAGAGTGCCCAACCTAAACATTAGGCAGACATCCCAGAATTTCATGGATGAGGTGAAGAAAAGATTGGAAGAACCAAAGGGGTCAGGGACACATCAGGAAAACCCAGCCAACAAAATCAACTGATTAGGCCTCAACTGGAGCCTAAAAATTCAGGGACTCTATAGGGGTCTGACATAGGTCTTCTTTGTATATGTATGGCTGAGTAGCTTGGTGCTCTTGTGGAAATCCTAACAGTGGGCATAGGGGCTTTCTCTAATTATTCTGCCTGTTTGTGAAATCCTTTTCCTTCTACTGAATGTGATGTTATGTACCTGATGTGATGGTATGTACCTGAGCTTATTGTAGCTTGTTATGCTGTATTTGGTTAATGTCCCTAATGGCCTGCTCCTTTCTGAGGGGAGGAGATGGGTGGGACTAGGGGAAAGGGGAGGGACATGGGAGAAAGGCTGGAGAGAGGGCAGGAAGGACATGGAAGGAAAACTGCGGTCCTACTGTAATGTGTGAGAAAAGCATAAAGATTATCAGTCTAAAGTGCATAGAAGCTGCAGAGTCAAAATTTATATCTATGGGGGGGCTAAATATATACAGAGACACATAAATGTGTCTGCATACTATGAACACACAAATACTTTCACATGAACATAAACACAATCATATGCACATACACCAATTCTCAAATGTAGCCATGAGTTCATCCAGTCACATACATGTTCCCCGGAGAAGTCTGCCATCTAAGAGGCTGTCAGAAGGAAAGTAATTGCTACCACGTAGTGACATGCAAGCCAAGAGCAAGTATGGCTTAGGAGTGAGCTGATGACCTAAAGAAAGACACAGAGAGTTTTTCAAAGACTTGGGTGTTAAGATAAAGTCTAAAGGAAAAAGACGTCAGTAGACAAAGGGAAGGGTTGCACTTTGATAGACAGGCAGACACAGAGAAGAGAGCCAGAGGACAGTAATTTAGAAACCAAGGGATTTGTGTGACTCGGAGTGACTAAAGAATGAAGCTACACTTAGTTTCTCTGAGTGTGGACTACTGGAAGTCCCAGGAACTTACTTTGGGTCATTGAGTCTGGGGGAAAGTGAAATACAATATGGCTTCCTATATATTTGGATGGTTCAGAATCCAAAGTCCAGAAGAGCAAATAAAGCAAAAGCATCTCTACACCAAGCCTCGGTAGTAGGGATATAGCCTTCTCTCCATGCATAAAGCATAAATAAATCAAGTATATCAGCAGTTTGGTCCCTCAGAATGAATAAAGAATAAGGGTTGTGAGTTGACAACTCAACTTATAAAATGCTTCCTTGTCTTACACTGGGAATTGAGTTTGATCCCCACAGAACACATGTATGAAAAAAGCCCTAAGTATGTAATATGAAATCCCACTACTCTAGAGTTAAAAACAGACCGATCCCTGGAACTTACTAGCCAGAGAGTCTAGCCTAATCACTGAACCCCAATCTCAATGAAAAAAAAACCTGTCTATAAAAATAAGATGGACAATGCCTGAGAAATAATACCTGAAGTTCACCTACACCCAACACACATGCACACACACACACACACACACACACACACACACACCATACTCATAATCATATACAAACATGCCAATAAATAAAGTATGCAATTGTCTGCTCTGTTTGAACTCTGTGACAGCAGGAAATTCCCTTCTGGGCTCAAATCCACCTGATCCTTTTTAACTTCACCAAAATGTCAACACAAACAGACTGGTGATACCAAAAGAAATGTCTCAAGTCTTTCTGTTTCCAGGTCCAATGCTTGCACCCACGCCAGCTCTCACCTGGACTGTGACAGTTACTTGATTCTACTCTTGATCTCCTATCTTCCAGCCAGAGGTACCTTAGAAAATTGAAAGGTAGATCATATTAGCCCAGTTTTAAAACCCTCAGGGAATTACATTTTATCCACAGTACCTGAGAACCCAACTCTAAACCAAGTCCTGGGAACAGCAGCACTGACTTCTAATTTCAAGTCTCCTGTGCCTCAGGATTCTTGCTGTAGAACCGAGATGATAATTATAAAAATCTGTATTAGTTTTTGACTGATAGAGCAAATATCTGAGCTAAATTAACTTGGAAGCAGGAAAGAGCTATTTTGACCCATGGTTTCCAGTGTTCCTGTCCATGGTCCTATTTCTTTGGCCTGTGGTGACACACTCCACAGCAAGAACTTGGAGTGACCCAACCTTCTTGCTGCATGGACAAGCAAAGAGTTGGGGGTGGCTCAGGGGGAGCTAGATTCTCAACGTTACCTTCAACTATATACCCTAAATACCTAAGAAAGACTTCTCATTAGACCCTACCTCTTCATGATTCCCCCACCTCCAAATAACACATTGAGCCTTTAGATTTTACCCAAACAGCACTATCCCATACTATCTGGGGGAAGATTTAATCCGTTACTAGAAAGAACAGTCACTGACACTATATTTTCACTAAACAAAGATCCAGTTTCCTGATCATGGTCCCTGCCTATATCTAGGACTTGTTGCTGATCCACTTTGACCCTCACTCAGTAGTTGATAGGTAAGATGATTTATTGATCTTTAGATGTACAAAAGTCACGTGAATTTAAGGTTGTTCTCTTTCAGATACTATTGTTGTCCCCATGGCTCTCTCTGTCCTCATTTAATTATAAGTAGAAATAGCCCCTGTATCATACAGAAATCTTTCTCTACCCCTCACTTACTATTCATTGTGCTCATTATTTATTTATTACTTCTTTATTGACTCACTTTTTTGGTCACCTTGTTCCAATCAGATGAAAAGCTTCATGGAGGTGAAAGCATGTAGAACAGTATCTGCATGTAGAAGGAGCTGAGAACACATGTGCTGGCTGAGCGAATGAATGAATCCATACACTTAGCGCCCTGCAAGTATTTACTAAACACACTAAACTAAGTTCTAACCACTCCTGGAAATGGAAACAAACTACAGCTGAGGGAATCTCAGTCTTTGCCATGTGACAGATGTGAATCTCTGATACCATGTGATCCAACTAGCATCACTCTTGAAAGGGCATTAGATACTTGGATATGATTACACCATCTGTCCTAAAACGCTTTCCTGACTCACAACCAGATAAGCACAGAACCCATTTGGCAGGTCTCATAAAATGACTCTATCTTCTCACTGGGACCTAGCCATGTGTGGGCAGTGTTTTGACATTTTCAAATGAAATGTGGGCTCAAATTAAAAACACATAAAGTATTGAGATGACATGGGCTGGATTGGAGTATTGTACTTTATAAAGTCCCAGGGTATATTCAGGATGGAATGAGGACATCTCCCAAGAGGAAATTGTGAAAGTCTGGAGGAAGGGTTGTTTTTCTGTTTTTAAAGAAATTAATATTTATTATTATTTACATCCCAAATGTTCCTCCTCCCAATTCTCTTTTGAAGCTTTCATCCCCAACCCCCGTCATTTAAAAACAAGGGCATAATGAAAGTTTGGTTTTATAGCCCATTGCTGGTGGTTCTATCACATACAGTTTAACAAAGACTTGTAGCTCAGACCAGCAACAATGGTTAAAATTTCTAATTGTGGTGGACACTGAGCTGAAGAAAACTGGTGAGACTAGAAGAGACAGTCATCTCCATCCTACAAATAAGAAAAGAATTACTGACAGCAACCATTACTCTTCCTTCTAGGGAAAATTTCAATTTCTTTTGAGAACTCTCTTATATCCCCCACCTGGGTCTTCGTGGTTTGTAATCCAAGGATTAGGGCATGATTTAAATGTAGCCAAGAAAAGAGTCCCATTCTTTGGCTGTGTAGATAGATCAGGGATAAACATATTGCCTAAGCCAAACAAAAGAGAAATTCTCAGATGTGTTTTTTTTTTAAGAAACTACTGATGAAAATAAGCTATCCATCCATAGAATCATTCAGCATATGCAGCTAAAAGTAACCAGTGTTCATTTCTTTGTAAGGAAATTGCCAAAGTATTCAGTTAACACAAAAGAAGCTGAAGCTCAGAAATAGAACAAAATTGTCCAAAAGTAGAGTCTCTGGATAAAACTACTGCAGGGTATTTCAACTATATGAGCCCCAAGCTCCTCATGCCCCTTATCATAATAAACTATGACATAATAGAAAATTATTTGGCCTCTGTCTCTCATTCCTGGTACAAAGTTGCTCAAACCCTTAAAAGCTCTGATTTATAAGACTGTCTTGTGATTCATGGTTAATTCATTTGGATCACAACTGACTTAGACTTGACCCCTAGATAACTTTAGAATGGGAATTGTCACCAGATAGATCAAGTATTAGAGAGTTAGAACTTTTAGCACTGGACCCTGGAAGGGTAAATTGGCTGGAAACTTGACATACCAATACAGCAGAAGCATCCCAAAGTACACACACACACACACACACAAAGTTATCCTATAAACATGCAACAATATCCCTACTAGATGCCAGAAGCTAATGAAATAACCTACTGCCGAGTATGAGCTATTTCTCTTGGAGTTGCTTTGCAGTAAGGTCCTAAAGACTGCTCCCTTCAAACATTTCAGGCTATTTCTCTCTTGGTTACCCCCTAGAAATTGATAGACCCTTTTATTTAAGATGCGACATGCTTGAGCTATAGAACATGAAACAAATAAAGTTGGTACAGACTTCCAAGCTTCATTTCTATTGAATAGCTTCCATAATGCTAAAAGTTGCTAGGCACATTAACATGGAAAAAATAATGACCGTAGCCAGTTATGAACCTTGCAATCTATAATACTAACTTAGCTGGAATGCTCACTGGTATAACAGCGACACAAATATAATAAGAGTTATTATTTTTTATGACTGGATTGATCCACAGAATAAAACCATAGCTGATACTATACTTGACTTAGATGGGCTAGGAACATATGGTTAGATGGGTCATAGGCCCCAGGGAAAAGTCCTCTTCCTTTAGGTTTGTGTCTAGGTTTGTGTCAAACTGACAAAAACCAACCATCACAATAATATTGAAAAATCTTTTATTAACTTACTACTATATCTATGGATTGATGCCTCTTTCTTCTCTCATCAGAAGTTTCTATTTGCAGTAAATGGTTATTATAACAGAGACACACAACTGGACAAGGTACAAAGAGTAAGATGCTGGAGAGCATTCAGTCCTAAAGAAGAGAATGAGAGCCTGAGGTGGTAGATAACTACCAGGAAAAAATTATCTCCTAGACAAAGAGCAGAACAGCTATAAGAATGAATTCATAGCAGTTACAACAGCATGTACAAGACCTGTGCAAGCTCATGGCAGACCAACTATGAGCATAGAGAAAAGAATGGTATATACAAGTCCACTCCAAGCTATGAACAAAATTGCCTATTATTACCTGCTGTGAGATGAAGAAATAAATTTCTCTATGAATATAGTCTCTGGTAAGTTGATTGCTCTGTGGTACGAGACCACAGTTCCAAGATTATTTGGACAGAACAAATTGGTCTTGAAGAATATTTTTAAAACATAGAATTTGGGTAGATATAGTTTGAATACACTTGGCCCATAGAGAGTGGCACTGTTTGGAGGTGTGACCTTGGTGAAATAAGCATGTAACTGTGAGGGTGGGTTTTGAGACCCTTCTTCCAGTTGCCTCTAAACCAGTCTTCTGTTTGCCTTCAGGACAAGATGTAGAACTCTCAGCTCTTCCAGTGTCATGCCTTCTAGATGCTCTCATGCTTTCTGCCGTGATGATAATGGACTGAGCCTCAGAACCTGTAAGCCAGACCTAATTAAATGTTGTTTTTTAAAAGACTTGCTTTGGTCATGGTATCTCTTAATACAATGGAAATGCTAACTAAGATAATAGGTTAAAAAATGAATGAATGAATGAATGAATGAATGAATAAAAAGTTAGAATTGAAGGAAGAGTGTGAATATGATCAAAACACCAACCAAACTCTCAAAGAACTGACTGTCATAATGATAGAGGAAGGAAGGAAGAAGGAAAGAAAGAAAGACAGACAGAGAGAGAGAGAGAGAGAGAGAGAGAGAGAGAGAGAGAGAGAGAACTCATATTGCTCTTTTTTTAATAGCCTTGAATTCGTTGGTACAAGAGATAACTTCCTGAACAGAACACCAATGGCTCAGGCTCTACGATCAACAACTGATAAATGAGACCTCATGAAACTGGAAAGCTTCTTTAAGGCAAATAACCCTGTCAATAGGGCAAAACAGCAGCCTACAGACTGGAAAAGAATCTTCACCAATCCTATATCCAACAAAGGGCTAATATTCAAAATATATAAAGAACCCAAGAACATAGATACCAGTAACCCAAATAGCCCAATTAAAAATTGGTGTACAGAGCTAAACAGAGGATTCTTTACAGAACAATTCCTAGTGGTCAAGAAACACTTAAATGTTCACATTCTTAGTCATCATAGAAATGCAAATCAAAACAACCCTGAGATTCTACTTTATACCTATCAGAATGGCCAAAATCAAAAACTCAAGAGACAGTACATCTGCCTCGGATGTGGAGTACAGAGAACAATCCTCCATTGCTGGTGGGAGAATGAACTTGTACAACCACTTAGGAAAGCAATCTGGAAATTTTTAAGAAAACTGTAAATAGTTTTACCTGAAGAACTAGTTATACTGCTCCTGGGCACATACCCAAAAGATGCTCCATTATACACAAGGCAAATGTTCTACTTTGTTCATAACAGCTTTATTCATAATAGCCAGAAACTGAAAACAACCCAGATGGACCTCAAATGAAGAATGGAGACAGAAAATATGGTACATTTTCACAATGAAATACTATTACAAATGAATTTTGTAGGCAAAGTGATAGAACAAAAAAAGTATCCTGAGTAAGGTAACCAAAGCCAAAAAGGCATGCATGGTACATACTCATTAATAATTAGGTACTATCCTTAAAGTTCAGGATACCCAAACTATATTCCACAGACCCAAAGAAGCTAAAATAGAAGGAAGACTCAAGCATGAACATTTGAATCTCACTTAGAAGGAAAAATAAAATTGTCATAAGAGGCAGATGGAGGGAGAAAACTGGATGGAGAGAGTAAAAGAAGTTCAGAGTCAGGTGTAGGGAGAGATAAAAGAGAAGGCCAGAGGGCCAGAGGAATCAATGGAAATCAGTAGCTGGTGGGGGTGAGCAATATCTCTAGGACATGCCAGAAACCTGGGATGAGGAAGGCTCCCAGGAATCTATGAGGATTACTTTAGATGAGACTCCGAGCAGAGAGGATATGGACCCTACACTGTCCACCTCCTGTAATCAGGCAGGACCCCCAGTGGAGAGATAAGGACACCAATCTACCCACAAAACTTTTGACCCAAAACTTTGTTCTGTATTCAAGAAATTCAGGGACAAAGATGGAGCAGAGAATGAGGGAATGGCCAACCGATAACAAGCCAACTTGAGATCCATCCCATGGGCAAGCACCAGTCTCTGACACTATTACTAATACTCTGTTATGCCTACAGACAAGAGTCTCGCAAAACTGTTCTTTGAGAGTTTCCACCCAGCAGCTGATGGAAACAGATGCAGAGACCCACAGCCAAACATTGGGCAGAACTCTTGGGGAGTCTTATGGAAAAGTTAGTAGAAGAACTGAGGGAACCGGAGGGGATAGGAACTCAGCAGGAAGACCAGCAGAGTTAACTAGCCTGGACCTAACTTAGGGCCTCTCAAAGACTGAACCACCACCCACAGAACATACACAGGTTAGACAGAGACCCCTGCAAATATGTAGCAAACTTGTAGCTTGGTCTTCATACAGGTACCCCAACAAAGTTGTTGCCTGCCTATAGATCTCATTACCCTAACTGGGCTGCTTACACTGGCCTCAGTGGAAAAGGATGCACCAGAATGGGTGGAGACCCAGAAAGGGCCTCTGCCCTCTCAGAGGAGGGGAAGTAGGATAAGGGAGGGATTATGGGAGGAGAAGCAGGGAGGAGTAAGGGACAACAATCAGATGTGAAGTTAATTAATTAATTAATTAATTAATTAATTAATTAATTAATTAATGGGACAAAAAAAGTTCTGTAAAACTCAGGCATGCCTGGAAGTAGAGTTTAGCAGTGGTAGGCTTGTTTAGCATGCACAAAGTCCTGGGATCAACATCTAAAAAGTTCAGTAAAAAACTTCTGAATGATAAGACTCAGGGAGCTTCTGGGATTGAGAATACACCAATGTTTTGGAAGAACAGCACACTCAGAGAGCACATGATTGATCTATGTTATTGATGAATTCAAATGTGGATTGTGTCAAAAATGAAAACCATCATTCGACAGTTGTTTCTGGAAAATTACAATGTGAAATACATGATCCCTAACAGCTCCTAATAAGTGTTCTAAGGAAGACAAGGAAATGGAAGTTTTTCTGTATCATTGCATCTTGACCAAGGATAGTAGCTATGTAACAGAAAATAAAAATATACTTAATAAAAACGTTCATAACAAACAGGATACCAGAGGCTCTTAATATGTAACAAGAACCTTCTGACACACTGTAATTGTGCTATAATTCTAGCTGTTTATGTCCTGAGACAAAAGGCAAAAAGGACCAAAGTCTATGCTCTTGAGCATCACCTTTAGATGTGCATGGCTCCTGCTTTTCTGTACCTTCCACCTCTGCTGTAAAGAGAACCTAAGTGTTTCTTTATTGAGGTTTGACCTCTACTTCATCACATCTCCCACAACAACTCACATGTTCATCTTTCTCATCGGCCGGTTGCTGAGTTAGATCCATCTAATAAACCATTGTTGTTCCTGGAACAAGGCTCTATATTGAGGTTGAAGAAAAAAATCTGTTATAAAATCAAGCACATGAGAAAAGGTCTCATGAAGTATCTAAAATGTTATCTATTTGCTGCGGGGTGTGTGTGTGTGTGTGTGTGTGTGTGTGTGTGTGTGTGTGTGTGTCCTCTGACCAAAAAAAGAAAAAAGAAAAAAGAAAAGAAACCTCCAGTGTCTTTCTGGCAATGACCACTTCTTCATTATTTTAGAGATTTCCTCCACTTGCAATACTGTCTTATCCAAAAGAAAATGCAAAGAACAGACAATTCAAGGCCCTTACTTTTTCTTTCCTTCTTTCCTTTTTTTTGGGGGGGAAGGGGGTCTGCTTTGCTTCATTATCTGTCTCCTTCTAAATCCATTGCTTCTAAATCTGATATTAGAAAGTCCTTCTCTAAGCTTTATTTAACTCTCCTAAGATGCGTGTTTTCACAGATGTGTGTCACATGTGCCATGCTGATTGGCTACGAAATTAACCTTGGTTATCGGCTCACCCACATTTAAAATAAAATGGCAGCTGGGAAGAAGACTGAGTGGGGACTGTGATCATGAGCTGAGCCAGAAATAGAGCAGATTTGAGCATCTGGCAGAGGAGAGACTGGGCTGATAGAGAAGGGGCACAGCCGTGGCTCTAGAAATGCCTGAATTGAATGGAAAAGATGGCATTTGAATCACTTAGAGTGAGATTACAGAGACAGTCTGAGCGATAATAATGTAGTGTGCTGGAGTAGACCACTTTAAAAGAATTCTTACCCCTCTCCAGTTCTCATGGACAAGACCTAGAAAGGTATAGAACATGCTCTTCTGAGACTTAATTAACTGAGATGATGAGTCAGTCATACTGGTCTTTACAGAGAGCTCTGTACTTTCTTCTCTGGGCCTTGGACCTGCTCTTTTTTAGGAAAGTCTTTGTGTCCCTCCCTCATTTTCTTGGCTAGTTCTGCTGATTATTGCATTCCTACCATGTATGTTTTCTCTTCTGGAGAGACAACCTGTAAATCATGGCGCCCCCTTCACCTCCAATATGACATTGTCATTGACTGTGTAGAACACAGTGCAGCATTTGCTCTAAATTACTTTGTCCTGCAACTTTTATAACCTGTGCTCATTATGAGATTCATCCTTCCAGCAGCCTACCCATACAAGCCTTGACAGAAGATGAAGAGCAAAACTCTGAGGCTCACACAAGGAGCAGTTTCCTGATGTTTAGGATGTCGCTAACCCAAGCTTCTCAGTACAAGGCAATGCTCTCCTTTGCAGAGTAGCAGGAGAGAGTCTATGTGTCGATCTGGGAGTTATATAAGGTCAGGGATATGGAGTTCTTTATAATACCTTTTTGTAGTCTTCATATTGTTGGTCATTTTGAGTAGAAACGTTACTTTTACTCTTTTTGCTTTTTACTTTCTGCCCAATAGCATAGTGGGCATAAGTCAGACTCTAGACTTTACATAACAATACCACTGTGGGTAAAGAAAGATCTAGGTATCTAAATAGAAGAGCCCAGAACTCTCTGTGTGTGTTGGCCTGACTACCTGTCTCCTCTGGATGTGCCTCTGTCTGTCACTTATTCCCTTTTCCTCCCTCCATATCTATCAAACCACTTATTCCTCCTACCTTGACAGATGCAGTAAAACAAAAAAAAAAAAAAAAAAAAAAAAGGCAGGACCTGAACATATATCAGATGTATGCAGCCATCATCTAAATTGAGTGACAAATCAGCAAACGTTTATTGAGTCATTATGGGACTCGAGTTTTGAAGGCACAGAACCCTTGTCTCAAAAATATTATAAAGTAAATAAATATAAATCTCTCATCTTTCATTAAAATTGCCTTCCTTACTTAATCCTTTTTTATTTCAAACTTATTCTGTGGAGGTAGGATTTTTTCTCACCTTATGTTATGATTTTAATTTTTAGGGCTCAGCTCTGCTATGCTTATTGTTTGAATACATGTCCCCGGTGACTGCTTTACTGTGTGGTTTATATCTAAAGTATCACTGTTATCATCCTCAACATGATTAATGCTAGCTCATTTGCGGTAAACCTTGGTACCCTACCGTCCTGTGATATACTTCAAGTGCCTAGAACATCTTGACCCAGCAGCCTGGACTCCCACATCCAGTTTAGAACTGGATCTGACTTTTCATTTCCCCTTAATAATTTTGATACTGGTGGGTAGAGGATTCCTAATGCCCAAAGCCAGGAGGCTCAGGTTTTTATGGAAGATGGAATACTCTTGGCTCTTGCATTTCTTCCCAGGCCTTGGATAAATAGGAATAAAACCTCAAACTCTCTCAGTCTGAACCCTCAGCCAGTGGCTAGCAGTAAAATCATTTTATGGTTCTCAGTCTACCCCACTGGATGTTTATGATACCTAAGGGCTTCCCTTTCCTTTCTTTCAAGTATAAGGCTTTTATTGTTTGACAGAATGTCTGTACCTTGTTGTGAACAAACTGTCACCATGTTGCCAAAAAATTCAGCTAGAAATCATTGTACAGAATTTTTATTGTTGTCTTTTTAAAAACAGCAGGGAGTTCTACAGGTTCCACAGTATCTTCCTTCACCGGCAGTGCCGTGAACGTGGAAATGTCTGCGACATTCCAGTGTCCACCTGATGTCACTGAGTCACGCAGACTTTGATGGTGTTGAAGACACCAGAGGCCTGAACACTTGAAAAGAAATTCTTTATTCTGCTTGATGGAGAGCACCCTTCACCATGGGCGAGGAGCGAGAGTAAGGGAGGTCACAGATGCCCGGGAAACACAAGGAGGGCTGGACGAGAATGATGTGCAAAGATGGGGACAGACTACAAGGATCATGCATGAGCAGGAAGCCTGCCTTGTCTACAACATGGCATCCACTGATTGTCAAGGCAAAGGAAAGGGGGATGGGTGAGAGTGACTCAGGTGTGTTCTCCATGAAAGACTGTCTTTCTGTTCCACATTGAAACACTTTTCTTTCATTTTTTTCTTCTTCTTCTTCTTCTTCTTCTCCTTCTTTTTATTTTGATAGGAAGAGATAAGGTCTCACTCTATAGACACCTTGGATTCACAAGTATCCCTGTGTGACCTTAAAATCATAGCAATCCTCCTGTCTTGGCTTCCTAGTCTCTTAGATTTAAAAAATCTGCTATGCCTTGCTCATATTAGAGTGTGTGCTCATATGTGTACTTGCATGTGCAGTTAAGATTGTATGCATGTGCCTATTTCTGTAGAGGTCAGTCATTGACGCTGGGTTTCTCCTACACTCACTCCCCACCTCCTTCCCTGAGACAAGGTGTGTCACTGAACCTGGAGCTCACCAACTCCGTGAGGCTGCTGTGAGCTCTAGGGATTAGCTGCTGCCTCTACAGAGCTACAATTGCAGATGTGCACAATTGCATGTGCATTTTACATGCATGCGAGGATCAAACCTCAGGTTTTCACACTTATCTAGGAGGCACCAACTGAGACTTCCCCACCCACACACACACACACTCTGCTTTTATTGCTTTAGAACATTTTTTGGTTTATAAAAAGTTGAGCCTAAAGTATGCATTTCCCTCCTCTGTTATTAATGTCTTGTTGGATGTGACATGTTCATTATAGCTGATGAATGAATTTTAGGATATTATGATTGCCTAAGGTCAGTGGTTTACATCTAGTTTCTCTACTCATGCCATATTTCAATGGGTTTTGACAAAAATTTGATTACATTTACTCTCCGTTACAATGACAGTACCATACAGAATACTCCCACTGAAACACTCACATTAAAAATATACATTTATCTCCATGTATACTCATTGTTTGGTGTTTTAGTCCCTGGAAGCTCTGGGGAGGGGGGTTGGCTGGTTGTTATTATTGTTCTTCCCATGAGGATGCAAACCCTTTCATCTCCCTCAGTCCATGCCTCCGGCCACACATGTAGCAGAGGATGCATTGTCTGGCATCAATGGGAGGATCGGCCTTTGGTCCAGTGAAGGTTTATTTCCCCAGTGTAGGAGAATGTCAGGGTGATGAGGTGAGAGTGGGTAGTTGGGAGTAGAAGCATCTTCATGGAAGCAAGGGGAGGGGAGTGGGAGAAGGGGGAAAGAGGATAACATTTAAAATGTAAACACATAGAGTATCTAATAAAAATAATAAAAAATAAAAATTAAATATACATTTCTAAACACTATATTTCCATCTTTGTGGAACTAATCAAGACAATTGAAAGATGTGCTATACTTGGATATAAATGAACACTATAATCTTATGTATTCTAAATACTAGGTCCTTGGCTGGTGGCACTATTTGGGAAGGTTATAGAACCTGGAGAAGATGAAGCTTGTATAATAGAATCAGATCGTTAGAGATTGAGTCTTGGAGTTTATAGCTCAACTCAACTTCTGTCCCTACTGTCTCTGTTTCTTGACCCATGAAGATAATAAAATGTTCCACTGCTCCAGTCCAAGACAATCCCAGCACCCCTTTTTTCCACCATTGCAAATTGTGCCCCCTTAAATTGTTAGCCAAAATAAATTCTTCCTCTGTGAAGTTGCCGCTGTCAGGTTTCTGGTCTGAGAGATAAAAATGGTAATATGAAGTATCTGCATATCCATGTTCATGGCAGTACTATTTCCAACAGTCAACAGTCAACGTATGAAAACAACTAAGTATCCACAAGTGCATGTTAGAATCAACAGAATGACCTCTATGTATACATGTGATTAAATATAATATATAAACATATGGAGGACTACTTAGACATGCTATAACATGGACACTAGACTACATGGAGTCAAGTAGTCAGAAAGTACATATATGATGAGTTCATGTGCACATACATAGAATGGGGAAATTAATACAGACAAAAAATAGAATAGAGGTTGCAAGGGCTAGACTTTACTATTTAATGGGGAAAGACTTTTAGCTGTGAAAACGAGAAAGCTCCTTAGGTGGATGGTGTTGATGATTGACTCCAACTGGACTTACTAAATGCTACAGAGATTTGTCCTTCAACATGGTTATCTTGGGACTAGAATAATAGTTTCATCAGTATAGAGTTTGCCACATAAGCATGAGGACCTGAATTTAATCAACCAGAACCTAAGAGGGGTGAGAAAAAGATGAAAGTGGGGATACATGCTTGTAATCCACTCAGAGGTGGTGAAAATGAACAGATTGTTGAGACAAACAGGCCAGATAACATAACTCATTTTGCAAGTCCTAAGGCAATGTGATACCCTGTCTGAAAGATAAAAGAGAGGTGAATCAGAGAAATTACATCTGAGGTAGTCCTCTGGCATATATACACACATACATACATATGCACACCCATATGCACACATAAAAACATATACAAACCCACCTACAAAAATTAGTTACAGTGGTAAATTATGTGTTTTATATATTCTAGGTCTAACTTCCAAAACAAAAATATTTTTATTTACTTTCTTTTCAAATTTCATATAGCTTATAAGTGATAATTATGCACATGTGCTATTTCAACATACACATTGTTCAATAAGCAGGTCAAGGTATCTAACATATCTACCACCTCACTTATTTATCAGTTCTTTGTGGTGAGGAAAAAGCATATTTGTTTTCATGAAGGCAACATATAAAAAATGCCTCATGAGGGAGAGAGTGGGAATAAAAACAGGAGGAATGAGGTGTGGGAAGGATAGAAGGAGAGAGTACTGGGAGAGACAACTAGATTCAGGGGAGTCAAGAACATCTCTGGGATAATCTACAAACCTAGGAAAATAGAAATTCCCAGAAATCTAAGAGGATAACCCTGGCTAAAACTCTTAACAATGGAGGATATGGAGCCTGAGCAAGCCATGTCCTGTAACCCAGGCAAAACTTCCAATGGAGAGACTGAAACACCAACCCAGGCACAAAACATTAGACCAACAATTTATCCTACCTACAAAATATGTGGGTTGGGGAATGGAGCATAATTTAAGGGAAAGGCCAACCAATGACTGACCCAGCTTGAGACCCATGCCCTGAGAGGGAGACCACCCCTGACACCATTAATATTCTGTTATACTTGAAGACAAATGTCTAGCATAAATGTCATCAGAGGGGCTTCACCCAGAAATTGTGGGAAGCTGGTAAAGAGACCCACAGCCAAACATTGAGTGGAGCTTGAGGAATCCTATAGAAGAAGAGGGGGAAGGACTGAGAGACCCAGAAGAGTGAAGAACACCCCAAGAAAACCTAAAGAATCAACTAACCAATGCCTGTAAGGGCTCAGGAAGATGGACTGCCAACCAGAAAGCATGAACAGGATGGACCTAGGCTTTCTGCACATATGTAACAGTTGTAAAGCAGGGTCTTCCTGTGAAACTCCTAAAGCAGGAACAGGGGTTGGCTCTTGGCTATACTGCCTGCCATTGAATCCCTTTCCCTTAACTGAGCTGCCTTGTCTAGCCTCAGGGAAGAGGATGTGCTTAGTCTTGCTGTGGCTTTGGAGCTATTTGATATTTATGAAAGGCCTCCCCTTTTCTGGAGAAAAAGAGGAGGAGTTTGAGGGGAAAGGGGGAGGCTAGAAGAAAAGAAGGGAGGAGACACTGCAATTGGGACATAAAGTGAAAAAAATAACTAAGGGGAAAAAGAAGAAATGGGTTAACTGCCATGCTCAGGTTATAGAGACATCCACTTATCTATATAGCCTCTGGTGCCACCTGTCTATAGCATGGCTTGAAACAGCAAGCACTACAAGAGCCTGCAGAGGAGAAAAGTAGAGATGACAAGCTACTGTGACCATCACCAAGACAGAAGCACTGCTCTCCTGGTCCATGAACCACTCAGGGTTGAGAAATCTGGTTGGAATGACCACTTTCTTCACTAAGAGCCTGCAGTCCTATCCAATTTTGGCTTGAATGCACAATCAACTACTGGCACTCTTCGTTGATGGAAGAACAAAGACAACACCATTCTCCCCCACATTTGAGTTTGGGCCTTTGACAACTGGAACCCAACTGAAGGCATTTTCATCTCATCACACATTCCTCCCTCCACCCTCAACCATATTCTCACTCTGTTCCTGCCAACCCATAATGACATTGCTGTCCTGTTCCTCTTGTTCTGCCTGCCTTCCCTCCCTCTCCCACCCCCCGAACACACAGGTGGAAATTAAAAGCCAGGTTTGGCAGTGCTGGAAGTCATATATTGAAGCTAGAAATAAATTGAAATGAGCAAGCTGCAGCAACATAACAGAGCCCTGTGCCCAAGGCTTGACAAGCCACCCACACCAGTTCTGCCTGCTCCCAACAATGTGTTATGATTGCATAGCTGAGTCACCTAGCCCAAATGATAGCAATTCAGCTCAATCATGTCAAAAATCAAACTTGTACAGCCATCTGGCCACAGGCTTAGTCCCCTATTAGGGACACCCATTGACTTACTTCTGGCATAAAAGGTCACAGAAGGTAGGTGGATAAATGAGAGGCTACGGATAGAGGGATGGTGCTGAGTGGCTATAGGCCATGGGATTGTGTCTGTTCTATACTTTGGAAATAAGCATAGAAGCTAAAGCACTGGGTATGGGAAGGGTTCAGAGTAGGCTGCCCTTCCCCCCACCTCCTGTCTATGTTCACTTTGTACTCTCTCCCTTACAAAACCCAACTCACTCTGAGGTGACCACTTGTGGCCAATGCACGAGTCGAGAAAACGACACAACAACAAATAAAGAAAGCAAAGGGCAATATTTAAAGGTGACAGCTTTACAAGAAATCTGCACTTTCATAAATTGCTATTTAGGAGGTAAATTAATACAGTTTGAGGAGAACATGCTGGCAATAATACATCGAGGCTTCTTAAATTGTTGGAATTCTCTCACTATCTGAATCCATATAATTCATCTTCTAAGCCCGTGGCCCAAAATATGAATCAGAAATAAACACAAAAATATTAATATTTCAAGAATGTCTACTTCAGCCTTCTTTATAATAGGAAAAAAAGATAGAAATCAAAAGAATAAATTGAGAGAGAAGGGAAAGAAATTCAAACATCCTACAAAGAAATGGCTAAGTGAATTACAGCCACACATCAAACTTACTAGAAGACAGCCATTAAAAACCATACCTTCCAAGGAAATTTAATAGCATGAGAAAATGTTTATGACTTCACAGCATGTGCAGAATAGGCCATAAAACTTCATATATAATGTGAATTGCATAATGTTGAATCATATCGAAAATTGCTTTTTTAATAGGTCGAGATGGTTGAATGTTAGATATCTCCTGTGATACAAATCAAGAAAGATAAAAAGTAATTGTAAACAGAAAAATACAAAATTTTTATCATTTGTACTGTTAGTTTTTAGTTTTCTTTTGTTTGCTTGCTTTCTATAGCAACACTCCATAGCAAGCCTTTTGCTCTGGGGAGTAGATTCTTTTTCAGTGAAAGTTTCTAGATGCCTGATAAATAAAAAATCAGTTCAAGAAAGCAATGTGCTAGAGCAAATGTCGACTGCTTACAGAATCATCCTGGGATTATCCCAAATCTCCATTATCAGGACTGATTGACATCACACATATTTGGAGCTTGTTAGATGACATGGTGAAAATGTTTCACCACACAACTTTATAGATGTTACAAATAGGAACTTATTTTTCCCATCACACTGGCACAGAGGTCTGAGGATTTGGATTGCCCAGGACCAGTTCTGTCCAGCTTCAGAATGTCTCTGAAGCCTTGCTTGGTAATAATCTGACTATACTCTAGAGTTTCCAGGTTCTGAACTCCTAGCCACCAAGCTATCTGAGCTCAAAGAGCTTCTGTTATTTTTTCCTATAGGGACAATACTTGGGATGTATAGGTCCAGGCGGGTACATATTTCATTGTTAATTAATATTTATATTTAATAATAATAATTTAATAATAATAAATTAGCATTTCTAAAATATGTTGTGCTTAAGACAAACCCAGGTACTGTGTGCTGTTGACCCAATATTCAGAAACTCTGATGCCAGGAGAAAATCATGGCTGTGTCAACAGGATCTCCAAAAGAGAATCCTGTGTCAACTGTCACCCTCTGACTTTGCACTTACACTACCATGCTCCTTCTTGGCTTTTCCACTTTACTTAATATTGATAGCAGCATCTGCTCAGTGCTTGGCATATGTTACACATTCAGTCTTCCCAAGAACTTCTTATACCACATTACACAGAAGTGTGTCATGTTCTTAGCACTTGACACCTTTGAACACCTTTCATTTCTTTGGAGTTGTCTCTCCCTTCCAAGGGGGAGTAGTAGAACATGATTTGCCTCACTCATTCTTGGCCAATTAGACACTATCTTCATTAGAGTTTCCACTTCTCTAAAGAGACACATAAAAAAGGCAACTCTTATAAAGTCAAAAATTAAATTTATGCAAGCATATAGTTTCAGAGGTTTAGTTCATTATCATCAGGACAGGAAGCATGGCAGTATACAGGCAGACATGGTGCTGGAGAAACCAAGAGTTCTACATCTGGATCCAAAGGCATCCAGAGACTGTCTTCTGCAGGCATCCAGAAGGAGGGTCTCTTTCACACTGGGCATAGGACCTCAAAGCCAATCCCCTCAGTGATGAACTTCTTCCAACAAGGTCACATTTATACAACAAAGCCACACTTCCTAATAGTGCCACTTCCCACCAGCCAAGCATATTCAAATCACCACAGATGTATTTAAAGATCTTTTATAGGAATCTAGTGACCCAAAACATTAAGGATCTTATGAAACCACTGTGAAGTATCATCTGGGACATCCATGTCCAACTCATAACTTCTTCAGCAGGACAAGCTGTACTACCATAGTCCTGTGGGTCAATAATGACCTCACAATGGCCTGTAAGCCTGAAGACTTGGCCTCATATTCTACCTAGAAAGATGGGTACAATCAGATTCTGAAGTGAAAGTTTCTGGTTGAGTCATGTGGTGCAGTCTTACTTGCTGAGGTGAGACCCATTGGAGAACATGTGATGTTTGGAGAGAGTATAAACAGGACACAGTGGACAGTGTCTGGTGCTTGCATAGCTTGTGTTGCAATGCTTCATTGGTCTTGTGTCTTTGCTGATCTTCAACTCATTGAGAGAGGCATAGCAGAGAATTTCTGATTCTGTTCACTCCAGCTCCATGCCAATTTGGTGGGGAGGCCTGGTGGTGTCTGCTGGATCACTGCTGATTTGTGTTTGGTGACCCTTTGAACTGGACTACGGGTAGCCTGACAAATGGAAATTAGAATTGCCCCCAAAGAACTACACCTAAACAGGTCCACATCCCCTTACCCAATTTACCATCTTTTCTCCCCTGCCTTTGGGCAGTTGGGTAGAAGTAGGGTAGAAGCATTTGAGAAACCTTATTAAAATAGGTTTCCAAAAATCTATAAGCCTACAACATTTCTATCTCAAACTGATAAAGTCAACATCCAGAATAAATTCCTGTGAGTCTCAAGAATTTTAAAACTTCTTTTAGACTTATAAGGAAAAATTTTGCCACATATAGCATCCTATTTTGAAGATTTAGACATGCTAGGTCATTTGTTCAGGTTCACATAATTATTTCCTGGACCCCAAAAGGAACCTTTTATTTTAAGATGCTGCTGCAGTTTACCACACCACACCTCCATCCCTCCTTCATCATGAATATTACCCACACCAGCACCTCCATCATGAAGACTATCTACACCACTACCACCACCTCCATCCCTCCTCCATCGCTAACATTATCCATATCACTACTCCCATCCCACTTCCATCATGTATTATTGAAAGCTACTTGTGAGCTTCAAACAAGTTGACCTTCTTTCTCTAGGGAATATAACTGGTTGTTTGCTAGTGAACCAGGATATAATCTCTGGAAAATTCACTTGCATACCCTACCCTCTGCTTCTAGATATCCTGAGTCTTGACTCAGCAAACATATCCTCAGTGCTCCCTGGACCTGATCCTCCCTTTTTCTATGTGGGTAATTGCTCAACACCACATCACCTGTGTTTTCCCTGATCTAGAATTAACTTCCCATTCTTTTTCCATTTTGCATTCAAATTCCACTTCCATTTCTAGATCCTCAAATTAAGTACATCTTCTCCCTGTTGTCTTTTTCTCAATTGCACCAACAGACATGACCAAGCAATTTCTCGGAACTCCCATAAATTCACATTCTTTCTGAACTATTAATTTAAGAACATCATTCTGAGCTGCCTGACATGGTTACTAATCCTGTAGTGTCTTCCCTATGACAATGACAACCCTTGGAGAGCAGGTGCTCCCCCATCTCACATTTATCATTAAGCCAAGTGCTGTGTATACAGCAGGCACTCCAGACACATTTCTGAACAGACATCTCAATATGAAAGCAGTCAGCTATTCCTAATTAACATTATGAACCATGTGACATGTTATCCAAATGCTGCTTGCTTGGTTCTGTTTTACTTTTCCGGACATGTAGATGTTTAAGAGAAAAGTCATTAATACTGTTATCCCTTTGCAAGTTAGCAATTCCATGGGAATCCAGCTTCAACACACAGGCTGAATAATATAAATTGATCTCCCACATTGGAAGGTTCTAGAATTCCCAAAGTGTTTAGGAAACAGTGGCCCTCAGTTGCAGCTCTACAGCCTCCCCCCCCCCCCTTGCTCATTAAGAGCAGTAGTGTGCAGTCCTGATGTGCACTGGCATCTGTTTCTTTGCCTCCCCAAATTGCACTGCAAAGTCGTCTAACTTTGGCTCAAACATTTATTCTGTCTCTGATTCTCCTATTTTTTCAATTGTTCTACCTTCATCATGCTCATCTCTCAAATATACACACTTATGCCAGAGTGTTCGAACCCAGTCCCCAGCATGATGGGATCAGAAGATGGGCCTTGAGGAAGTAATTAGGTCATGATGGGGAAGCCCTGGTCATAGATTAGTGCTCTTCTATAAAAAGACACCAGAGAGGGGTATGGCGGTGTCCCTCCCTCCCCTGTAAGGGCACAGTGAGAAGAGAGAAGACTAGACAGCTTTCAAAAGAGCAGCCATGATCCTAGATATGCAACCTACAGAACAATTAGGAATAAATTTATCTTATTTAAGCTACTTAGTCTGTGACAGTCTGTTATAACTGCCTAAATTAACTAAAACATACTCATCCATACCTTCCAAGATGCTGTCCTGTGTTGTAGTATTATAGCCTCATATGCCCAACACCCGTGCATAATCCTCTCCCCACTAGGTACCTTCCACTTTGGCATGGTCTACATCAATCTTATAACCAATAGGATATGATCAGCCTCTTGAAGAGAAGGCCTTTCCTCCCATTGCCCTTTCTTCTTTCTCTTCTTTCTCTTCTGGCATAAAATATAGATCTGAGACCTGGAAGTAAAACAGACCTTAAAAACTCACGAGGCAACAACTATAGTACCAAGGGTGATAATGTATGCTTGATAGGAGCCTGAATTCCTGTAAGCTACTGTGGTTAGGCTTGATGTCCTACCCATGAATTCTCATGGTAGGAGACAGTGTAGACTGTTCAGTACAGACTAGTCATGGTATTGACTGAAATTTAAACATATTCACATCCTTGTTCTATTAAAAAAAAAATCTCCCAAAAAAATCCGCCAAAACAGTGCTCATTGTATTTCCCCTTAAGACATTATCCCACAGTGCTATGGTGGATAGAGATTTACACAAGTGTCACATCCCAATTTCCCACAGCTTCAAGTATTCCAAGGACATGTCCCATCTGTATCAAATTTGAGGATCTCCCTTATTGAGCCAAGCATGTTAACACAGCAAGAACGCTACACTTGTCTGCTGATCAGAGGGGAAATGTGTCCTTTCTTTCTGGCTCAGTCTTTTAGCCAGTATCTCCTAATTAGAGCAAGGAACCTGCCAGCTCCCTCATCTCTGTGTACGGAAGAAAGCCGTATCTTCCAGGCAATCATCATCCCATCATGTATATCTTTCCCTGCTGCAAATCTGTTATTTACATATTAAAGTGGTTATTAGAGAAGAGAATTCACTGATGCAAATTTGACATTCAGATGTCAACCACTCCATAAATAAGGTCAACTGTGATGAGGACACATGTTAGTCTCCAATTAGATTCTCTTAATGTCTAAATAATGCTAATGTGAGGCATCTGCCACCCCATCTAGAGTCATAAACAAAGACGATGATGAGAGCCAACCTGCTCCAATGTACATCCCTTTTCACAGCCCTCAACTCTCAGAACAGTGGCTAATACCACTCGGTGCTCTTCTGTCTGGTCAGTGGGTGGACAACGCAGCCATGCTAATCCTATTGCTAAAACAGAATGGCACACACTGAGTTCTATAACAGAGAGGGGTGTGTTTAGCTTATGGTTCTGCAGGCTGGAAAGCCAACACGGCACTGGTGTGTGGTGGAGCATATGTGTGAAACCCTGACATAATAGAGGACATCACATGCTGAAGCAGAGCAAGTGCATCCTGTGCCATCCTCTAATTGTGAGGTTGTGAACAGCACCATCAGGACCATCTTCAGAAAATGTGGGACATTTATACAATGGAGTATTACTCAGCCATTAAAATTAATGACTTCATGAAATTAGCAGGCAAATGGATGGAATTAGAAAATATCGTCCTGTGTGTGGTAACATAGACACTGATAAGTGGATATTAGGAAAAAAGCTCAGAATACCCATGATACAATTGACAGACCATATGAAGCTCAAGAGGAAGGAAGACCAAAGTCTGGAGGCTTTAGTCCTACTTAGAATGTGGAACAAAATAATCATGGGAGGTAGAGGGTGGGAGGGACTTGGGAGCAAGAGAGCAAAGGGGGGACAGGATCAGGTGTGGAAAAAGATGAGGGAAATAGATAGAGGGTCAAACTGAACAGAGGTGTGTAGCAATGGGGGACAGGGAACTGGGGGTAGCCAAGAGAAAGTCCCAGATGACAGGAAAGCAAGAGGCTCCCAGGACCCAACAGGGATAACATTAACTGAAATTCCCAGCAAAGGGGAGGGAGATCCTGTAGAGACCATATCCAGAGGTTAGACAGGGTCCCCAGTTAAGGAATGGGGCCACCCACCCTTCTCAAAATTTTAATCCAGAATTTCTCCTGTCTAAAGGAAATGAAGGAACAAAGAATGGAGCAGAGACTGAAGGAAAGGCCATCCAGAGACTGCCCCACTTGGGAATCCATCACACATGCAGCCACTAAACCCAGACACTATGCTGATGCCAAGAAGTACTTGCTGACAGGAGCCTGATATGGATGACTCCTTAGAGGCTCAGACAAATACAATATAAATGCTTGAAGCCAACCATTGAACTGAGCACAGGTACCTTAATGGAGGAGTTAGAGAAAGGACTGGATGAGCTGAAAAAGTTTGCAACCCCATAGGAAGACCAACAATATCAACCAACCAGACACCCCAGAGCTCCGAGGGACTAAACCACCAACCAATAAATACACATAGAGGGACCCATGACTCCAGCTGCATATGTAACAAAGGAAGGCCTTATATGTCATCAATGGGAGGGAAGACCCTTTATCCTGTGAAGCGTGGACATATGCCTCAGCATAGAGCAATGCTAGGGCAGTGAGGTGGGAGAGGGTGAATGGGTAAAGGAGCACCTTCACAGAAGCAGGGGAAAGGGGTGGGATGGGGGTTGTTGGAGGGGAAACTGGAAAGAGGGATAACATTTAAAAATGTAAATAAATAAAATAACCAATAGAAAATTTTTAAATGATTTTCACACTTTATGCCTTTATCGCCAGCTAATTATCTCCCTCCAAATTTCTACATACTTAAATTTTTCATACAAAAAGAAATGTGCACGGGATACTGGGACATGGTGCGGTGAGCAAGGTGCTCAACACACAAACATGAAGACGTGAATTAGGCTCCCCAGTAACCATGTAAAAGATAGGCATTGTAAAGCATGTCTGTAACCCCAGCACATCCCCAGCTCTCACCAGCCTGCCAGTCTAGACAAATTGGTGTGCTCCTGGTAGAGTGAAGCACGTCATCTCAAAAAGTAAGGAGATCAACAGGAAAGACACCTGTATCTACCTATGGCTTCCACTCCCACACATATACATAAGTAAATGTACTCACGTGCACATGTGCATGCATCACTATGTACCCATGCATCACATGCATGTACATTCATGCAATAATTGCATATGAAGACTAGCCTTCCAGAACCTGCATCTTTGGGGGCCACATTCAAACCACAACTTGTCATAACAGAGTCCTCCAGAGCCAGGAGCTACCTAAAGATGATCTTGCTGTTTCAACTCAACTCTTTCCAGAGAAGCTGGAGCTGTAGAAAGCCTTAGGGCTTTATCAAACACATTTTCTGGAAAAGTCCATTTAAATATAAGATTTCTTTTTAAAAAAAATAATATTTTGCCTAATAAATACCTATGGCAGTATTTAATATTAAAACATACATAAGCAAAGTTTACATTGTTTTCAAATAAAACATCAAAATTCTAAGAAATTTTTGCTGGGCCCAAGAGGTTTTTCTAAATACATTTGAAAGTAGAAGATCATTCCAACACAGGCAGCCATAGCTTTGCCACAGTTTAGAAATTTTGAACAAAGCAGAAGAGACTCTGTAAAGGTAACATCTGCACCAGGCCTTGGTAAGCTCCCTCTCCCTTTTGAGGAAACTGAGGAGACAACATAATTGACCTATACCCCAGAGTCAACACAACATCCCTATTTTCCAGTCCTTAGCCCTACTCTCATCTTCTGATGATTAATCTGCAGCGTTAACATCATTAGATTTGGAATCACCTGGGAGATATCTGAGGGTGCTACCGAAGAGAATTTCTGAGGAGAGAAGAGTCACCCGAAAGTGGATGGTGCTTCTCACAGACGGCAAGCCCAGGCTGAATAAAAGAGGAGAAAACAGGAAAACTAAATGATGGTCAGCATTCAGATTTCTCTGCTTCCTGGTATGTCCAGATGTAAACAAGCTTCCCCTGCTACCCCTATGATCCACTCAGGCCACCATATCTCCTCCATCATCATAGACTCTAGGCAGATATTGTAATCCAAACTATCTTATCTTCCCATGAGTTACTTCTTAGGTATTTGGTCATAACAATGAGAAAAGTAATATATACATTTTCTATGCTCAGTCCTGACTCCCACTTTGTTCTTCTCATCCATCATACCCTGGGTCTCCCCTCCCTTGTTGGGAGGACAGATATCAAATTCTGGCACACTCTGCAGTCTGGTTATGCACATTCCACTTCTAACTGTCACAGTGATTAGCAGTATAATACTCATTACTCTTGGCTCTTTGCCTCGTCCTGCCTCCTCCATCAAGGGAAAGGGGGAAAAATGTACATGATGGGCCTGGAGAGATAATTCAGAGGTTAAGAGCTGTTCTTGTTTGCTTTCTGTTTCTGTGATAAACACCATAATTAAAAGCAACTTGAGAAGTGAAGGTTTATTTAGATTACAGCCAATCTCAAGGGAAACCAAGGCAGAAACCAGGCGGTGGGTAATAAAGCAGCAACCACAAAGGAACATTGCTTACTGGCTTGCTCAGCTACCTTCCCTATACAACCCAGGCCCACCTATCCCGGGGTGGCACCACTCACAATAGGTATCTTAGTTAGGGTTTCTATCGCTGCAGTAGAAACACCATGTCTGAATATCAAGTTGTGGAGGAAAGGGTTTATTCCGCTTATACGTCCAGATCATAGTCAATTACTGGAGGAAGTCAAGGCAGCAACTCAAGCAAAGGAACCTGGAGTCAGGAGCTGTTGCATAGACCATGTGCTACTTACAGGTCTGCTTCCCATAGCTTGCTCAGCCTGCTTGCTTATAGAATCCAGGACTAAGTCCAGGGATGGTACTAACCACAACAGTCTGGGTCCTCCCCTCATTGATCACTAACTGAGAAAATGCCTTACAGCTGGATCTCATGAAGTCATTTCCTCAACTGAGGCTCCTTCTCTCTCTGATGACTCTAGCTTGTGCTAAGTTGATGCACAAAACCTAGGCAGTACAATAGGTTCCACCAGTTAGCAACACAAAGGGAAGAAAGGAAGGGAGGAAGAAAAAACGGTCTCATGGATGTGTCCATAGAAGAATCTGCCTACTCTACTTCCAGAGTGCTAGAATTAAAAGTGTGTACCACTGTGCTCCACTTTATTTTCCTTCTCTTTTCTGTTCTTTCTTTTTTCTGTAACCCTAATCTGAAACAGATTGGAGACAAGAGAATCACTGTGTGCTTGCCGGATGCTACACTAGCATAGAAAATGTAGGCACTGAGTTTACTGAGAGGTCTTGCCTCAAAGAAACAAAGTGGAGGGTGATGGAATGGTACCCAGTGGCCTCCTCTGTACATCAAATGCTCACACATACACACGTGCACATGTACTCAAACATGTGTAGAGACGAAGATGGTTTCATGGATCATGCAAAAGCTCTTTGAAATTTCTGAAAGCAAGAATCTTTTCTACTGAGATTCACAAGATATATGTGAAACACTAGTAAAATTACCCCCAATGACAAAAAAATAAAGCTTTCTTTACACTCTTGAATGAATTGCCAAAATTACTCTTTGGAAAATCAAGTTCAAACTTTCTGACTAATACTTGTAATACTTGAAGTTAAAACTCAAGAGAAGTAGAGGTGGCCTCCTATCCAAAAGCATACTACTCCCTGGCATTTTTGCTTTTCCCTTAAAAATCCTCTCCATGGCCAATTCTAATAAGTGGCACCTGTTCCTTCACTCAATAGACTTCCATCACTAAGGGCTGTGAACCAGAACTGTTCTAAGTACTGTGCGTGAGACAGGCCGTGCTGTTCCCTGGGCACTCAACCCAGCAGGACATAACACAACCAAGTGTCTGGAAATTACACCTGCAGGAACAAAAGTAAAACACAGCCTGCCTAACACTGTGACTCAGATGGCCCATGGTGGCCTCTCTGAAAGGGAGATTTAAGGTGAGTCACATAAAAAGTCACATGTCAATCCAATAGCAATGCACAGCAAGTGAAGGAAATGCAGAAAACAAAGGCTCAAGAAACAGACAGGCTTGGTGAATCTGAGCAACAGTAAGAGGAAGAGGATGGCTGGGGCAAATGGGGTTAGAAGGAGATACTGCAAATGAGATTGCAGAGGAAGGAAGGGTGAAGATATTACAGGGGATAGAAAGGACACTTTGCTCTATTTTGAATAGATACTGAAAGAATCTGGTAACAAAACAACTCAATGTATAAAAGTCCCTGCCACCAAGCCCAGCATCCTGAGCTCAGTCCCTGGGACCAACATGATCAAGTGAGAGAACAGACTCCTACAAGCTGTACTCTGATATACCCACTATGTCAGGCATGTACACACACACATGCACATGTATATGTATGCAAGCACACACACACACACACACACACACACACACACACACACATACACACTAAATGTAAAAACTAAAATTAAAAAAAAAAAAAAGTCTGGGCATAGGTCCCTGGGAGCTCAAAAAAGCAGCAGGAATATGCTTTCCATCCTAAGCGGAAGGGTGAGTCCACGTTCTACCCCGGAAAAGGGTGCACAGAACTCTCACAGTTCAAGCAGCAGAACTGAACGGGGTTGAACACTACCGGCCCAAGGCCAAACCTGGCCCACTTGCACCAAGACGGGCAGCCCACATGTGCAGAGGTCCCTGGGAGCTGGGAAGAGAGGGAGGAACGCTTTCCATCCTCTGCACACGGCTGAGCCCACAGAGAAGCCTTGCAAGTGCTCTCCCACCTGAGCCCCATTTGAGAGAGCAGGGTGACTGTCATCAAGACTCGGTACCCACCCTCAGAAAGCTGAGATCCCAGAATAGCCTTGCAAGTGCTCCTCCGACTGAGCCCACAGAAAGCTTGCCATACACTCTTCAGGCTGTCCCATGAGGAATAGCCTGAAGCTCCTGGAGGCCAACTAGAATGGTGCACTCCTGGATCGGGTCCTTTCTGACCCAGGGAGATGGTAGAATGACCACCATCAAGACTCAGGACCCATCTGCACATGGCTAAGCTCCCAGAATAGCCTCACAACAGCTCTCCCAACTGAACCCACAGAGACAGAACAGTCACTGGAATCAGAAATCACCAACCTAGAAGCAATTTCCTTCCTGAGCCCATGGGCCTTCAGATCCACAAAACAGACAGGCTCCACGCAGAGGCAACAAGATCACCTATAATCACAGATAACAAGATGGTGAGAGGAAAGCGAAAGAACCTAAGCAATGGAAACCAAGACAACCTGACAACATCAGAACCCAGCTCTCCCACCACAGTAAGCACTGGATTGCCAAACACACCAGAAAAACAAGATTTAGACTTGAAATCATACTTCATAATGATGATGAAGATCTTGGAGAAGTGCAAAAATAACTTCCTTAAGCAACCAGAAAAAATCACTCAAAGAACTACAGGAAAGCACAACCAAACTGATAAAGGAATTGAAAATGAAAATAGAAACAATAATGAAAACACAAAAAGAGACAACCCTGGAGATGGAAAACCAAAAATAGAAATCAGAAGTCACAGATGCAAGATCACCAACAGAGTACAAGAGATGGAAGAGAGAACTCCAAGGGCTGAAAACAATGTAGTAAACATAGACAAAACAGTCAGAGAAGATGCAAAAACTAAAAAGCTCTTCACCAAAAATGTCTAGGAGATCAAGGACACAATGAGAAAAGCAAACCTAAGGATAATAAGTATAGAAGAGGATGAAGATTATCAACTAAAAGGCATAGTAAATATCTTCAACAAAATCATAGAAGAAAACTTCCCTACCCTTAAGAACAAGATGACCATGAACATACAGGAAGGCTACAGAACTCTAAATAAATTGGACCAGAAAAGAAACTCCTCCCAACACATAATAGTCAAAATTCCAAATATTCGAAACAAAGAATCCTAAAAGCTGCAAGGAATAATTAACATATAACAGCAGGTCAATCAGAATTACACCAGACTTTTCAACAAAGACTATGAAAGCTAGAAAATCCTGGACAGACATCATGCAGACACTAAGAGAACACAAGTGTCAGCCCAAGCTGCTATACACAGCAAAATTCTCAATCACCATAGATGGAGAGACGAAGATATTCCAGGACAAAACCAAATTTACATAATATCTGTCTACAAATTCAGACCTACAAAAAATAATAAATGGAAAACTCCAACACAAAGAAGGAAACTAAACCCAAGGAAAAGCAAAAAATAATAGTCACGCAAGGAAGCCAAAAGAAGAAAAGCACACAAACATAAGTCTATCTCTAACAACAAAAATAACAAAAAAAGAAAATCACAATTCCATAATTTCTCTTAACTCAGTTCCCCAATAAAAAGACGTAGATTATCAGACTAAATACTGAAACAGTATTCAGCATTTTGCTGCATACAGGAAACTCATCTTAGAGACAAAGGCAGACACTACCTCTAGAGGGAAAAAAAAATTTCCAAGCAAATGGACCCAGGAGACAAGCTGGAGTAGCTATTCTAATATCAAATAAAGTAGCTCTAGAACAAAATGAAGCAGATACACCCAAGAGGAGTAGATAGCAGGAAATAATGAAACTCAGAGAAGAAATCAACCAAGCAAAAACAAAAAGAACTATACAAAGAATCAACAAAACCAGGAGCTAGTTCTTTGAGAAAATCAATAAGATTGATAAACCCTTAACCAGAAAAAACAAGAGGGCACAGAGTATCCAAATTAACAAAATCAGAACTGAAACAGGAGACATAACAACATAAACAGAGGAAATTCAAGAAATCATTAGATCCTACTATAAAAGCCTATACTCAACAAAACCAGAAAATCTAGAGAAAATGGATAAATTTCTAGACAAATACCAGGTACTAAAATTAAATCAGGATCATATAAACCATCTAAACAGCCCCATGACATCTAAAAATAGAAACAGTCATCAAAAGTCTCTCAAGCAAAAAAAGCCCAGGACCAGATAGGTTCAATGCAGAATTCTATAAGACTTCCAGAGAAGACCTAATACCAATACTTTCTAAACTATTCAACAAGTTAGAAATAGGAGAAACACCACCAAACTTGTTCTTCAAAGCCACAATTACCCTCATCCTTAAACCACAAGAAGAACTGACAAAAAGAGAGAACTTCAGACCAATTTCTCTCATGAACATCAATGCAAAAATACTCAATAAAATTCTTGCAAACAGAATCCAAGAACATATCAAAACAATCATTCACCATGATCAAGTAGGCTTCATCCCATAGATGTAGAGATGGTTCAATATACGGAAATACATCAACATAATCCACCATATAAAGAAGCTCAAAGAATAAAACCACATGATCATCTCACTAGATGCTGAAAAACCATTTGACAAAATTCAACAGCCCTTCATGTTAAAAGTATTGGAAAGATCAGTATTCCAAGGTCATACCGAAACATAGTAAAAGCAATATACAGCAAACCAGTAGCCAACATCAAATTAAATGGTGAGAACCTTGAAACAATCCCACTAAAATCAGGGACTAGACAAGGCTACCCATTCTGCCCATAACTATTCAATATAGTACTGGAAGTCCTGGTCAGAGCAAATAGACAACAAAAGAAGTCAAAGGGATACAAGTCAAAAAGGTAGAATTTGCTGATGATATAATAGTATACACAAGTAAACCCAAGAATTCTACCACAGAACTCCTTCAGCTGAAAAACAACTTCAGCAAACTGGCTGGGTATAAAATTAACACAAATAAATCAGTAACCTTCCTCTACTCAAAGAACAAACAGGCTGAGAACGATATTAGGGAAAAGATATCCTTCATAATATACACATATAATATGAAATACCTTGGTATGATCCTAACTAAGCAAGTAAAAGATCTGTATGACAAGAACTTCAAATCTCTGAAGAAGAAAATTAAAGATAATCTTAGAAGATTGAAAGATCTCTTATGCTCAGGGTCTGGAAGGATCAACATTCTAAAAATGGAAATCTTACTAAAAGCAATCTACAGATTCAATGCAATCTTCATCAAATTCAAACTAAGTTATTCATAAAGTTAAAAAAAGCAATTTGCAAATTTATCTGGAATAACAAAAAAAGCCCATGATATCAAGCTGGATTTTTAACAATGAAAAAATTTCCAGGGGAATCATCATCCCTGACCTCAAGCCACATTATAAAGCAATTGCTGTAAAAACCACATTGTGCTTTGGCTGTCAGAGCCAAGAGAAGAGCGGCACAACTGGTGATGTGCACGTGGGTAATAAACTGCATGCCTCCTCACAGGAAGCGTTTCAGAAGATGGGGGCACCACAGAGATCCAGCAGCCAAGACCTCCTGCATCAAAAGCCACCCACTGACATCTACCCATACCCGACCGAAGCGCCGGTGGCTGCAGCCGGTTTGGTAGACAAATGCAGACTCCAAGGTATTGAAAACAACGTAGGCACCATCACCACCCTGTTCTATATGTCCCAGGGTGTCTACAGCAGAAGTGGAGGCGCCCTGCTAAGCTGTGAAGCCTCTCAGTTTAGTAACAACTGCAAGTGACTAAACCCACAGCAGGAGAGGATCTATTTGGGCTGCTCCTCGTTTTCACTGTAGACACCACAGGTTCCGGCTTGCACAGGAGGATGTAGAGCAGACACAGGAGCAGGAGCGCGCGCTGTCATCTGTACCCTTCAGTAGGCTTCTTTACTCCGGGGCCGGGACTTTATGGAGTCAATATTCAGGATTCACTTGCTTGTTGGTTTCCTGGTTTGTTTGTCTGCAGACTGAGGGAGGGGAATGGAGATTCACGCTCTGGTTTCTTCAGCATCTGTCTGGCTCTCTGGGATGCCACCATCACCGCTACCCACGCACCCTGCTAACATGAAGAGTGGCCAGCAGCCCCAGCCCAGGGGAGCTCAGCAGTTGCTTGGATCAGACCTCGGCAGACATCCACATTGCTCTTGGCCACAACCCCTTCTGCCATGTTCTGAACAACAGTTGCGCAGAAACCAGACTGTGCCTTGGTTAAATCACAGCCATTCTATAAGTTGCCCTATATTGTGTGACAGTGACTTTCAGGCTGAGTCTTGCTTGTCCCGAGTGACTCCATTTTGAGTGAAAATGCTGGTGTAGGATGACTCTACAACTCTTTTGTTCATACATTCACTACCTCCCACCCAGCATCACCCATGAGCAAGCTTATTCCTGCAAATTAGATGTCCCATTATAAATGTATCAACACGGGACGTGCATTCATAGGCATGAGGGTGTGATACACATTTAACATGCCCACTGCCATTCCTATGATGGATAATTCTCTTCCAAGATCTACACCTGCAACCAGAATCGTACACGGAACCAACCAGAACTGCCAAGTCTCTCTGACTCATCTTTTTAGGTGACTTAGAATGAGTTATCTTTAAAAAGTATTTTGTTGTTGTTGTTCTGTTTTGTTTTGTTTTGTTTTGGCTTGTGGCCTGCAACCTCAGATTTTACACAACAAGGAACGTTTCCCACCTCTCTAGGTGATAAAACTTTTCCACTGTTAAAAAAAAAAAAAAAAAAAAAAAAAAAACCACATTGTTAGACCAAACAGTCAGAGAAGATGAAAAAACCAACAGGCTCCTAACCCAAAATGTCCAGGAGATCCAGGACACAATGAGAAGTCCAAAACTAAGGATAATAGGAATAGAAGAGGGTAAAGAATATGAACTAAGAGGCACAGTAAATATCTTCAACAAAATCGTAGAAGAAAACTTCCCCACACTTAAGAATGATATGATCATGAGCATAAAAGAAGCCTACAGAACTCCAAATAGAATGGACCAGAAAAGAAATTCCTCACGACACATAATAGTCAAAACACCAAGTGCCTAAAGCAAAGAAAAATACTAAAAGCAGTAAGGGGAAAAGGTCAGGTAACATATAAAGGCAGAACAATTAGAATCACATCCGATTTCTCAACAGACGCTATGAAAGCTAGAAGATCCTGGACAGACATCATGCAGACCCTAAGAGAACACAAGTGTCAGCCCAAGCTGCTATGCCCAGCAAAACTCTCAATCACCATATATGGAGAGACCAAGGTAGTCCAGGACAAAACTGAACTTACACAATATCTGACCACAAACCCAGCACTACAACGAACTATAGGTAGAAAACCCAATACAAGGAGGGAAACTACAACTTAGTAAAAAAAAGAAAATACCTAAGCAAGAAAACCAAAAGAAGAAAGACACACAGGCACAATTCTACCTCCAAAAGCAAAAATAGCAGGAAACAGCAACCACTATTCCATAATATCTGTTAACATAAATGGACTCAATTCCCCAATAAAAAGATGTGGGCTATCAGACTGGAAACATAAACAAAACCCAGCATTTTGCTGCATACAGAAAACTCATCTCAGAGACAAAGACAGACACTATCTCAGAGTAAAAGATTGGGGAAAAACCTTCCAAGAAAATTGCCCCAAGAAGTAAGCTGGAGTGGCCATTCTAAAATCGAATAAAGTAGATTTTCAACCAAAAGTTATCAAAAAAGATAAGGAAGGACACTTTATAATTATTACAGAAAAAAATTGTCAGGAGGAACTCTCAATCCTTAACATATATGCTCAAAATACAAGAGCACCCATATTCATAAAAGAAACCCTACTAAAGCTCAAAGAATACCTATCACCCTACACAATAATATTGGGAGACCTCAACACCTCACACTCATCAATGGACAGATCATGGAAACAGAAACTGAACAAGGACACAGTGAAACCAGCAGAGGTTATGAACCAATTGGAATTAATAAATACCGAGAGAGCTTATGATCCTAGAACAAAAGAATATACCTTCTTCTCAGCATCTAACAGCACCTTCTCCAAAACTAACCATGTAATCAGTCACAAAACAAGCCTCAATAGATATAAGAAGATTGAAATACTCCCAGGCATCCTATCAGATCACCATGGTCTAAGGCTGGTCGTTAATAACAACAAAGACAACAAAAAGCCAATATACACATGGAAACTAAACAAGGCTCTATTAAATAATAGCAAAGTCAAAGAAGAAATAAAGGAAGAAATTAAAGATATTTTAGAATTTAATGAAAACAAAACCACAACATACCCAAACATATGGGATGCAATGAAAGCAGTACTGAGAGGAAAACTTATACCTATGAGAGCTTCCAAAAAGAAACTGGAGAGAGCATACACTAGCAACTTGTCAGCACAGTAGAAAGGACTGGAACAAAAAGAAGCAGATGCAGCCAAGAGGAGTAGACAGCAAGAAATAAACTTAGAGCAGAAATGGACCAAATATAAACAAAAAGAACCACTCAAAGAACCAACAAATCCAAGAGCTGGTTCTTTGAGAAAATTAAAAAGATTGATAAACCCTTAGCCAGACTAACTTGACGGCAAAAAGAGAATATCCAAATTAACAAAATCAGAAAGTAAAGTGGGGACATAATAACTGAAACTGAGGAAGTTGAAGAAATCATGAGATCCTACTACAAAAGCCTATACCCAACAAATCTGGAAAATCTGTAGAAAACGGATGAATTCCTAGACAGATACCAGATACTAAAGTTAAATCAGGACCAGGTAAACAATCTAAATAATCCCATAACACCTAAAAGAATAGAAGCAGTCATCAAAAGCCTCCCAACCAAAAAAAGCCCAAGTTTCAGTGCAGAATTTTATCAGACATTTATTGCGGATATAACACCAATACTCTCCAAACTATTCCACAAAATAGAATCTGATGGAACACTACCAAATCATTTTTTGAGGCCACAATAATCCTCATTCCTAAACCACACAAAACCTTCAAGGAAATAAAACTTCAGACCAATCACACTTATGAACATTGATGCAAAAATACTCAACAAAATCCTTGCAAACCAAATCCAAAAGCACATCAAAACGATCATTCACCATGATCAAGTATGATTCATCCCTGGGATGCAGGGATGGTTTAATAGACAAAAATCCATCAATGTAATTCACCATATAAACAAACTCAAAGAAAAAAACCACATGGTCATCTCACTAGATGCTGAGAAAGCATTTGACAAAATTCAATACCCCTTCATGTTAAAAGTCTTGGAAAGAACAGGAATCCAAGGCCCATACCTAAAAATAATAAAAAGCAATATACAGCAAACCAACAGCCAACATCAAACTTAATGGTGAGAAACTTGAAGCAATACCATTAAAGTCAGGGACTCGACAAGGTTGTCCACTCTCCCCCTACCTATTCAACATAGTACTGGAAGTCCTGGCTGGAGCAATTAGACAGCAAAAGGAAATCAAAGGGATACAAATTAGAAAGGAAGAAGGAAAACCATCACAATTTTCAAAAGATATAATAGTGTATTTAAGTGACCCTAAAAATTCCACCAGAGAACTTCTACAGAGGATTAACAAGTACAGCAAAGTGGCTGGATATAAAATTAACTCAAACAAATCAGTAGCCTTTCTCTACTCAAAGGACAAATATGTAGAGATAGAAACTAGGAAAAACATACCCTTCACAATAGTCACAAACAATATAAAATACTTTGGAGTGACACTCACTAAGCAAGTGAAGGACCTATATGACAAGAACTTCAAACCTCTAAAGAAGGAAATCGAGGAAGATCTCAGAAAATGGAAAGATCTCCCATGCTCATGGATTGGAAGGATCAACATTTTAAAAATGGCCATCTTACCAAAAGCAATCTACACATTCAATGCAATCCCCATCAGAATTCCAACCCAATTCTTCATAGAGTAGGAAAGAGCAATGTGCAATTTTATCTGGAATAACAAAAGGCCTAGAATAGTGAAATCCATCCTCAACAACAAGGAAATATCTGCAGATTCACTATCCCAGACCTCTAGGTATAACAAGGCAATTGTGCTAAAAACTGCATGGTATTGGTACAGACATAGGCACGTGGATCAATGGAATAGAATAGAAGATCCAAAAATGAGCCCTCTCATATATGGTCACTTGATTTTTGACAAAGAAGCTGTAAATTACAGTGGAAAAAGGACAGATTCTCCAACAAATGGTGTTGGTTCAACTGGCACTCAGCATGCAGGAGAATGGAAATAGACCCTTTCTTATCTCCTTGTACAAACTCAAGTGCCAGTGAATCAAAGATCTCCACATTAAACCAGGTACACGGAAACTATTAGATGAAAAAGTGGGGAAAACCTTAGAACACATAGGCACAGGAGAAAATATCCTGAACAGAACAGCAATGGCTCGTGTTTTTAGGTCAAATATTGACAAATGGGACTTAATGAGATTGCAAAGTTTCTGTAAAGCTAAGGACACTGTCAAGAAAACAAAATGGCAGTCAACAGAGTTTGAAATGATCTTTACCAACCCCACATCAGATAGAGGCCTAATATCCAAGGTATACAAAGAACTCAAAAAGCTAGACACCAGAGAATCAAACAACCCTATTAAAAAATGGGGTGCAGAGCTAAACACAAAATTCTCAAGCATCTAAGCATCAAAATGAGAAGCATCTAAGGAAGTGCTCGACATTGTTAGCCATCAGGGAAATGCAAATCAATACAACCCTGAGATTCCACCTCACACCAGTCAGAATAACTAAGATCCAAAATTCAGATGACAGCAGATGATGGCAAAGATGTGGAGAAAGAGGAACACTTCTCCACTGTTGGTGGGGTTGTAAACCTATACAACCACTCTGGAAATCAGTCTGGTGGTTTCTCAAAAATTGGACATTGTACTACCTGAAGACCCAGTTATTCCACTTCTGGGCATATACCCCAGAGAAGCTCCAACATACAACAAAGATACATGCACCACAATGTTCATAGCAGCTCTATTTATAATAGCCAGAAGCTGGTAAGAACCCAGATGTCCTTCAGTAGATGAATGGATACAATAATTGTGGTACATTTACACAATGGAGTACTACACAGCTATCAGAAACAATGACTTTATGAAATTCTTAAGAAAATGGATGCATCTAGTGAATATCATCCTGAGTGAGATAACCCAGTCACAAAAGAACAGACATAATATGCAGTCACTGATAATTGGATACTAACCCCAGAAAGCTCTGATCACCCCAGCAACAACTCACATACTATATGAAGTTCAAGAAAAATAAAGAAAAAAGAAAATGAAAAACCATTATGCTTAATCTTTACACACCAAGAAAACTTTAACTTCAGGTTACATCTTGTTTTACATGTACTTTATGTTCATTGTAACTAGTAAGATCTTCATACACACTATCAAACCTTTAAAAAAAAAAAAACAAGTACTGACAAAAATGTATTCATATACTTTTATGCAGAAATGCTTAAAATCTGTACCTTTATTTTTGTTTTTAAAATAAAGTTATTCAATAAAAAAACAAAAAATTATAAAATAAATAAATAAATAAAAAAACCACATTGTACTGTCACAGAGATAGGCAGGTAGATCAATAAAACAGAATTGAAGACCCAGAAATGAACACACAACTCCCATGGTCTAAAACACTAACCACTGAGCACACATGAAGAGACCCATGGCTCCAGGTGCATATGTAGCTGAAGACAACAGTATCTCACATCAATGTGAGAAGAGGCCATTGGTCCAGGGAGGGGACTTTTTTCCAATGTAGGGGAATGCCAAGGCAATGGGGTGGAGAGTGTGATTAGGAGGGAGTGCACCTTCATGAAGACAAGTGGAGGGGAAGGAGGATTGCAGCAGGGTGGGGGAAGGGGATAACATTTCAAATGTAAATGCAGAGAGTATCTAATGAAGAAAAAAAGGAGTTGACACCAAGGCCTTGGAGGAGTGCTGCTCACTGGCTTCTTCCTCCAGATTACTTGGCCTGCTTTCTTCTAGAACCCAGAGCCACCAGCCCTTCATCAGTCACTCCTTCATCAATCACTAATTAAGAAAATGCCCTTTAGCTGGCCTAAAGCCCGATCTTATGGAGGCATTTTCTTAATTGAGGTCCCTCCTCTCAGATGACTTTAGCTTGTGTCAAGTTGACATAAACCTATTCAGCACAGTGGCCCTGAAAGCCTGGGAGGAAAGCATTTTAGATAATCCCCAGCTGTCTGTGGACAACTTTGTACTAATATGAAGCATTTCCAGTTAATAAGAATTTCTTATTTTCAAATCTAAGGTAATACAGCTGAGGAAAAGAAGAAGAAAATCACCAGTTCCGGACATTTGGGGAAAAGAGGGCTCTAGTCAAGAAAATATTCCTTGAAAGATCTTAACAATATGGACTTGATATGTAGATCATTTTTTAAAACTTCTTCCTTACTGTGAATAAAGCCCTGGGTTTGATATCCAATGCCACAAAACCCCTCAATATCTAGAGGCAGATGAATCAGAAGCTAGGAGTCATCTTTTGCTATATTAGATGTTTGAAGCCATCTGGGTTAAATGAGACACTGTGTCAATAAAATAAAATAAAATAAAATAAAATAAAAGTAGCACAATTATGAATACAGTTTAATATAAAATTTCTAAAGTTTGAAACACAATAAGACCAGCCAATGTGGTACATTTACTAATTGTTGACCTTAGTGACTGCTACTGGTGTTTAATTCAAAAAGTCTTTCTTTTGCCAATGAGTTCAGTCTATTCCCCCACTTTCTCTCTGATCATACTCATGTTGTTTGTTTTTATACAAAGATCTTTGATCCATTTGAGATTAAGTTTTGTGAAGGGTGATAACTATGGATGTACTGGGATTCTTCTACATGAAACTGTCGTTTGACCAGCCCAACTTGATGTAGATTCTTTATTTTCTCCAGTCTGTATATTTTGCTTCTTTGTCAAAAATCAGGTGTCCATAGATGTATTGGGCTTATGTCTTCAATTCAATCCTGTGAAAAATATGTCTGTTTTTATACCAACACCATGATTTTTATTACTATATTCTGTAATACAACCTAAAATCTGGGATAGTGGACATCTAGCACTTATTGTATTATTTAAAATTGTTTTGTAGCTATCCTGAATTTGTTATGTCTTTATATAAAGCTGAAAACTATCATTGCAAGTTCTGTGAATTGGGATTTTGGAGGGAATTGCATCAAATTTGTAGATTGTTTTGGTAGAATGGACATTTTTATACTATCATTAATCTTAATAATCTATGAGCATGGGATATTTCTCCACCTTCTGGTGTTTTCTTCAACCTCATTCTTTAGTGTCTTAAATATTTTTATAAAAGCATTTACTTGTTTAGAGTGATCCCAACATATTTTACTTTTGGGAGAATATTATGAGAAATATTGTGTCCCTGATATCTTTCTCAGCCTATTTTTAAATTGTTCATAGGAAATCTACTGGTTTTTGTGTGTTAAATATTCTTCTATTTTTTTTCTACAAGTGATCATCAGCTGTAGAAGTTTCTTGATGGAGTCTCCAGGGTCTTATCATATCATATAAATAAACATACTTTAACTTCTACCTTTCTGATTTGTATAACCTTGATTTCTTTGGCTGTCTTAGTGTTCTAGCTAAGACTTCAAATACTGTATTGATTAAGTATGGGAAGTGTGACATTCTTGTCTTGCTTTTAATTTTAGAGTAAATGCTTTGAGTTTCTCTCCATTTAGGTTGATGTTGGCTGTGAGGTTGCTCTATATTGACATATTTTTTTGAGGCATGTCTCTTGCATCCCAGGCCTCTACACAACTTTTATCAAGAAAGAATGCTGGGTTTTGTCAAAGATCTTTCCTGTATCCAATGACGTGATCAAGTAGTTTTGTCTTTTAGTCTGTTTATGTGGTAGATTATGTTTACTACTTTCTGTGTGTTAAATGATCACTGATTTTCTGGGATGAAGTCAACTTGATCGTTGTGGGTAATATTTTTGAGGTATACTTGAATTTAGTTTGCAGGTATTTTATTGAGAATTTTCACATGTATCTATGTGCATAAGAAAAAATTGTCTTCTTTTGAGTTGAGTCTGTTCATGGTCTGTGTGTCATGATGACATTATATTTATAAAAATAATTAGAAAACATTCCTTTTCAGTTTCTACTTTGTGGAATAATTTAAGGAGTGTTGGCATTAAGTCTTCTTTGAAGGTCTGACTGAATCCATCTGGCATGGACTTTTATTTTGGGATACTTTTAATTACAGTTTCTACTTCACTAGGGGGATATAGATCTGTTTAAAATTGACTATTTGATCATGATTTCACTTTGATAAGTCATATATGTCAAAGAATTTATCCATTTCTTTTTAGCTATCCAGCTTGTGAAAATACAGAATTTTAAAGTATGTCCTTATGACTGAATTTTCTCAGTGTCTATCTGCTGTATTGTGCCATTTTTCATTTCTAATTTTGTTAGTTTCTCTATCTTTTAGTGAATTTGACTAAGGGTTTGACAGTTTTGTTGATTTTTCCCAAAGAATCAATTACTAGCTTCATTGAGTCTTTGTCTTCTTGCTGCTGTGGTTGTTCCTACTTAATTTCAGCCCTGAGTTTATTTTCTGCTGATCTGTGCCTTTGGGCTATTATTTCTTGTTCTACAGCATTTAGTTGTGACTTTATTTTACTAATGGGAGATTCTTCAGTTTTTTTTTTTTTATGTAGCACTTAGTGGTAAGAGCTGTGGCCTCTTAGAACTGCCTTCAAATTGAACTCTGAATTTAAGTATGTTGTGTTTTCATCTTCATTCAACTATAATTTTTAAACTTTCTTCCTGATTTCTGTCTTGACCTATTTTTTATTTAGCAGTGAGTTGTTCAATTTCTATGAGTTTGTACACTTTCTGTTGTTTCTAATATCCAGCTTTAACCCCAGTGTTTTAGATAGAATGCAAGGGTGTCAAGTCAATGTTCTTATTCCTGTTAATATTTACTTTGTGTCTAAAAACATGATCAAACTTGGAGAAAGTTCCATGCACAGCTGAAAAAAACAGTATATTCTTTAGTATTGTGGTAGAGCGTTCTGTAAATATCTGCTAGTATATTTGATTTATGGTGTCATTTAGCTTCCACATTTTCTGTTTAGATTTTGTCTGGATAACGAGTCTATTGGTGAAAGTCAGGTATCCACTATTAGTGTATGAGAGTCAATACGTGCTTTTGGGTATATGATACTTTGACAAATTTGGGTGCTGTTGTGTGTAGTCAATAACATTTAGAATTATAGCCTCTTGGTATATTTCTCCTATGATGAGTATGTAGTGTCCTTCCATGTATCTTCCGATTAGTTTGGGTTTAAAGTGTATTTATTACTCACATATTTATAACTGCTTGCTTCTTAGGTTTAATTGCTTAAAATAGTTTTTTTTCACCATTTTATCTGGAGGTGATGCCTAGTCTTGATGGTGAATTATATTTCTTGGATGCAACAGAAAAAAATGGAGCCTATTTTCTGATCCAATCTGTTAGTCTATGTCTTTTTGTTGGAAAATTTAGACCATTAATATCTTTTTGTTAGGAAATTTAGACTGTTAATATTGAGAGTGATCAATAAGTAGTTTTATTTATTTCTGTTATTTTGTTGTTATGGCATGGGTTTTTTCTTCTCTTTTAATTTATTGTTCTGGGTTATGTTTTCTGGGCTGTTGTTAACTTCTTCAGACTTAAGTTTCCTTTCAAACTTAACTTCTATATAGCTGGATTTGTAAATAGATAGTGCTTTAATTTGGCTTAATTGTTTAGGTTTTTTCTACTGCTTGTACTTGGTAGTTTTTCTGGATGTAGTAGTCTATCATAGTTGGTAAAACATTTGTCTATATCCTTAGACTCTTAGATGCTCTATTATGAACACAAGTGTAATAATAATTGTGCCTGTCTTTGTATATAATTTGGTCATGCTCCATTTAGTATCTTTTCTTTGTTTTAATTTAGTGTTTTAATTATTATGTATCATGGAGAATATCTTTTCAAGTATAGTCTATCTAGTGTTTTTATGCTTCTTGTATTATGATGAATGCCTCTTTCTTAAGATTAAATATTTTTATTTTTCTATAATTTTATTTAAAATATTTTTGTGCCTTTAACTAGAGTTTCTTCTTTTTTTCTTGATACTGAATATTGATAGATTTCGTTTCTTTTTATTGTACCAGATTTTTAGAAGATTTGTGCCATTTTTTTTTTAGTTTTAACATTTTCTTTGAAGTATCTATTTCTTCTTCCTTCCTTGTATTGTAAAATTCTTTCTCCCATGTCTTATAATCTTTTGGTGAGGTTTACTTCTAAGATATTTATCTGACATCCAAAGGTTTGACATCACTTTCAGTTTGGACCTTCCTTAGTGATTCTATTTCTACATTTGTGTCTTGAACCATTCTCATTATTTCATTCAACTGTTTGTATTTTCATGGTCTTAATTAAAACATTGCTCATATTCATTTTAAATGTCTTTGAACATAATGATAATTGTTTTTTTAATCCTTGTCATGTATTTCAGTTGAATTGCATTGATCAAGACCTATTACACTGGGATTACTGGAATATTATCTTGAATGCTCATGTTTCTGTTTTTTTGCTGGGACCTAGGCAATCTAGAGTTAGAAGGCTTGAATTGGTGATACATAATCTTGTCTTTATTAGGTGAATGTTATGTCCTTTAGTTGATTCTACCTACCAATAGAGAAAAAGAGGTAGGGTAGAAAGAGGAGCTCCTGTAGGTAGGTGGATTCAAGACTAAGAGTAAGTCTAGGGATATTAGATTGGGCTACAGAAAGGATAGTAAAAATCACCAGTCTGGATCAGAGTTCAATGTGACTGATAAAAGTTGTTTCTGTAAATCAATAGCTGTCACAAAGAAATAGATATCAACTAAAGGGAAGGCTAAGGGGGTCATCTGAAAAGTCCTAAGAAGTTCTTGATTCTACACCAAGAGTCAGAATCACCAGGGACTGGCCTTAGAGTGAGAGAAGAAATTCCTATAGGAGGAAGAGTAAGTGTGGAGAAACAGAAATTAAAGGATGCTGGATCCTTACCAAGAGAACGAGACATTATTATTAAGGTATACCTATTGAATCTTTGCTACAAAGTAACTAGTCAGGACATTCACAAACTTAGATAACTTATCCCCTTCAAAAACTGAAATTTTAAATCTTTTCTCTAGATGTTGATACGTCTCAGCTCAGAGAACAGATTGGCAAGTACTTAAAATATTCCCAAATATATCATTTCAAATTTTATGATTGTAATATTAGGAAAGTTTTAAACACATTCTGTGACTGAAATTCATTCTGTGAAAAAATAAGATCTATAATAAGAATATCTCTTTTTTAAAAAGTCACAATCAGAAAAATAATTGAGATATTTTAATGTCCAGTGAGAAGCCCTGGCTCATAAAAATAAAAGTTCTGTCAACAGTGTCCTAGTTTGCCTTCTACTTTTGTGATGAACACCATGACCAAGAGTAACATGGGAAGGGGTATTTCAGCACTTACATCCAGGTCAGTTCAGAAAAGCAACACAGAAACTTAAAGCAGGGGCTTTAAACAGAAGTGAAAGAACAATGTTCCCCATCATTTTCTCTGTTACCTTTCTTACACAATCCATACTTACCTGTCAAGTGATGTCACTGCCTACAGTGAGTTGGGACTACAAGCATCAATCAGCAATAAAGAAAACTTTCTGCAGACAAGATCAAAGGCAATCTGATGGAAGCAATTCCTCACTTGAGGTTGGCAAGGTGACAACCAAGATTCACCATCATTGAAGGATTGTTTCATGGTGATTTGAGTCTTGGTAACAGTCAATAGTTCCTACAAGTCAAGTGCATGTGATTTATTCATTATAATGAGAAACCACCACCTATTTTTTAATTTTCTGTATTTACATTTCAAGATGTTATCTCCTTCCCCTAACCCTATGCCCCCACCTTCTCATTGCCTCGATGAAGTAGCTCCCTCTCCCAACCACCCTCTCCTACCTCAGTACCTTGATGTTCCCCTACACTGGGAGAATGAGCCTTCATTGGACCAAAGGCCTCACTTCCCACTGATGCCAGACAATGCTGTCCTCTACTGCATATGCACCTGGAGCCATGAATCTCTCCATGTGAATTCATTGGTTAGTATTTTAGTCCTTGGAATCTATGGTGGGTTTCATTAGTTGGTCATTTTGTTATTTGGGGATTGCAGATCCTTTCTGCTCCTTCAGACCTTTCTCTAGCTCCTTCATTGGGGTTCTCATGTTCAGTCTGATGTTCAGCTGCACGCATCCTCCTCTGTATCAGTATGACTCTGGCAGAGCCTTTGAGGAGGCATCCATATCAGGTTTCTGCCAGTAAGCACTACTTGGAATCAGCAATAGTGCTTGGGTTTAGTGGCTGCATATGGGATGGATCCCCAGGTGAAGCCGTCTCTGGATGATCTTTTCTCCAATCCCTGATCCTCTATTTGTCCCTTTATTTCCCCCCATGAGCATTCTGTTCTCCTTTCGAAGGGCTGAGGCATCCTCCTTCTGGTCTTCCTTCCTTTTGAGCTTCATAAGTACTGTGAATTGTTTTTTGGGTATTCCAAGCTTTTGGGGCTAGTATCAGCTTACCAGTGAGTACATACCATGATTGTTCTTTTGTGACTGGGTTACCCCACTCAGGTTGATAGCTGCAAGTTCAATGCATTTGCCTAGAAATGTCATGGAGTCATTGTTTTTAATAGATAAATAGTACTCCACTGTATATATGTACCACAATTTTGGTACCCATTCCTTTGTTGAAGGACATATGAATTCTTTCCAGCTCCTGGCTGTTATAAATAAGGCTTCTATGAACATGGTGGAGCATGTGTCCTTGTTTAATGTTGGAGCTTCTTTTGGGTATATGCCCAGGAGTGGTATAGCTGGGTCCTCAGGTAGTACTATGTCCAATTTTCTGAGGAACCACCAGACTGATTTCCAGAATGGTTGTACCAGTTTACAATCTCACCAATAGTGGAGGAGTTGTTGCTCTTTCTCCACATCCTTGCCAGCATCTGCTGTCACCTGATATTTTTATGTTAGCCATTCTGACTGGTGTGAGGTTGAATCTCAGGGTTGTTTAGATTTTCATTTCCCTGATGACTAGGAATGTTGAACATTTCTTTAGGTGCTTCTCAGCTGTTCGATATTCCTCAGTTGAGAATTCTTTGTTTAGCTCTGTACCCCATTTTAATAGGATTATTTGATTCTCTAGAGAAAACCACCCTCTTTAAAAGGTGTATTTATATGTAGTTTAGATCATGCAGTATAAAGAAATTCTCAAGAGACAGATTCCATCCTTAAGAATCGCATACATCTTTGTTCATAAAAAAGGAAAAAGGAAAAGCATCACAGCTCAGGGAAAGCAAAGAGTAAGGAGAAAATTATTATACATCACCAAGGGATTCAAAACATATAGCAACTTCATATTTAGAAGAAAACAAACAAACAAGCAAATGAACAAATAAATAAACCCTTAGAAACAACCAATAGCTATACCTTCAGAAGCACAGATAGGATTTAAAGAATTTATAACACTCTACAACTCTCATGGCTGAAAACTGGAAGATGTGAGAATCATCCTTGTAAACTGATTCCAGAGCCCATTTCCTTATGATGCATGTGCGTATGCAACAGTCAGGACTGAAGAGCAGAGCACGAACTGAAGGGTAAGCCTGGGGTACCATGGATGGAAAACATGAAGAGCAGGGAGAGATGGAGCCAATGGGGAAGGGCTCTAAGTACCAGGCTATAGATTGATAGCTTGATCTGCTAGGCCAAGGTCTCAAATTTTCTTTTTTATTTTATTTTTATTGGATATTTTGTTTATTTACATTTCAAATGTGATCCCCTTTCCTGATTTCCCCTCCAGAAACCTCCTATTCTATCCTCCCTCCTTCTACATCTATGAAGGTGCCCCACCCACACACCCACCCACTCCTTCCTCCCTGCCTAGCATTCCCCTATGCTGGGGCATTGATCCTTCCCAGGACCAAGGGCCTTACAAACACTACTCGATGCTATCCAGGTTAAAAGCTTCCTTTTGGGACTCATGACTTCTCTGCCTTCAAATGCTGAGTGCTCTGACATGTTCATAAATTCAATATCAACTGAAGCTGACAGCCAGCACCCAGGAAGCCAGTTTCTTTGGCTTTCCTGTCTGGCCCTATCCTTCTTCCTCCCAGACCCTCCTGAGCTGCAACCTTGTCCACTTAGGAAAGGCCTTCTGCCTAATTCCTGCATCACAGATAAGGTTTCCAGAAGTCAAGGCACATCCTCCAAGTTGCCATAGAAACAGTAGACCCATACAGGTTGTTTTCTCCTGTGAGGAATCCTGTAAACAATAACCAAACAGCCTTGCTACGCTAGAAGCTAATTTTCAAAGGGCACAGCCTACCCTTCGTGGATAAATTAGACATGGGAATTTAGACTCATTTGTTTCTTTCATTAAATTGTAAAGGCCTAGATTAGGTTTGATAATCCTCACACCACCACACAACAAGTGGGTTTGCTTGCAGAAAGAACAGTCCTGACAGTTGGAAATCTAGAACAGTCCCAGTGTTTTGGAAATACGCCCACCATGTTAGCTGAGTGGCTACCAAATATTTGCCCCCACCTGGCACTCAGCTTTTAAGCACTTCACCCACATCTGGATCACCACCTACCAGAGGCCACAGCTATAAGGACAGTCCTAATCTCTTCATCTATTGGTGCTCTGTAGGTAGCTATGACTGAGCAAAAATTGAGCTCCCCTGGGGTTGAAGTGCAGGCTAAATTGCATTGCGTTTCTGGCTTTGCAGCTAAGGAGCTGTGTTCATTTGCAGGGGCTATTGTAACAGAATAAAATATTCTGTCACAAATGGGATGGCTTGGAAGTGAAACCTTTGCTTCTGGAGACTAGCAGTCAAAACTGTCTGCAGAAGGATTCTGCCATGCCCCCTCTGTTTTTAATTAGATCTCTTGGCCCATGCCCGGACAAACCATGCCAACTGAACACGGTTCCACCTGTACAGGTTTAATAGAATGGGGACAGGACGGGGTCAGGGTCAAGGGAAGAGAAGAGAAAAGGAGGAAGAGGAGGAGAGGTTTCGGTCATTTGTATGGGTACTGACGTCACCAATGTCTTCTGAGAATGCTTTGGCTGTTTCCATGGCAATGGATGTGCCAGGTTCCTGTCACCTGTGGGTGTAGCCATCGATGGGGAAAGGGGCTATCTTGATGCCAACATTCTCCAGTTGTTCCTGAGCATGTGAAGGAATAACTCCAACTTCCACTTCTGTCTCCACATGATTGCCTTCTGTGTGTCTGTGTCTATATCATCCCCACCCCCCAATTTATGAGAAGATAACCATGTTAGATTTAGGACCTACTGAAAGGATAAGATTACGGGGCACCAATGAAAGGAAAAGTCACTGAAAGGAAAAGTCACGGGGCACCAATGTTGTGAAAAGATGATGTCCCAGGTTTCGGCACCAATGTTAGGGAGAAGGATGAAGAGAGTGGGGGGCATATGGCCCATGGAGGTGCAGCGAGGCCTGGGAGCAAGGGAGATGCCTATGGGGGGCCCATGTTGGAAATCCCTTCCCTCTGAGAGGCCAGTCACATGATGGCATAGTACAGAATAGAGTTTATTCAGGTCATGGGAGAGTTAAGAGGGTAGTAGAGGCGGAGGGAAGGGAATAGAGGAGAAGAGGCCAGCCATGAGCACTTAGAGAAAGAGGGGGGAAGGGAAGTGGAAGAAGAGAGGTAGGGGTGGGAGAGCAAGGCTGCAAGAGGCCAAGAGTCCTAGAGAGGCAAGAGAGCCAGGAGGCAAAAGAGAGAGGAGGGGGCAAGCAGCCTTTTTTATAGTGTCAGGTCACTGGGGCGGAGCATACCTGGTTACTGCCAGATAACTGAGGGGTGGAGTTTACAGAATCCCAACACCTACCACACTCCAGTATAATTTTTTTCTTTCTTAGACATGGTCTCTCATAGCTTAAGCTGGCCTCAGATTGACTTTCTAACTTAAGAAGACTTGAATTTTTAAACCTCTACCTCTTCTGGGTGCTGGGGTTAGAGTCATGGGCCATCCTGCACACTGTATGCAGTACTGGGCATAAAGAGAAGACTCTGTGCATGCTAGAGAGGCACTCTGCTAAATGAGCTCTACATCTCCAGTCTCCTGTTATAACTCATTTTACTAATTGCATTTTCAGCTGCTGTTTCTAAATAAGATAATAGTCTCAGGTATTGAAAACAGAGCAAATTTCAACACACACACACACACACACAAGTTGTGTGGTTTGGAAAACAGTTGGCAATGGTTCAATTAAAAGTTACAGTGCCTGTCCTCTTTGGACAGGAAGTTGTCCTCTGGATATTTATCCTGAACATTTGAGCTATGTACATGGAAAACATACTCACTACAACATTGCTTAGCAAAGGAACAAATTGGAAACAGTCGTAATTAATGGCACATTTGTATAATGAAATATGATGCTGTCATTAAAATGGGTAGATAGGCCTCTGATGATATAAAATGACCACTACAATACAATTTTAAAAGGAAAAAGATGTGAGAGGGAGAGATGAATCTAGGCAGCGTCTTTGTAGGGCAGTAACACAACTGTAAACCAACTACAATTTTAGATACACAACTTCATTCATTCGTTGAAGCCCATAGAATGTGCAACATGAACAGTAAAATCTGGTATAATCTATAGACTTGGGGCATCAGAAGGGGTTCATCAATTGTAACGAACACTCCACTACAGCAGGAAAAGAGGATGTTAAGGGGCTACACACCTATGAAGCCAGGAGGAACGGGAAATCTGTGTTCGATTTTGCTGTGAGTCTAAATCTACTCTAAATAAGACTAATTTTTTAAAAGCCAGGTTCAGAAAAAAAAATGTTCTGTTTTACCCATCATCATGGAAGGAAGAGAGAAAGCATATGTGTTTACCTGAGCACACATATATGTGTATAATATTTCTAGAAAAACATATTAAAATTAATAATAGTACTTACTTCAAAACAAAAGAAATCAACCAAATGGAGTAGAAAAGATAGAGACAGTTTTTGCTATATATCCTCTGTGCCTATTTAATTATGAGTTCCATGCACAAATTAGTCAATGAATAATAAATAAATTAAGAGAATAGTAACAGGTTTCAGAGATTTGTGGCTAGCCAGGTGCCAGCTAGACTAATGGTAGCACCAAGGAGACTCTTTGTTTTGTGGGGTCAGGAAAGCTGGCTAAGAAACCTGTGTATAGCCTATCAGATACTTTCCATTCAGGGTCAGATGTTAACCATAGCTGAGAATAAAAGGAACTGGCTTTTACCTACCAGAGAGAACACTGGTAATATAGAGAGAATTCAAAATAAATAAACACAAAAAAACCCAAATTGTCTATGTAAACAATAAATGAATAAATGAACTATATGGACAAATTTTTAAAGAAAAAATATTAATGGCCATTAACTGTATGAATAAATGTTAAGTATCTGAAATACAAATCAAAATGAAACTCCATCTCACCCCAGTCAGACTACCATTAAAATTATGGACAACAAAATGCTTGCGAAGATGCCAAGGAAAGGAATCATTATCTACTGTGGGAATGTAAATTAGTGCAAACACTGTGGAAATCAGTACAGAGATCCTTCAAAAAACAGAATTACCATATAATGCAAATATGCCATTCCTGGGTATGTACCAAGAGAAACCTAAGTCAGCACAACACAAACACAACAAAGAGGTGCTTGAACATCCATGTTTACTGCTTCATTATTCACAACAGCCAAAATAAAAGAACCAGTCTATGTGTCCATCAATGGATGAATGTATTTTTAAAATGTGGTATTTATGCCTAGTATAGTTTCATAGAAAACTATATCATTTGTTGGGATGTGGATGAAACTGAGATCGTGTTAAGCAAAATTAGCCAGATTTCAGAAAGGCAAATACCACATATTCTCTCATAACCAAGTCTTAATTTGAAATATATATTAAGGGGGCTGGAGAGATGGTTCAGTGTTTAAGAGCACAGACTGGTCTTCCTGAGTTCCAGAGTTCAATTCGCAGCAACCACATAGTGGCTCACAACCATCTGTAATGGGATCTGATGCCCTCTTCTGGGTGTCTGGAGAAAACAACAGTGTGCTCTCATAAATTAAATAAATAAATATTTTTAAATATATATACATATATATTAGATATAATACATGTATATGTATTTATATATTCAAAGCCTGCCTCCAGTAACATATATTTTCCAGTGGGGCGATGCTTCCTCAACTTCCCCAAACAGCACTACGAACTAACGACTAAGCATCAAACCACAAGAGATAAATATGAGGAATGCACATGCATGTGTGAAAACATCAAAATGAAACTCGTCTTCTAATACCAATTACAAGTTTGTAAGATTATATAAATAAATAAGACAACTCCCTACTCCCACCCCTGTTGCTACAACTAGAACACTGAAAAACAAACCACAAAGGGGCTCAGTGATCCAGTGGTATTCTAGAAAGGAAGGAGAGACAGAGACAAGAAAATCAGACAGGAGCATCTCACACCAAAGCCACATAGCACAGGTATTCTCAGGCAGCTGGATAAGGCTCCAAATATATACCTGAGCATCCAGCAGAAAAGCATGCAGGCAAGGAAGAGAAGGAGACGCCCTACCCTCTCTCTCCAGCAGAAAATCTAGGAAAGGAAGAAAATAGAAGCCAGCCCCACAGAGACTCTATAGCTGTTCTCTTTCTTCCCTCATCCAAGCCTGCCCAAGGAACGTCCTCCACTCCAGGGGGCTGGCTAATTTGATAAGCTAATCAAGACTCACTATCCATATCATTTCAAAGGGGCACAAGGAGAACTTCTTTATGAACCAACTTGACCTTGCAGTATTAATAGCTGTTAATTGCTTAATCTGTTCATTCTTCCCAAAGGCAATTGCATTTTAACCAGAGCTTCAGACACTCAAAGGAGTGTTTGTCTATAGGAAATTATGTCAGGACTTCTGTCTGAGACTAAAGGTATCCCTTGTGCCTTTCAAATCCCATGACAATGGGAATTATGGGATTGTTCTTCTCCTCTCACCCAAGGCCATCCTGAAATAAAAGGACCACATTAAAGGACGTTTTTTAAAAGTCACTTCAATAGAACCCATCAATGCCTGCTTCTATGCACCAGGGCTAAATAAAAGGCCTGCATCTTCTGAATGACTCAACAAAACACAGTTGACTCAGAGTCTGTCAATCAGATCAATTCTACTGACACAATTTAGCAGCCACAATATGTCCTGGCTATTAAAAAAGATTCTTGGATCCCAAGAGAATCCATTCGGCATTACAAGCAGGCCTAGGAGCATTCTCTTTCTTCTGGTTATGATCCTGCAAGAACTTGTCCAGTCCATACACAAAATTACTAACCTTCTTGCAGGGACAGAGTCCATTCCTTTGGGTTGCTACTGACAAGGAAGAACTCAGCCTATCTGGTCCACCCTCAAAGAAATAGCTAGTCAGTAGTGCAATTTACCATAGTTACCTGCCATTTAGTAAGCCTACCATTTTTCTCACGGGCTAGCTTCTGCTAATATGTAACATATGGAAACATCAATTCCTTCCTGCAATTATTATATTGATTTGATGTAGCTGTAGATCCATGTTTAAGGTGGTTTATGGTTTTAATTTGCAATTAAATCAAAAGATGCCTCTCTGCTAGGATGGTTGACACCTGATTATATTCTACAACAAGTAAGGAAGGCAATGTTTATTTACCATCATAAACATGCAGGATGAGAAGCTTAAAATTGTGAACAATCCATTTTCTTGCTTGGTCCTTCAGCCTAGTTTTTAAAACATTAAGGTAAAGAGCAGTGCTTGCTGGGAGGGGCAAGGGCAGAGGCAGTTTTCTTTAATTATGTGAGCCCTGATAGGTTGGGCACAACAAAGACAGACCCATTTCCAAAGAATCACTGGGCAATACCATCTGGATTTGATGAGAAAAGAAGAATTAAACAAGAAGGAGTCTCAATTTGGGTGGGAAAGGGTGGGATGGTGGAGAGGGTAGGAATGGGAAGAGCCAAGGAAGAAGCGCATATGTTCAATTTTTTTTTAATGACATAAATTTGCTTATCAAATCTTGAAACTGGTCCAAGTACTAGCTGGGATATTACACTGGTAATCTATGAGGTCATTGGAAGGCTCATAATGGGACAAGTAGAAAGAATAACTGGTGGGCTTTTTTTTTAAGTCTCCCTTTCTGAATGACCTCTATGCAGCTAACCCCTCTGCATTTTTTTCCCTCAGTCTCTAATGTCACTCCATTGTATCCCCTTTCGGTGCCACAGTCTGTTTCTGCACAGGTGTCAGAATCCTTTTATTCAAGATCAAGCAAGTGGTGTTTCATGAGTGCATCCTCACACCAAAACAACGGCAGCCACCTAGCACTTTTACCTTCAATGCAAATGCTCCACCTTACCTGAGGTCTCAAAGATATCTTTAAATAGCACAGATCCTCAAACGTACCTTATGATAGTCAACAAATTCCAGCTGCAGAAAATGATTCCTATTTTTAATCATCCTAATGTTTAACAGCTCAGTAGAAGAAAAAGTATGATCCTCTGTCACATGTGGAGGGTGAGGGTCCAAAGGGAAGATGGCCACAGAAGATTCAAGTAGAGAGTTCTTCAAGGACATCCATCCAAGGACCATAATACTAAGAGATGTGAATGAAAATAAAGACTGTTTCAAACATTGGCAACTTTCAAGGGGACTGTCGGATGGTGCTGAGGTAACAATAGTCATAAGTGCTTTGGTAGAGTAATAGATGTTGGAGCAAGAACGAGACATTCAAAGGAATGAAGCATCATTATCCTCTGCAAGGTAGATGAGTCCTTTCTCTGCCCACTCCAGCAGTCGATGTTGTAACAATATCAGATCCCTGAACTGTCTCCTTGGAACAATATTCTCAAGGGAGCTTTTAATTTACAATTTTCTAAAGTCATAACTCAAATATAGATTTATGTAAAAAAAAAATAAAGATACTAAGAAGCCACATCAACCATGTGGGTATGGTACAAGCCACCCCTCATTCTTTCTCTGCTGTTGATGAAATTCTGCCAAGAATAGCTCAGAGGGCTTCTTTGTGCTGGCCTGAGCTGTCCTTAGTGCTTCTTTTGTAGCCTGATGGCTTCATCATCCCTACTCCATTTCCATGTCCTTTGCCAGTCCATGATCCTTGCTGATCCATAACAATCTATGCTAGACTAGCCACTTGCCCAAATCAGAGCCAACCCAGCATTTGCTGAGAGGTCTATCTGACACCTGTTGTTACACTGCTCCAAATCCAAGTGACAATTTCAGCAGCAGTGGGATTTTACTATCCCAATCAAGTACTGAAGCAACCAGAGTAAGATTTCTGCAAAGATTGTCCAGGAAAAGTTGTGGACTCAGGTAGATACTGTCTCTAGCTATGACAGTGGCAGAGTAAGGGGAGAAATCTTGAATACTGATTGTCTCCTGCAAGCTCTTTACCCGTGACTCCAAGACCTACACAACAGTGATTGATGAGACTTGCTTTCTCAAATATATTTTTTGCTAGACTCACTTGCCTGAGATACTGCAGAGGGAACTAGTCCTGTGCAAAATAATACAGAACTTAGTAGAAAAATACACATATCCTAGTATAAACACACACACACACACACACTTGAAGTGGTCATTGGCCCTAAGGGATGATGTTTTTTGTTAAATGGACATTCTGTCAAACTATATTCTAAATAGTTAAGTTCCTGCTTAGATACATGCTCATGCTGCTGCTGCTACTGCTCTCTGGTCAAAGAAGCTCCTATTTTTTGGCAGTGGTTAGTGGTTAACGATGCGGAGATGGATAACTACTGAAAATGCTGAGTAGAAGTAACTCATCGCTTAGTTATGGATGAGTCATAAGTAACAACCTCCACATTCCAGGTTCAGGAAATTCCACTGAAGATCAGGGTAGAAAGAATACGAGAGCCAGCAGCCACAGGAGCAGAGGGCTGTGAAACACTTACTCTGGACATGGCATGGCTGCAGCACACAGAAACTCACAACAGTTGTGGATAACTACACAAAGCAAACCAACCAAACTTCAGGGTGGGTAGAAGAGGGGTACTGGTAGGTTTCCCATGCCCTGGTGGATGGCCATACACTCTAGTGTGCAAGAGCAGCACTAATCAGTCTTGGGGTGTGATTAATAACAAAACATAAACTTTAAAGGACTTAATGCTGGAGGGTAGAGATGAGGTGGGAGTATCAGGGGAAGCTGGAAAGAGATAGTAATAGATGGATATGGTCAATATATGTTGCATAAATGTTTAGAACTTTCAAAGAATAAAAAACTTACTTTTAAACAATTCAAAGGTAAACAGGACTCACTGGTTTATGCCTCTCTAACAGGACTAAGGCACAGATGAAGTACATCAGCTTCATTTGCCACGTATCTTTTGAAAACATAGTTACCCAAATGTCATCCCCAGTGTCTTAGTCAATGTTGTATTGTTATAAAGAGACACCATTAGCATGGCACCTTTTATAAAAAGAAAGTATTAAGTTGAGGCCGGCTTACAGTTGCAGAGACTCGGTCCATTTTCATCATGGTGATGAGTACGGTGACACTCAGGCAGACATGGTAGCTGAGAGATCTACATCCAGATCTGCAAGTAACAGAGAGAGTCACTGAGCCCTCCCCCAGTGACACACTTCCTCCAACAAGGCCACACCCACTCCAACAATGCTCCACCTTCTAATCCCTTCAAATAATGCCACTCCCTAGTGACTAAGCATTCTAATACATGAGCCTATGAGGGTCATTCTTATTCAAATCACCACACGTGGAAAATCTGATTGGAAATGTCCCCCTAGAAGATGACAGATACATCCTCAGGCAGTTGTCCTGGTTATGGGAGGAACTATATGTATAAATTTGTAGTCCTCACTGTCCAGCTTTGGTAAATTGTGGGTGCAGAGAAAAGTGAAGATGTGGGGAAAGAAGAAGCTGAGACTCCCCAGTCAGTGACTAATCTCCTAGTGCAGAAAAACTCACTGCCTAAAATTCTTATACTAGGAGGTTGATCACCAGAGCAGTAATGGTGAAAGTTACTAGGCCATGAAGGTACCAAACCATGCATGAATTAATGTCATTATTTTAAAAATGTCCTACAAGCATAGCTTTGATCTATGCCATTCTACATGTGAGGACAGAACATTCATACTCTCTCCAAACGTGTCTGATGTATAACCCTCAAGCCTCCTTTGTGTCACAGTAGCTATGAAAGCGGCCCGACACACAGGTAACTGATTGACATTTTACAATGTTAAAAGATTGGACGCCCCTGTAACTCTTCTACCTTCTGCCACATGAAGATGAATCAGATACCAGCACCTTAATCTTGGCCTTTCTAGCCTGCAGAATATAAGAAACAAGTTCTTCTATTTAAAAGGCTTCCAAGTCTCAAGTGTTCTGCACAGCAGCACAAATACAACACTTAAAACCTGCAAAGAGATTGTGTGTGCTCAAGGGCCAAGGTGACTCGCTCACCCCTGAGGTGTGTCTTCTAGTTGGTCTGAACCTGAGGACTCTGCTTGCTAGCCATGTGTCTCTTAGCTGTGTCAGGGCACCTCCCTAGGCTGCAGCTGTCCTACAGAAACAGAGGTAACAAGGTCAACCTCCAATTTGTTCTCATGATTAAATAGGAATACACATGAGACCTAGTAAATTGCCTTTGCTAAGAAAGTAGAAATGCCCAATAAGGAAGGTTCTTTCAAGAACCTTCATTTCTTCATGAGACTATGATCTAAGGTGTCTCTCTGTCTAGATGACACTGCACATTAGCAAGAGAAAAAAAAATGAGACATAAATCATAGATCAAAATTGACCTTCGAAGTACAATTCACCCCCCCACACACACACACACACACAAACTTCTGAAAATGGGCCTTTTCTGGCTGCCTAGTCTAGAGCTTAGGTATGGTGCCCTCTATCCAGCCCAAATGGGGCAAGGACAGGCAGGTGTGCAGAATGCTGTGTGTAACTGAGCCAAGAGCACTGTTACAGGAATGAGGAGAGCTATGGGAGGAAAATGACTGAAACCCCATAAAGATAAACCTGACTTTACATGTAGCACTTAAATTCAATGAAGACTCAGGAGGCTTCCTGGAGAATAGCTTGTGTTCTTTTTATTTAGTGAAGGTCTTTAAATCCTTTATTGTTAATCCTCCTGTTGGCTGGCTAGCTTCCTCTTGTAGAATCGTAAAGCTAGGTACAATCTTGAGTGGGTTATTTTGAGGCCTTATTCTCAGTCTCCAAGCACCTGTTTGTCTAAATCTGAGTTCCAGGAGTGCCCAAGGTACATAAACAGACAGCTGACTGCTGTGCCTTCCCGAAACAGAAGCTTGTGGCAAGGGCTTGGGAAAATAGGGTCTAGAAAAAGATGAGGATGTCAGTAGCACAGAACATAGTAGAGGGTCTGTAAAATTAATTAAACATGAGCCTATCAAAGGATAAAGGGAGGCAATGTGGCTGTTGACAAGACTCTGTCATCTCTGCCCTCACTATTGAATGGACTACAATGTAGTCACTTAACAAACATGCATAAAAAGATCACGAGAACATTCAGAATGTTTGCTTTACATTACTGTGCACTGTCAGTAGAGAAATAGTAATGTTTAACTGAACACAAACATTCTGCTCCATCATGCCCATGAGTGTGTGTGTGTGTGTGTACTCAAAGCCTCAAACAGAGGAAACTGAGACACAGAGACACTAGAACACCTGTCTAAGGTCATGTACTCAGCTCATAAGTAGAACTAGGCTTTAAATCCAAGCCCATCTGACCGTAAAATCTGTATACTCATCCTTTCTGCCATGTTGAACCCACTACGGGCAAGAAAAAGATTAATGGGAAACAGGCAACTGTGACTCTATCTAGACACTGGGTTGTTGTTTTTTTCTTGATTTTATTTATTTATTGTAATATAATCTATTGCTTCAAAATTGTTAAGTTAAAATATTCTATCTTACATGATCAGTTGAATAAAAACTGTATCACAAAATTGTAATTTTATTCTGATTTTAACATGCATCCACATTTATTTTGTTTTATTTTTCATTTTTTATTGGATATTTACTTATATTTCAAATGTTATCCTCTTTCCCGGTTTTCCCTCTGGAATCCCCCTATCCTGTCCTCCCTCCCCCTGCCTCTATGAGAGTGCTCCCCCACCCACCCACTCCCGCCCATCTCCCTGCCCTGGCATTCCTCTATACTGGAGTATTGAGCCTTTACAGGACCAAGGGACTCCCCTCTCTCCTCTTGTTGATGCCTGATAAGGCCATCTGCTGCTACATATGTTTCTGGAGCCTGTTTTGTAACTATTTTCTTTTACCCCAAAGGACTAAAGTTTCTGTCATAAAGAAGATCATTAAGTCTTTTAATATGAGACCAAACCAATACAGGAAGCCTAGAATGAGCTCTTTGATAGGCCCTGATTCCTGCTTAGTGAGTTGCTGGGTTCTCTAAAAGTAACTGTTATTTGTCAGATGCAACTGATGTCTTAGAGGCTCACTACTGAACAAGCTCACCTTTCTAGTTTCTTCTGCACTCTGGCTGACTAGTTCAACTCAGCTGTTCTGGCCCAAACTCTTCTCTGAGCTGACCTATTGCTCACGGGGCCTCAAACCTGTTTTAATCTTCACTGCAACATGGCTCTGCAAATCTCTCTCTCCTCTCTCTCTGTCTCTCTGTCTCTCTCCCTCTCCCTCTCTCTCTCTCTCTCTCTCTCTCTCTCTCTCTCTCTCTCTCTCTCTCTCTCTCTCTCTCTCTCTCTCTCTCTTTCTATCCACTGATCACTTAAGTAGCCTTCTTTCCTGTATTCATGAGAGTTCGGAGTATACTGTCTCTGATACATTCTGTCAAGTCATTCTTTGATTCATCTCTTTTTCTGCCTCTCAGTGAGATATCACTTTCAAAAATAGCTGATTTGTTTTACAAACTTACCTTACCATTGTCTTAGATTAAAGGTATGTACTAAGGGCATGTCTATATTCTAGCCAGATCACACACAAACCTAGGTCTTTAGATGTGATCTTTTCCAAGAGCAGCCATTTTGCTGGATTAAAATTTCTCTACAGAGTTCCATAACATCTCTATGTGAGCTGCAGAGTACTGCTGTGTGTTTCACAGGAGATGAAGCTAAAGTTTTCCAAAATAAAGCAGGATGATACTGGATGATGCTGGATCAAGCTTCTGCTACCTCACGTTTATAATGGAGGATGCTGTAACAAAGTGTCATACTGGATGGCTTAGGACAACTGAAATCTGTTCCCTCATTATTCTGGAGGCCAGAACTATGAAATCCAGATATTTGCCTGTTTCTACTCTTGTCAGAAGCTCTGGGTTCCTGGCTGAGGCATTCTTGGTTGAGGGCTGCAACACTCATCTTTTTCTCTAGCGTCTCATGACTTTTCTCTTTCCCATTTGTGTCTGCTCTTCCGTTATGAGGCTACTCTGCTCACCAGTGTATTGTGAACACCAACCTCCACACCCTAAAATAAGCTTACCTCAAAGTCTACTTTACTTATTTACATCTGCTTAGACCATTTTACAAAAGTGATATCCCATTTGTAAGTTCCATGGATTACGTTGGCATATTTCTCAAGGGACCCCTCTTGGGCTCTTGATGAGAGGTAGTGGAGAATTTAATGTGGAGTTCACATCTTGATTCACTGCTTGACATCAAGTATTGAGTCACCCAAATCAGCTTAAGAAAACTTCTGGCAGATCTCTCTTTGCCTCATCTACTTCGAGAATGAAGACCATTCTCAGCAATCAGACGTTAACATTCCAGAAAATGTTGACATCACTCTGAAGGGGCACACAATCATTGTGAAGGGCCCGAGGGGAACTCTGCGGAGGGACTTCAATCATATCAATGTAAAGCTGAGCCTTCTTGGAAAGAAAGAGAAAAGGCTCAATGTTGACAAATGGTGGGGCAACAGAAAGAAACTGGCCACTGTCAGAACCATCTGCTGTTACGTTCAGAACATGGTCAAAGGTGTTATACTGGGCTTCCATTACAAGATGAGGTCTGTGTATGTTCATTTCTCTATCAACGTCATTATTCAGGAGAATGGGTCTTCAGTTGAAATCCGAAATTTCTTGTGTGAAAAATACACCTGCAGGGTTCGGATGAGGACAGGTGTTGCTTGTTCTGTCTCTGGAGCCCAGAGGATGAATTAATCCTTGAAGGAAATGATATTGAACTTGTTTCAAATTCAGTGGCTCTGATTCAGCAAGCCACAACAGCTAAAAACAAAATATCAGAAAGTGTTTGGATGGCATCTATGTGTCTGAGAAGGAAACCGTGCAGCAGGCTGACAAGTGAGACCTCAGTTTCCTAGCTCCAGAACAAGATCCTGATCACAAGTACAATTTGAGAACAATAAAAGATTTAGAAATTGAAAAAAAAAAAAGAAAGCTTCTGGCAGGTGGAAGAGAGTGGAACTTTTCTCGCTACACTCCATCTCCTACTTCCCCAAGCACTGTTCCCCATACGTTGGGCAATGATTGATCATAAGACTGAGTAATGTCCTTTTAAGTTCCTGGGGCCTAAAATCTTTAAAAATCTCTATTTAATTGTATGGCAACCATTAGGAGCTTTGTCAGGGAGGAATGACAGGAGCAGGAGTAATCACCCAAAAACAGATTTCTAGGTAATTTATACTCAGTCAATCCAAACCTAATTCCTGGGTGACCTATACTGTGCCTAAGGAGCCTGAAATAATCATGTATTTACCCTTTACCCTGAAATTAGAAGGCACTCACTGTGCAATTACCCAGCCACTAAGTGACAATTACCACATAATTAAATGGTCAGTGGTTACGGTATTATAAAATAGCACTGACATGATATTCATCCCACAGAACCTTGTACTATTGCCACAGAATGAAACTCCCCACCAAGAAATTGCAGCCATTCTTGAGATCCGCTCTTTGCTTGAATAAGTTTCAAGTTGTTGCAAACTCAGCATTATGAGCTCCAGAGAGATCCAGAAAATGGCCGACCCTGGGCACAAAGAAAAGCATAGATTGTTGAACACTGGTCACTCATGAGGCAAAAAAAAAAAAAAAAGCACCTCTGCAGCCCTGCTGTAGTCTCTGGCTAGGGTATTTGGGGAAAATCCTTAGTCCTTCTCTGAAAACATGCTCCAGAGGAGGGGAAGATGCCATGTTCTTCTTAGAGAGCTGGAATCTCTGCATGAAGCACAACTATTATTTCAGCTTGTGTGGGGATCACAAACACTTCAATAAATTGGTTCATATATCATTTCTGAGACAGTACAAACTCTTGTCCATATACAGCTTCAAAGCAACCTGGAATGTAAGAAAGATTTTGTAAGGCTAATGCTTCCCTCGATAGTAAGTCTCTTACAAGTAAGGACCAGCATGGTTTAGATTAACTAACATTTTTTGGTAGGGTAAGACCAGTGAGATTTTAAAACTAGCCTAAAACCACACTGTTGATAAAGTACTTAGCACTGAACTTGAACTCAAAGCCTTTTGTCTACCAGTTATACTGGAAAGAAACAGACTGCTTGCTCCGGGCTCTCACATTTCTACCATTACAAGTTACATCATTGGTTTAGCATTACTTCCAGATGTTGTAGTTAAAATATAGTATCTCATCACAACTCTATAACACCCAAAATCAAATTTTTTTGCCTCATGACAAGAGACATAAAGAAAAAAAATGAAAACCAGAAAGAGTTTTAAATTGTATAAAACAATATAGATCTCATGAAAAAAAGTTAATTCTGATCAATTAATAGTAGATGTCTAAAAAAAGAACAGCATATTGTGATTCCTCTTGAGCTTGTATTATGATACACCAGTATCAAGGTTGATTAGTGCTGTCTTCTGTGGATTCGTCAGGAAATAGCAGCACATGTGGTAGTCACCACCTCTGAAACACAGTGTGGGATTCCATAAAATAGGATCAAGCTTGTCCTAATCAGAACTCAGGAGAAGTCAGTGATTGAGGCCAGAGGACAACTAAATAAAGTGAGCAGTGATGGGCCTTCTTTTCTTCAGATATAACTGTGCAAAGGAGAAAGTAAATACACTACATATAAATACTTCAAGTCAAGAAGCATTGCTGCTAGGCCCAGCAACATCAGGAATATAGTAAAAGGAGAAACAAATTATCTCTTGGCCTTAGAAGATGTTAATTGACCTGTAAGATTTTTCTGCTCATCTTTTCATCTCCTGTTGCTCTGTCAAATCATCATGCAGGACATTCTAAGACCAGAATGACACCTCATTCAAAAAGAAAATAATTGATCATGTCAAATGACTTCTAAGAAGACCCTGCAAGGGAGGTGTGGGAGAGGTCCATAAATAATGCAGTAAGGGTTGTCACTCTTAGCTAATGCCTCTACAGACCCTCTTATAGGACTTTAAAATCAATATCTTGCCTACTAAAAACTTACTTTCTTGCAGCTGAGAAATCAGATCATCCATGGCAAAGGGTGGGGCTCACACAATCAATCCAAACCATCTGCTTCTTTACCCATTAGTATTTTATAATGCATATTTCTAAATATTCATGCTGCATGCTGTAGGATAATCAACAAAATCTATGACACTTCCAAAAATATATAATTATTTTCTGAGTACTTACTACAAGCCAGTTTTCTAAGCTCTGAGATTTAGTAGTCAATGAACAAACAGTTTGAACAAACCAAATTCCTAAACATTAGGAAGGTTTTCATCTTTCAGTGGCTCTTCTGGCCTGAGCGCATCAGTCTTCTAAATTAGGCCAGGAAAAAATTTCAAAGAATATAAAAAAATGGAATCCTCACAGAAAGTAACCCAATCCCAAAAGAGCATATATGGTGTGCACTCATTAAGAAGTAGGTAAGTAATTATAAGAGACTGAAGGAAAGATCATCCAGAGACTGCCGCACCTGAGGATCAATCCTATATATAGTCACCAAACACAGACAATATTGTGGATGCCAAGAAATGCATGCTGACAGTAGCCTCATGAACACTGATGCAAAATACTCCATAAAATTCTTATAAAACTGAATCCAAGACCACATCAAAAGAATCATTCACCATGATCAAGTAGGCTTTATTCCAGGGATACAAGGACGGTTCAATATATGAAAACTCATCAACATAATTCACTATATAAAAAAACTCAAAGAAAAAAAACACATAATCATCTCACTAGATACTGAGAATACATTTGACAAAATTCAACACCCTTTCATGTTAAAGTCTTGGAAAGGTCAGGAATTCCAGGCCCATACTTAAACATATTGAAAGCAATATGCAGCAAACCAGTAGCCAACATCAAACTAAATGGTGAAAAACTCAAAGCAATACCATTAAAATTAGGGACTGGACAAGGATGCCCACTCTCTCCCTACCTATTCAATAAAGTACTGGCTAGATCAATCAGACAGCATGGAGAGGTCAAAGGGATACAAATTGGAAAGGAAAAAGTCAAAATATTATCATTTGGAGATGATATGATAGTATATTTAAGTGACCCCAATAATTTTACCACAAACTTCTACAGCTGATAAACAACTTCAGCAAAGTGGCTGGGTATAAAATTAGCTCAAACAAATCAACTGCCTTCTTCTATTCGAAGGATAAACAGGCTGAGGAAGAAATTAAAGAATCGACACCTTTCACAGTAGTCACAAAGAATATAAATACCTTGGTGTGACCCTAAGCAAGTGAAGGATCTGCATGACAAGATCTTCAAGTCTCTGAAGAAGAAAATTGAAGAAGACCGCAGAAGATAAAAAGATTCCTCCATGCTCATGTATTGGAAGGATCAACATAGTAAAAATTGCCATCTTGCCTAAAGCAATCTACAGGTTCAATGCAATCCCCAAACAAAATTCCAACTCAGTTTTTCATAGACTTAGAAAAAGAAATTCCCAAATTCATTTGGAATAATAGAAAACCAAGGATAGCAAAAACTATTCTCAGCAATAAAAAAAAAAAACTTCCAGGGAAATCACCATTCCAGACCTCAATGGAAGGCAGGTTGATCAATGGAATAGAATTGAAGACCAAGAAATGAACCCACACTATTGTGGTCACTTGATCATTTACAAAAGAGCTAAAAACATTCAATGGGAAAAGCCCAGCCTCTTCAACAAATGGTGTACTCAGCATGCAGGACAATGCAAATAGATCCTTTATTATCTCCTTGTACAAGCTCAAGTCCAAGTGGATCAAAGACCTCCACATAAAACCAGGTACACTAAAAATATTAAGAGAAAGTGGTGGGGAAGAGCTTAGAACACATAGGCACAAGGGAAATTTTCCTGAACAGAACACCAGTAGCATATGCTCTAAGATCAAGAATCAACAAATGGGACCTTATGAAATTTCAAAGCTTCTGTAACACAAAGAACACTGTCAAAAAGAGAAAATGGCAACCAACCAATCGGGAAAAGATCTTTACCAATCCTACATCTGATAGTGAGTTAGTATCCAATATATGCAAAGAACTCATAACTTAGACTCCAGAGCCTCAAATAATCCTATTTAAAATGAGGTGCAGAGCTAAACAAAGAATTCTCAACTGAGGAATATCAAATAGCTGAAAAACACCTAAAGAAATGCTCAACATTTCTAGTCATCAGGGAAATGCAAATCAAAACAACCCTGAAATTCAACCTCACACCAGTCAGAATGGCTAAGATAAAAAACCCAGGTGACAGTAGATGCTGATGAGGATGTGGAGAAAGAGGAACACTTCTCCATTGTTGGTGGGGTTGTAAGCTGGTACAACCACTCTCAAAATCAATCTGGTGGTTCCTCAGAAAACTGGACATAGTACCTCCTGAAAGCCCAGCTATACCACTCCTGGGCATATACCTAAAAGAAGCTCCAACATCTAACAAGGACACATACTCCACCATGTTCATAGCAGCCAGAAGCTGGAAAGAATCCAGATGTCCTTCAACAGAGGAATAGATGCAGAAGTTTTGGTACATTTACACAATGGACTATTACTCAGCTATAAAAAAAAAAAAAAAAAAAAAAAAAAAAAAAAAAACAATGACTTCATAAAATTCCTAGGCAATTGGATGGAACTTGAAGCTATCATCTTGAGTGAGGTAACCCAGTCACAAAAGAACACTCATGGTTGTACTCACTGATAAGTGGATACTAGCCAAAAAAAAGCTCAGAATACCCAAGAAACAATTCAGAGAAATTATGAAGCTCAAAGAGAAGGAAGGACAGAGGTAGATGCCTCAGTCCTTCTTAGATGGGAGAACAAAACACTCATGGGAGGAAATAATGGGACAAATAGAGGAGCAGGGATTCCAGTAAAGATCATCCAAAGACTGCCTCACCTGGGGATCCATTCCATATGTAGCCACTAAACCCACACACTCTTGTGAAAGTTAACCTGGCTGCTACAATGGACACTTAGTCTCTGATGGCCTCGACTTCTCTTCTGTAAAAATGTGAAAGTAGCAACTACTCCCCAAGTCTATTATGTTATGTGAACTAAATGAGTCCGAGGACGCAAAGTGCTGATGCAGGTCCTGGCAGGCAGTGAACCATTCACTTTGTAAAGTTTCACATGATCTTCCCACCAAGCACTGTGCTTAGCTCCAAGAGGAGTAAAAAAAAAAAAAAAAAAATAGCACAATTTTTATTCTATTGATTCATTTATTTTTGGTTTAATTGTTTTATTTATTTACATTCCAAATGTGGTCCCTTTCCCGGTCCTCCCTCCAAAAGTTTTTCATCCCATCCCTCTCCCCTTTGCCTCTGAGAGGGTGCTCCCTGACCCCATCTCACACTCAAACCCACATCCCCCTTCCCTGAGTTATCAGTCTCTACAGGATTAGGTGCATCCTCTCTCACTGAGTTCAAACAAGGTGTCCTCTGTTATTTATGTGCTGGGGGGTTTCTGACCAGCCCATGAATTCTCTTTGGTTAGTGGCTCAATCTCTGGGAGCTCTTGGGATCCAGGTTAGTTAATATTGTTGGCCTTCCTAAGGAGTTGCTGTCCTCTTCAATTCCTTCCATCCTTCCCCTAACTCTTCTATAGGGGTACCCAGCTTCAGTCCGATGGTTGGCTATAAGTATCTGCATCTGTCTTCGTCAACTACTAGCAGAGCCTCTCAGAAGACAGCCATGCTAGGCTCATATCTGCAAGCACAGCATGGCATTGGTAATAGTGTCATGGTTTGGTGCCACCAGATCTTTTTAAACTTAAAGTTTTCTGTTGAAAATAAGAAATTCTTACTTCAAATCACTGGAGCCAAATACACCTGAAGTGATTAAGTACTTAGGGCTGGGCCCCAGTAAGTTGAATTAGGAACGAGAATCACTAGCAAGTTCTTGTCTCTGAAATGGTCTTAGACCAATAATACTTAGACTTCACATTTTACATTCTTAGCAAAACCATCAACCAGTCACAGATGCCATCATTAGGGTCCCTTTGTCCCCAAATGCAAGCATCTCTGTAATTCCTGCAGGCTTTATGAGGGCATTATGGACTCCACCCCTCTCTTGCTGCTCTTTTCTATACAGCAAACAGATGTGTCTGGTCACTTTCAGCATCCTAAGCCACAGAAGCCTGGGATAAACAGAGCACAGTCTGGGAGGTGCTATCACTTTCATTGTTCTTCCTTGACATTTGCCTCTGCATTGGCTTGTGCTATCCTCCCTGGAGGCTAGTCACATACTGGAGTCTACCTCCTCTTCCAGAAGGTGGCCGGCTAAAGAGGCAACACACAAATGATCCCTCAGTAGAAGCCAGCTGAGGAGCAGTGACCTCAGATCCCCTTTCTGGAGCCCTATGTCAGCTTAATAGATGCTAATCTAATTGTAGTTTCCCCAGGAAGCCAGCCTAGGCTGAGCTGTACCAACTGACCTTCCACTAATAGCCTGCTCTTCATAAGCTCCTTTTGATCACTGCATGGGGATGTTCAGCCAATCAAGGTTCAGGGTTCAAAGGCTCTGGGAATCACAGCCAGTCCCTTTGATTGATGGGTTTTCTTCTGTTATCCTGATGTAGGAAGCATCTCTAAGTAATTCCTTCTTCCTAGGCCTGACTGGGCATGCATGTCTGCTGTATTACATGAGAGCACTTCTATGCCCCCCCACACACACCCTTAAACAGACAGGTCTGAAGCTTCGTCCTGGAAGTCATAGGAAAAGATGTTTATTGAATACCTCTCTGGTATGTTTTGCTTTAAAAAATCAAATTTGAAAAAAGACAACTATGATGCAGGGGTGGAGGGGTATCAGCTCACACAGCCCTAAGGATCTATAGGCAACTGGTTGTTGCAGGGGGAGGAGACATTTTCCCCCAGTGGGATAGCTACTGGTAAGGTGCCACATTCCTATAAGTGACCCATGACCCATGTTCCTGTAACCCTCAGGTAGCTGACTAAGTCACCAGAAAGAAAAGAACATGAAAGTAAGAGGGAACTGCCAGAGCAGAGTATAAAATAAATGGATTAGAATCAAAATATATATACATAAAAAATTCTATCATGAAACCTATTATTATGCATAATTAAAATATGCAAATTAAAACTTACTTTTTAAAAAAAACTGCTGATAGCAAAAAATTAAATCCATTTCCTTTAGATGTTCTCTGTGATTTGATATGATCTAAGCCTTTCTCAATCGTGCTCAGGGTTCCTGAACCTCAGCTCAGAACACAGAGCACATGCTTCCCAGGTCTGGGTGGCACTTAATCTCTCCTCTTCTGGACATGCATGACTGTAGGTTCTGTCCATGGCATATTTAGCCCAGAACCTGAAAAATTAACAGCCTATAAGCTAAGTTAGTTCTGAAGATGCATTTGCTTAATCAACATAAACTGGCTTGTACATTTTGATTAAATTTATGCCTAATTTAAACATAAAAAATATAAAGTGGTACATATAAATGGAGCATCATATTTCAGAGTATTTTATTTTATCCGTATTTTTAAATCTAAAGGCCTTGCTTGAAAAAAGCATCATTAATTCTGACTTTCTTAATGGGACAAACCAGAAGCTCTAATGAGTCTGGGTCCACCTTTCACATGTCAAATTTTTGGCTAAAACTAATTTGCAGCTGTGCCTATTGTTAAGTTATGTCATACACATTCCAGTTCACCTCTGGCCCCACTAGCAGTCATTCACCAATCATAGTAGTTTAAGTCTTACAAGCCAGGCTGCCCCTGGTACTAATAGCACAGTGAATGTTATAACTTAGATTTTAAATGTGCCACAAACATATGTCTTGAACCCCAGCTATTGCTGCTACTGAAAAGTGGTTGAACCTTTAGCTGGTAGGTCCTAGTTTGAAGGAGTTTAGCTAACTTGAGTCCTACCATTAAAGAGGATTGTAAAAACCAGGGCCCTTCCTGTTTCTCTTTTTGAACCCTAGCTTGCCATGAGGTGAACAGTTCTGTCCTTCCACATGTACACTGGCACAGACTCACAGCAACCAGAATCAAGCAAACTGTGATAGTCAGTCTTCAATGTTGACTTATTAGGTTTGGAATCACATGGGAGATCCATGTTCAGGTCTGTCTGTGAAGGGTGTTTAACTGAGAGGGAAGACACATCATGAATGTGGATATCGCCCTCCCATATCTTGTGGTTGTGAACTGAAAGAAAAAAAGGGGGGGGGGAGAAAGCAGGGGCTAGAAAGATGGCTTAGTGGCTGCTCTACCAGAAGACCCAGGTTCAATTCTCAATGCCCACATAGCAGCTCACAACCATCTGCAAGACTGGTTCTAGGAGATCTAACATTCTTTTCTGACCTTTATGAAAACCAGGCACAAATGTGCTATGCAGGCACACATGCAAGCAAAAATAACCATACACATAAAGTAAAATAAGTTGGGGTGGTTATTTATCATTTTAAGAGAGAAGATTCTGCTTCTTATTATGGACACAGTGTGACCAATTGCTTCACATGCTAGCCACTATGATTTCCCACTATGATGAACTGTGTCCTTAAACCATGAACCGAATGAGTCCTTGCCCCATGAGTTGCTCTTTGTCAGATATTTAGTCATAGCAATGAGAAAAATAACTTATACACAGCCATAGACTGAAACCTTGAAACCATTAGCTTAGATCAGCCTTTTCCCCAATTAAATTTGATCTTCTCAGAAATTTTATCACAACAGAAAGCTAGTAAAGCAAGTCACGAGAGGTGTGATGTTGCAGGAGGTACATATAAACAGCTCAGCTTTGTCACCTGGAGTAGGGTGACATGTGGCATCTGTCATCATCCTTGTATTATCGTTTTCCCTTCAAACAATATTGCTCTTATCCACTCCATCACTCTTACTACCTGTAGACATCTGGATTATACTGCCAATTCTCTCCCTGCCTTAAACTGCCCAACTCACTGGACTGAGAAGGAAAGGAATGTGACATATGTTATATTTTGTATGAGGACAAATTTGTCTGAATATATAGTAAGTAGAAATTCAAATGTAGGGGGTTACACACGAAGAGTTGGTTAAAAACCAAATGAAGAGAGAGGATAGTGAAAGGTGTAGGTTATGGAGAAAATAGTCTTAGTAAAATAAATTATTCCAGTTTAGATAGAACTGTGATTTTGTTGACATTCTTCCAGATCAGGCCAAACCCAGGTACTAGACAAAGTTCTTCACTGATGCTTCTCAACATTGTAGGTCCAACCTTACTATGTGATCCAACGACATGGTGACCAAAGAACTTAGGTCTGGGAGAACAGCATTGAAAGATTCGTCTATAGGCAAGCAATAACGAGGAAAGGATTTTTATCAGGTAATCTGACAAGCGCCATGATTCACACTGGGCAATCCTGAGATACTAGGACAATAGACTACCCTGGGACATCTTCCAGTAGTATTACCCTTTACAACAGGACAGAAGTCTGGTAATCCTTGGGAGAAATGCCAGACATTATTGATTAAAGAATAATGACTCAGAGCACAAGAGCAGTGCTGAGCATGGAGCACCTCCCCATAATGATGAAGGAGCTGGGAAATGCAAAGAATGTAATCCTCATGTCAGCTCCGCAATGCACAGCAAGGTGGACAGCAGCGGGCACGGCTTCACCTCATTCATCCTATCCCTGGAAGGCATTGGTGCACTCCAGGACACTAGATGTTCCTGAATGTTCCCAACAGAAGGATCTTACTTGGCTCCAGATGGGACTAGTTGGCTTCTTTGATAAGTCATTTAACACAGAATAGAGAAAGCCTTGCTTGAAAGGATGGTAAGGAAGATCCAAGGTTGGTAAAGATGGCCACTTATAAAGCCATCTGCTCAATAAATGCACCGTTACTCCTCTTTACTCCCTCCACATGCTTATTGCCAACAGAGAGGGGCAAGGATGGAGGAAAAAGAAAAGAAAAGCAAAGTCTACAGAGGAACTGTGCAAGCCCTGTGAATGCATACCTCGTAGACTCTCACCGAAATCTAATGAGCAAGATAGGTTTTACTTTATTTAGGACAGGGAGAAATTAATACTTGGAGGTGTTTATCCATGGGATCAAGTGCACACATCCGATAAAGGGAAAGACTTGAATGAACAAAGGTTCAGTTCTTCACCACCAGGTTAGCCGTAAACATGACAGTGTCTGGACCCTGAACACCCCTAGTAAATATGGTCAGTTAACATAGTGGGCAGAGTCTACATCCATCAGCTAGACTGAGACTTAAAGAGTCTCTGTGAATTTGCACTTTCTTGAGATCCCTGATCCTCCCCTCAGCTCTCATTATAACAGATGGAGTAGGGATAAGATCTGCTAAGAGTTGGACAAAGAAATCAAACACTAACTTCTCCATTCTAGGCCTTTCTAATGCCCTTAATCTCAGGAGATAATCAGAGTACCAGTGGATAAAAGATTCAATCCCAAGGGGACAGTGCCAAGCATCAAGAACACAGGAAAGCCTACAAAGGCTGTTTGGGGCTGTAGGCAATTAACCAAGGTCCAATGAGCAAGCCCAGAAGACTCAAGAAGGCTTATGAACTGGGCTCACCTATTGACACACTTTCAACCTAACAGCCAAGTCCACCCTTTGGAATACCAGGTGACCACTGAGAATCCTGTGCTCTGCCACTAAGCCAATGTGGGTACTTCACTGGAATCCACAAAACAGAAATCTCCCTATTCAAACCTTCCCCTTTCTTCCATCTTCCCCAACTGGAAACAATATTGCCAGGACTCCAGTGCAGATGCTAGAGTCCCAGGTTTCCACCCATTCTATTCTAGGCTATGGAAAGTTCAAATTCATGTCAAGGTAGACCAAACAATACATCAAACCCCTATGGACCCATGACCCAACAATCAACTTACAACCATTCTGGTGTTATTTGTCCCCCATCTCTAGTCTCTTTCTGATGTTGTATTGAGGTAAACACTAGTGACCACTGAGATTGTGAAGACACTTTCAGGAAAACTGCCAAGTCAGACTCATGTTCCATCACAGCACTAAGACCTCACTTGTCTTTTCTGCTGTGCTGACAGTTGCACCCATAGCAAAGAAACAGCAGAAGTAAAGCTGACTCACCTCCACTCAGGACAAAACGGCATCACCACAGTGTCCCCATCTGCTAATGCATTGAACTGAGCACCAGCCACACGGAAAACATCCTCGAGAAGCAAGTAATAGTCTGATAGGCATTTTTCAGGAAATCTCGCCTCTTACATACACGTCCTCTGAATACAGTATTGACAAGATGGAAATCTCTATAACATGCTTTCTGCTGCACACCAAAGTGAATCTGTCCTAAATATCATGCAGCCCTGAGAGCAGTAAGCTAAGTTGGTCTCTTTTGTGTGGGGAATACTTTTTATTTGAAAGCTTGACTGACATATAAACAATTGGGTGCTAAGCATATATTTTCTCAAAAATGAATTGAGGAAGACTGTCATTTCTGGGAAAACAACTGATCGCATTTGTTACCAAGGACACAATTCAACCTTAATAATAATAAAAATAAAAAAAAAAAAACTCACTAGCTGAGTACACTTGTGTCTGCCAGTCACCATAGGTTTGACACCCACTCAGTACTTAAAAACCTTCCCAATACCGTCAGCAGAGATAATAGGGAATGTGATTTTTCTGAAAGTTGTATGATGAAATGCAGTGTGATTTGGTAGATTGGAATATTCCATAAGGCAACATTTACAGTGACTAGTGAAAGCAAATATGGAATCATGTTTGGATAAAAGATCTATTTTAAACAACTGTGTATAAATGACACCTATGTCATACATATGAAGGTGACGTGATGAAGCCCATTAATTCGCATCCCAACCTAAAGAATTAATGCAAGTGAATTAAGTAACACATTAACTAAGACAGACTGCAATCTGTCAAAGCAGAAAAGCTCATTAACAATATAAGTTTGCCAAAATTTTGGTGCAGTATCAGAAAAGAATCGCATTTGTGAAAATAGGTCATTAAAATACCTTTGCCTTCACCAAATATATATTTATTGGTGTGTTAGTTTCTTTCCTATTGTTGTGATTCCAGGGGGGAGTCAAGTCTATAGGAGCAAGGAAGAGATGACCCAGGTAACCAGAGCAGGAAGCTGAGGAGTTTTGTCTTCAAACACAAACACAAAGCAAAGCAAGTGAACTGGAACCAGGGCATACTACAAGTGCTCAAACTCCATAACTAGTGAAGTGACTCCATCAGCCAGCCTCCACATCCTAAAGGCTCCAAAACTGCCACACACACACACACACACACACACACACACACACCCCTAAGTGCAACCAACTCAGATCAAGTGTTAAAATACCTGAGCCTGTGGAGGGATATCTTCAAATCACCACATTTGGTGGATAGCCATTTTTTTCTGTTATTGTATTCAAAACCATGGAGCACAGTGTATTAAACATAGAAGCAGGTAGGAGAATACAACTATCCTCTATGTTTTGGGTTTTAGATTAGCATAAAAAGTAATGGACAGCCAACTTCCTTAAACCAGAAGTGAGAGTGATTGGCAAAAAAAGTAAGACAATAATGTATTCTCATTAGCTACTTTGAAAATATAGTTCTCTTTTAAAAATATATCATCTGTTATGAATTAATAAACATTAAAAATTAATGTTACTAAATATGTATTTAACTTTAATTTTTGATATGATAAATATCTGTAGCTCACATTTTAAAAAATTATCTATGGACCTGTCTGGAAAGATAGCTTAGTCAATAAAGTGCCTGATACACAAGCGTGAGGACTTGAGTTCAAATCCCCGGCACCTACATAAAAGTCCATATGATGAAGTACTACTATAGTCCTACACTAGGGAGATAGAGACAGGAGAATCCCTGGGGCTTGCTGGCCATCCAGTCTACCTGAATAAGCTTCAGATTCAGTGAAAGATACTTCCTTAAATATAAGATGAAGAGCAATTAAAAAAGACACCTGTGCCCACACACACACACACACACACACACACACACACACACACACACTACTCTATGGACTCTTAAATAATTTTTAAGTATATAGGTTGTCTCAAGAACTCACATCAGGAATCAGGGGGTTACACGGAAGAGGTAGCAGTAGAAAGATGTAAGAGCAAGAGGGAGGAAGCACCAAAGACACAAGACTGATGCACATAAGAACTTACAGGCACTGTGGCGGCATGCCCAGGGTCTGCACAGGCCCAGCAGAAGCCCAGTCCTAAAAAGGAAGTGTGTACAATCTCCCATCCCTTACCCAAAAGGTATCTTCAATTGACATCTAGGAAAATTTAGTTTTCTCCAATGGAATCTCATTCGATATACAAATCACACTTAAGGGGACACCCCATGCCCATCAGTGGATAGCAAACTCAATGGTATTTTTGTAGACTTTTTGTTTCATAATTCTTTGGGGTGTTTGATTGTTTGTTTATTTTGTAGAGACTTTTTGGTTTGGGTTTTTTTTTTTTTTTTTTTTTTTTTTTTTTCATCTTTTGGGTCGGAGGCAGTTATTTGGTTGGTTGGTTTGGTTTGGTTTAATTGGTTTGTTTACTTGTTTTGCTGATTTTTCCCTAGTATGTAATAGTTTTGATTTTATGTTTTTATGGTGTGTGTGAGAGAACACTCACATGCACGTGTGTTTATGGGTGTGGGTGTGAGTGTGTTTCTTGTATTTTTTTCTTTGTATTTTTTAAATTTTCCATTTGTTAGTTATTTTTTATTTGCCTATTTAAGAGAAAGAAAAAGGAGATGGACATGGGGATTTGTGGGTCTAGAGATAGGAAAGATCTAGGAGGAGTTGGGGGGAAATCAGTACCAAAATGTGTTGTATAAAACTGTAAGACACAGTATCTTCATTAAAATATATATTTTTAAGATAATAGCAAAATGTTTGAGAACCATTGCTATATAGTATCACTATTCCTGCTTATGTATCTAAAAAATAAATTTGTTTTTAAACATACTCAAAAATCTCACCCTTAAAATTAACAGCTGGCAACAGAGCTGTTGAGCAGAATTTGGAATTGAAGCAAAATCCACAAGTCGCAACATGTAGCCCAGCTCACAAAAAGATACTCTGTGCTAGGGTAAACCACTGTTCACCACAGACTCTCCAGGGAGGGGCAAACAATCTTTTAGCATTGTTGGGCAGACCCTCAAGGCTCCTGGGAAAACCAGCTAAATTAGTCCTATAGACAAACCAATACAAAGACCATTCACCACTTCAGCATCTCCCAAGACAACCTTGAAAATCACTGGTGCTTGACCTATTTTTAGACAACCCCATGGCTTCTCATGGCTCCCTCTTGCATGATGCTAATAATGAACCTAAAATGCTGTTGTTGTGTTGGTACTGGTACAGGGAGAAATAGACAACTATTAGTTGAAGCTGCCTTTTCTCCTCTCTGAACCACTGAAACAGCTTCCTGACTGTCCACCCTGTTCTGCCAACAACTGTAGCCCAAGAAATGACCCCAACACTTAACAGCCTAGAACAGCCATTCTAACTAGCTGATGGTTCTGATAGGCAGAATTTTAGAAGACACACAGGCTGGACACCAGAGTCTGTCCCTGAAAGTCTGAGGGTATCTTGATCCCAGAAGCTAAAATTATCTCGGTGTTTGTAAAATTATAGGACTGCACCTTGTCTGATCAAATTTGAAGACTTATGAACGAATGACATGGGACCTCTGTGTCATTTTGGATTCTTCACAGCATGTCAGCTAATTGCAGAGGGAGGGTCGGACTTTGTTCATGTCATCCCAAATTCTAAACATAATCCCAGTAAATAAAATAAAACTGCTGTCACTTTTATGGCCTGTCCTTGGACAAGGTCACATGGTACCAAATCCACTGTGTTCTGCTAATTAAGAGAAAATGAAGTCAGGGACAAAGAGTGGAGCAGGGACTGAAGAAAACGTCATCCGGGGACTGCCTCACCTGGGGAGACATAAGCCCAGTCACTATAACTGATGCCAAGAAGTGCTTGCTGACAGGAGCTTAATATGGATGACTGCTGAGATGCTCTGCCAGAGCATTACTGACACAGATGCAGACACTGAAGCTAAACACTGAACTGAGCACAGGGACCCCAATGGAGGAGTTAGAGGAATAAAACTGAAGAAGATGAAAGGTTTTGCAGCCCCATAGGAAGAACAACAATATCAACCAACCAAATCCCCCAGAGCTCCCAGGGACAAAACACCAACCAATTGAGTTCACATGGAGAGACCCATGGCTCTAGCTGCATATGCAGCAGAGGATGAACTTGTTTGACATCAATGGGAGGAGAGGTCCTTGGTCCTGTGAAGGCTCATTTCCCTAATGTAGGGAAATGCTAGGGCAATGATGTGGGAGTGGGTGGGTGGGGGTGGGACCTTCTTTACAGAATCAGGGGGAGGGAAAGAGGGCATGGAAGATGAGGAAAGGAATAACATTTGAAATGTAAATACATAAAATATCTAATAAAAGAAGAGCAAATAAAGTCTGCCTGGGTTCTAAGTTCAATTAGGTTCTATCTCTTAATACAATTCTGAGATATTCAAGAATAGTATGAAAGATTTGCTTTGTGGCATCCTTTAGGGAACATTGTCCTCCTTATCTATTCATGTTATTTCTTTTTTCTCATTCATTCATCTTCATTCTATTTCCTGCTGCTGTTACTAAACACCCTGACAAAGAGCATAGGATACCGTCCATCACAAGATGGTATTCACAGTGGCAGGAACAGGGACCAACAGATATTCCACTCACACTTTCATTTTCCTTCAGTCCAGGACTCAGTTCAGGAAATGATGTCACTCAAGTTCTAGATGGGTCTTCCCATTTCAATTAATCCAAGGGAGAAAATCCCTTAGAGACATGTTTACAGTCTACCTAATCTAGACAGTTTCTTCACCTCCCAGATGATTCTAGATTGTATATAATTTAAAAAGAGAAAACTAACCGCCATATTCTCTGTAAACCACCTTGTGTTCTATAGGGAGTTAAATTGTCTAAAATAACCAAAGCATATGACCTCCATAGTAAAAGTCCTCTGGGGGCCCTTTATTACAGCCTAGAAGACCTTCGATGTGCTGGTTCACTACTGCATATCTGCTATAGTCTTCCTCCCTTCATTCCTCCATCTGGAATGTCTCTTCCCAGACTTTCAGAAAGCCATTTCACCTTCTTGTCCTCCAAGTTACCACTTAAGTTGAGCCTGCTTGAAGTGAGACTCCCTAAGTTACAGACACTCAAGAAAGAAGTCCCAAAACCCAGAATTAAGCTAAATGATCATATAACAGATTGAGCAATATGAACAGAGCAGCACGGTTGCCTTCAACATTCAGAATTCTCTGAGACACATTAGTTTAGCTAGATTTTTTTTTAATTGAACAACTTTATTTTAAAAAATAAAGATAAATGTACAGACATTACGCATTTTGATTAAAAGTATATGAATAAATTTTTGTCAGTATTTGATTTTTTTAAAGGTTTGATAGTATGCATTAAAATCTTACTAGTTACATTGAGCATAAAGTACATGTAAAACAAGATGTAACCTGGAAATAGTCAAAGTTTTCTTGGTGTGTAAAGATTAAGCATAATGGTTTTTCTTTTTTTTTTTTTTTCTTTTGTATTTGGCCTTTGTTTTTTCTTGAACTTCATATAGTCTGTGAGTTGTTTCTGGGGTGTTCAGAGCTTTGTGCAATTAGTATCCAATTATCAGAGACTGCATATTATGTCTGTTCTTTTGTGACTGGGTTACATCACTCAGGATGATATTCTCTAGATGCATCCATTTTCTTCTGAATTTCATAAAGTCCTTGTTTCTGATAGCTGAGTAGTACTCCATTGTGTAAACATACTACAATTTTTGTATCTATTCATCTACTGAAGGACATCTGGGTTCTCTCCAGCTTCTGGCTATTATAAATAGGGCTGATATGAACATTGTGCTGCATATATCTTTGTTGTATGTTGGAGCTTCTCTGGGGTATATCCCCAGAAGTGGAATAGCTGGGTCTTCAGGTAATACTATTTCCAATTTTCTTAGGAATTTCCAGACTGATATTCAGAATGGTTATAATAAGTTTACAACCCCACCAACAGGGGAGAAGTGTTCCTCTTTCTCTGCATTCTTGCCAGCATCTGCTGTCATCTGAATTTTTGATCTTAGCCATTTGGTTGGTGTGAGGTGGAATCTCAGGGTTGTTTTGATTTGCATTTCCCTGATGGCTAAAGATGTCGAGCACTTCCTCAGATGCTTCTCAGCCATCCCATATTCCTGAACTGAGAACTTGTTTGGCTCTGTACCCCATTTTTAATAGGGTTGTTTGATTCTCTGGTGTCTAACTTTTTGAGTTCTTTGTATACCTAGGATATTAGGCCTCTATCTGATGTGGGGTTGGTAAAGATATTTTCCCAATCTGTTGGCTGCTGCTTTGTTTTCTTAACAGTGTCCTTAGCCTTACAGAAACTTTGCAATCTCATTAAGTCCCATTTGTTAATCTTTGACCTTAGAGCTTGAGCCATTGGTGTTTTGTTCAGAAAATTTTCTCCTGTGCCTATGTGTTCTAAGGTTTTCCCTACTTTCTCATCTAATAGTTTCAGTGTATCTGGTTTAATGTGGAGATATTTGATCCACTTACACTTGAGCTTTGTACAAGGAGATAAGAAAGGGTCTATTTTTATTCTTCTGCATGCTGAGTGCCAGTTGGACCAACACCATTTGTTGAAGAGGCTCTCCTTTTTCCATTGAATGTTTACAGCTCCTTTGCAAAAATAAGGTGACCATATATTTGAGGGCTCATTTCTGGATCTTCTATTCTATTCCATTAATTCACATGCCTATTTCTCTAACAGTACCATGCAATTTTTAGCACAATTGCCTTGTAATATAGCTTGAGGTCAGGGATGGTGTTTACCGCAGATGTTTTATTGTTGTTGAGGATGGATTTCACTATTCTACGTCTTTTGTTATTCCAGATAAAATTGCACATTGCTCTTTCCAACACAATGAAATATTGGGTTGGAATTTTGAAGGGGATTGCATTGAATCTGTAGATTGCTTTTGGTAAGATGGCCATTTTTAAAATATTGATCCTTCCAATTCATGAGCATGGGAGATCTTTCCATTTTCTGAGATCTTCCTCAATTTCCTTCTTTAGAGGTTTGAAGTTCTTGTCATACTTGCTTAGTTAGAGTCACACCAATGTATTTTCATATTTTTTGTGACTATTGTGAAGGGTATCTTTTCCCTTATTCTTTCTCCACATGTTTGTCCTTTGAGTAGAGGAAGGAAACTAATTTTTTGAGTTAATTTTATATCCAGCCACTTTACTGAACTTGTTTATCAGCTGTAGGAGTTCTCTGGTGGAATTTGTGGGGTCACTTAAGTACACTATCATGTCATCTGCAAATAGTGATGTTTTTACTTCTTCCTTTCCAATTTGTATCCCTTTGATTTCCTTTTGCTGTCTAATTTCTCTGGCCAGGTCTTCCAGTACTATGTTGAATAGGTAGGGGGAGAGTGGGCAGCCTTGTCGATTTCATTTCATTGGGATTGCTTCAAGTTTCCCACCGTTAAGTTTGATGTTGGCTGTTGGTTTGCTGTATATTGCTTTTATTATGTTTAGGTATAGGCCTTGGATTCCTGTTTTTTCCAAGACTTTTAACATGAAGGTGTGTTGAATTTTGTCAAATGCTCTCTCAGCATCTAGTGAGATTACCATGTGGTTTTTTTTTCTTTGAGTTTGTTTATATGGTGGATTACATTGATGGATTTCTGTATATTAAACCATCCCTGCATCCCAGGGATGAAGCCTACTTGATCATGGTGAATGATCATTTTGATGTGTTCTTGGATTTGGTTTGCAAGGATTTTGTTGAGCATTTTTGCATCAATGTTCATAAGTAAGATTGTTCTAAAGTTCTCTTTCCTTGTAGGGTCTTTGTGTGGTTTAGGAACAAGGGTTATTGTGGTCTCGAAAAGTGAGTTAGGTAGTGTTCCTTAGCTAGATTTTCATTAGACACTATTCTAAATCATGAATCCATAAGAAATATCTCTGTAGAAACTCTCAAAAAACCAAGCCACAGAACCTTCATTGTCACATGGCCAGCCAAGGCTCTACTGTAGTAATTGAATGCTAAGTCTCCAGGAGAAGGATGTCACATTGAGTGACCCTGAGCTCATGCTACTAGAGAACTCTTTCTGTTCAATACAATTCTCCCTCCCATACTGCTTCTCCAAACATTATGTTCTATCTTTGTCCCTAACCCATGTCCTCCTAATGAGTTACAAGGAAGCCTATGTGAGGGCTTGCTGTCCCAGGAATAAGTTGATTGTCTGTAATTGAGGTCATACTTTTCAGTAACACTCTGGATTTGCTGTCAGCACTGCTCCATTCATTGTAACTGTGTCTTGTAAATATACAAGCCTCTCATTTAGATGTATGAATTATATTCTTTAGAGCAGTGAGTCATTGAGGCCAAGCACTGCTGAGGATTTCATTTTGTTATTGGGCCAAGAAACCCCAGGGCTGGCTGTAGGCCTGTTCTTATATAGTAGAAGTGTGTCTCCAGCTTCCCAAAAGCAGTCTGGCTGGCACTGTGTTGGGGGAATGGGTTCACTAAAGGGCTACAACCTGCAGCACTCGGTGATTTACCTCTGATGTTTTAAGCAATCAGTTCCCATAACTGACCTCTAAAACTAACAGGAAGGAAGTAGGTTTAAAAGGCTACATTTTTAATAATTGCCTGTTCCTGACAATGCATGCTAAAAAAATTTTTGAAGCTTGATTTTTATCAGAAAGTCAAAAACATATTATGACCTAACTAAAATTGGTCATCTTTCTTATGTAATCACAATATAACCACTAAAGAAACATAGGTTTGATTTTAAAAAGCAATCCTCAGTCTTAAAGAAGAGATGAGCATATCTTCATTGTCACAATGGCGGCTAATGCATTGAGCTCCTTGCTATGCACCAGGCACTATCATGTGTCACAGTTCTTCATAGACATCCCATGAGTCACATTTATATTGTCTTTGTTATACTTAAGAGGAAATGGGGGCACCATGCTGACATACTTAATTATCTCATAACTAATAAATAGAAAAACACAGGTCTGGATTCAGGTCTGTAGTCAATGATCTTGTCTAGAAAGCTCAGAGCTGATAGGCCGTCTCAGACACAGGCTCAGAGACAACTTTTTACCCTTTCCTATACATACAAACTACCTGCAGCTTCTTATCAAACTGTAGATCCCAGCTCATCCTGGAGTCAGATAGAAGCTGAGATTCAGTTGTCTAGCCAATTACCAGAGGAGGCTGAGTGCACGTTTTATAGCTTTAAACAATAGTCATCAACTGTTGCTGTGTTCTAGTCATGCTGGGGATGTATTAAAAACCCACGGTACCTACACCTCACCACTGAACTATTTACTACTAATAGATTCAGAAATAAAAGAACCATTTTCTTCAGTTACCTCACTAATGACTCTACCAGGTTCCGGTGGATAGTTTAAATCTACTATAGATCACAAAACAAAGCAAAAAGTCATGAATCCAGGAAAGGGACTCACATAGATCAATAAGAGCTGATGATAAAAATTGGTGGGATAGGTTGGAGAGATGGCTCAGTGGTTAAGAACACTGATTGTTCTTCCAGAGGTCCAAAGTTCAAATCCCAGCAGCCATCTGTTATGAGGTCTGATGTCCTCTTCTGGTGTGTCTGATGACAGCTAACGTATACTTTTATATAATAAATAAAGAAATCTTTAAAGAAAGAAAGAATTGGAGAGAGGCAAGAGAAGTTGAGGGAGAAAGTAACCGGAATATATTGCATGCAGAGATGAAACTGTCAAAGAAAAAAATCAGTCTAGAAAAGAAATCCCCAACTAAATAAACCAAAATAGGTAGGGGAAGGGCCAGCTCAGGTTTCCTTGCTATAAAAGGGACAGTATGGCAAAGGCCACTCTTATAAAGGAAAACAGTTAGTTGGGGTAGCTTACAGTTTCAGAGGTTCAGTCCATTACCATCATGGCAGGAAGCACGGCAGCACGAAGATAGACGTGATGTGGGAGCAGCCGAGAGTTCAATATCTTGACCCAAAAGCAGCCAGGAGGAGACTCCCTTCTGCGGATGGGAAACTTGATTCCACACTGAGAAAAGCCTAGGCATAGGAGACCTCAAAGCCCACCTACACAATGTTGCACTTCCTCCAACAAGGCCACACCTACTCCTACAAGACCACACCTCCTAGCAACGCCTCTCCTTGTGGCCAAACATTGAAACACATGAGGTCCACACCTCTTCAAACTTTCACAAGCCATCATCAGTATTTTTAGCATTTTCAGTGTCCAGCCAAGCTGCAAATGCAACCCTAAGAGTCTTAAGCTATCCATAAGACTAGTGTGAGGAGGGGAAACCAGGCCTTAGTTCACCGATGAAATGGATGGAAGTTTCAAAACAATAGAAATTTCCAAACAAATCATTATCCATAATAGGTCATAACAATCTTTCAAAGTGTAATTTCCAGCCACCTTTCAAGGTGGACATCAGTGGTAATCCCAAAAATGAACTGCTATGAATTGTCCCCCTCACCCCCCACATACACACACACATATGCCTACACATATACATACAAACACTCAACATTTAACCTCTTTGGATCATACCATGTTTGACACTGAGCCTGGAAAAGGTCATTCACACCTGGTCTGTCACCCCTCCCACTAAGGCTCAGAACAGAACACGTCAATGCTTTCCCTCACACCCACCTCACTCACTGGATAGAACGTGTGAACATAAACACCCTGGTGTGATGGAAGCAATGAGCACTGTACCAGCTGTCTGTTTCTTGTGACTCAAACCAAAATATTCACAACTGACAAATGGAAAGAAAATAAGAAGGGAAGTGTGTCAGGGTTGAAAAAAAATAGAGCAAAGAACAGAATCCAAAACTGCCATAAGATATGGGTTGTGTTTCTCAAAAGTCTACTCCATCCGCACGCATCTGCCTCCCCAGTCTTTCTCTTTGTGACACCCCCCACCCCCATTGCTTTTCCTTCTTCTTACTTTCTCCTCTGGTTTTCCTCAGCCCTCTCTTTTCCTCTGGGGAGGGAAGAAAAATTAATCTAAAAGATCTTTCGGAATAGACATTCTTCTCTATAAAGGCCTGGAGGTCAGTGCCAAGCAAGACATAAATAAGCTGGTTCCGAAAGAAGAAAAACACAACAGGCAACAGCCTGTTCAATTTGGGTAACCTAGGAGGACTCTTGCCTAGAAGTACCCAAGCAGTACATCTCATCAACAGAAACGATGCTACTAGAGGGAGTGGGGGTCGGAAAAAAGGCCAACAGATGCATCCTACTACATTCAGAGAATCAGTTCTCCCAAGCTGAACTGTTCGGATGAAGAGCAGCAAAGCTGAATTTCTCTGGAAGACTGTATGCACCACCTCTGCAGCGGTGTCTCCAGGCTCCTGAAGTCATGACCTCCCACATGACTATGTGGCATGACTCATGGTTCTGAGAGTCTCTCGGCTATAGGAGTATCCTACTTTTCCTGGAACATCCCTGGTTTTAGTCCCAAAACCCCAGATATCACTCTGGTCTTTCCATCTGTGGGACACAGGTTTTAGAAAGCTTTAAGAGGCTTCTCTTCCCAGGGCTAGACTCCTCATCCTCCTTCCCAAGGACAGACCCCGCAAATAGCCAAGTGCCTTAGAGTTCAACAGTGCTACATATTTTTCTGAGGCTGATGGGGGTAGTTACCCATATTTAAAATAGATGCTGGAAAGACAAGATGCATCTCTTTCCTTATTTTTTTGAACTGTTCAAGGTTTATCTGGTGTTCTCATTGGCATGACACTTGAGTGATTGGTTGGGTCCATCATCCATATGCAGATCTTACATTTCATATAATGTTGAAATGTACACTACAGACACATACAATACATAAAATATCCTGTGAAACATTTATACACAAGATATGCATAGTGGACTTCTACAGTGGAGCCAAGTTATGACCAACTGGGAACTCATTAGCCCAGGCATGTTTGGTGAGGGTGCGCAGCGCAGGGAAGCAGCAGTTACAAAATAATCAAAGCCTGCACACAGTTGTCAGTGTGTCTTGGAGACAGTGGGACTGTCACACTAACCAGGTTACCACTACTTAGCAGCAGGGTATCTGTGGGAACTGAGATTTTTCCCAGACCACCTCAACACAACTGTACTAACCACAGCTCAGATGAGAAGTGTGTGGTCTCCATGGAAACTCTGCTGCAGCCTGGACATTGAAGAGCTGGGACACTGGGAAGACTTTAGAGCTACAGCTCCTTCTGTATTCCCCAGAGGGTATCTGCACTCTTCTTCATGCAGGCCTCTTCCTCAGGAATCAGTGTCACCTTCACAGCATCTGGGATTTCATTTTGTCCCATGATACACAGGACACTAAGAAAGACATCATCACTAATTCCGTAGAAACCTTCAATCATGGTGGAAATGGGATGCATCTGCCTGAAGTTCTTCATTATGCTCTTGGCCAAATCTGCCACAGAGAGGCCAGTGACCCAGGATGTGTAAACTTTCAGCTACATCACCTCATATGCACTGTCAACCCCCTGCTAGTGAACCTCCTTCCACTGCTCCTTAACTGCACCAGTGCTCAGTTCTGGGTTTAGACTTCAGGGAGACGCTGGCGACGTTCACACCACTCCACACAGGCACACTGGAGTCACCATGCTCTCCCAGAACACACCCATGACAGCTCAGCAGGTGAACTCCCAGTCTTCCTCCCGTCAGGTAACAGAAATGAGCTGAGTCCAGTTTTAACCACTTCCAATAACTTGGTTTTTGGGAAACCCGCTGATTTTTCAAGCCACATAAGTCAAGATGTCCACTGGGTTTGAGACAGCTTGCAGTGTGGACTGTACCTCACAATGTTGGAAATGTTCACGTTTCACTCAACCAAACTGCGTCGGCTCTCTCCCTCTTGCTGATAGGCCTCTGATGTGACAATGACCAGTTTAGAGTTTGCAGTCACACTGTAGTCTTTGCTGGAGACAATTTCTGGTGTTCTGAGGAAAAGGCTGCCATGCTAGAGATCCATTATCTCCCCCCCCCCCTTTAACTTGTCTTTTATGATATCAACAATAGCAAGCTCATCTGCCAAGTCCTTTATGAAGATACTGATGGCAAAAACCATGCCAACAGCACCACCAACAACAATTCTAATCTTCTTCTGGGGGACCTGTTCTTCCTTAATAAGATTCATAATCAGTGGTCCTTGAGGGTTGCCATCTGGGACTTTGAATCTTTTGGGACCGCTAGTGCAACGGGCACAGCAGCAGCTTGGCCGGGGCTGGGCGAGAGTGGCTCCAGGACCCTCTTTCCATTTCTAACATCTACTAAACAGCCTACTGTTCAGTTAGGCTTTGGCAAGGTCTAAGAGCAACAAAAGAAAACACCAGTGAGAGATGGGTCTGGGTTTTCTCAGGGAAAAATAAAACTGGCAGAAAGCAAGTACAAGAAAAGCATACTCATAATTCTTTTTTTAAACAAAAAATGAGCATTTAATATTGAATTCAGTAATACGGGAATGACATAATTTTATTCTGAGGATTCAAAAAAGGTTGAACATACACAATAAACAAATTGTTTGTAGCACATACATAGACTTAATCACATGATGCTCATAAAATGTGCCAAAAAAGACTCTGACAATAAATATTACTCCATAAAAATATGCCTGAAGAAAAGTGTGGAAGAGAGACACTAAAGCTTCTTGAGTAAATGTAGTTTGAAGGCATTTATCAGAACTTTTGAAATACAGTAAAGGCAGGTCCATATCTGACTTGGAGCCAACATGTTCTAAATATTCTAAATATTTCTATTTAAAATTCATCTTTATTACTTTCTGTACATGGGTACATAAACTAATGTGTGTTTGACATAAACATAAAAAGATGTGAAGAAAAGACTGAATGGAAGAAGGGAACGGCATACTCATAATTCTTATTGCCCTGGTTCTTGTCTTTGAACGTCACCCAATTTCCTGAACCAAGGCCAAGCCTTAAACCCATCAGACACACCTGTGAGAGTGGCCAAACCTCTTAGAGACTGGGAAAGTCTTAGATTATGCTCATTTATAAATAAGAGATGAAAGAGTATGCCTATGAAAAAATTAAAAGTAGGGCATTAGGCATGCAAGAGGTTAATCATTAAAAATTATGTGTATAGCCACCATTGGAAGATTCTCAGTGTAAAATCGTCCTTTTCAATAATCATGGTTCACTTGTGGCCACTTTCCTTGATCCTCCCCCTGGCTGAAGTAGAGAGAGTATAGAATATGAGATCCAGCATAGTGAGCACTGAGCATCCAGAGCAGAGAAAATGACCTGAGGACCTAAATGTTCTTTAGATTTTATGTAAAAGTTATGAGCTTCTTCCTCCAATCTCCTTCGATCTCTCGCTATAACAGGACAAAGCTATGGATCATTGCTCCCTACAGCTAAAAGTCAACCTGTAGGTTGGTTCTGGTTAGTGGAGCAGCTGCTACCTGCCCACAATATAACAGCTTCGTTGCTCTTTGCTCAGTGGAACTTTCAAGCACTCTTAGGATAAAACAAACTTACTCAGCTTGCACTAAAACTGTACTTACTTAGAATCCACAGAGAACTTCTAAAGTAAAAAAAAAAAAAAATCAACAGAAAAGGCATCTCCAAACTGTCATAGGGTCTTAGGGAGAAATGTGAGTACTCCAAATGGAACACATGGAAGGAATGAATGATTCTACAGTGATGAGATGGACACTCTACATGCTCTTTTCATAGTTGTTTGGTTGTTGTTGTTATAAAAAACTGTCCTATAATAAATATATATATTGTGGGTATTTTATTAATTTATATTTCAACTGTTATCCCCTTCCCAGGATTCCCCTGTAGAAACCCCCTATCCCAACTCTTTCTCCCCCTCCTCCTATGACTGTTGTATCAATGTTTTCTGAGGTATCTTCTGCCCCTGAGATTCTCTCTTCTATCTCTTGTATTTTTTGGTGATGCTTGCATCTATGACTCCTGATCTCTTTCCTAGGTTTTCTATCACCAGGGTTGTCTCCCTTTGTGATTCCTTTATTGTTTCTATTTCCATTTTTAGGTCCTGGATGGTTTTGTTCAATTCTTTCACCTGTTTGATTGTATTTTACTGTAATTCTCAAAAGGATTTTTAGGTTTTCTCATACCTAAACATTGTAAAAGCAATATACAGCAAACCAGTAGCCAACATCAAACTAAATAGGGATTAACTTGAAGCAGTCCCACTAAAATCAGGGACTAGACAAGGCTATGCACTTTCCTCCTACATATTCAATACAGTATTTGAAGTCCTACCAATAGCAATAAGACAGCAAAAGGAAGTCAAAGGGATATAATTTAGAAAAGAAATTCAAAATATCACTATTTGCAGATGATATGATAGTATACTTACATGATGCCAAAATTTTTACCACAGAACTCCTACAGCTCTTTGGCGAAATGGCTGGATATTATTATTAACTCAAACAAATCAGTAGCTTTTCTCTACTCAAAAGATAAATATGCCAAGAAAGAAATTAGGGAAACCAAAAAACCATCTACAGAGCTTATGGAGCTCAAAAAGAAGAAAGACCAGAATGTGAATGCCTTGGTGCTTCTTAGAAGGAAAAACAAAATACTCATGGGAGGAAAGACAAAGCCAAATAGAGGAGCAGGTATTTAAGAAAAGACCTTCAGAGACTGCCTCACCTGGAGAATCACTGCATATGCAGCCACCAAACCCAAGCACTATTGCTGATGCCAAGAAGTGTTTACTGGCACGAAGCAGATATGGACGTCTCCTCAGAGGCTCTCCCAGAGTCATACAGATACAGATGAGGATGCTTGCAGGTAAACATTAGACTGAACACAGGGACCCATTGAAAAAGCTAGAGAAAGACTGAAATTGCTGAAAGATTTGCACCCCCATGGGAAGAATAACAACATAATCAGCCAAGGCACTGAGGTGAAGAGGGTAATTGGCAGAGGGAGCACCTTCATGGAAGCAAGTTGAGGGAGAGGAAGGAGAGGAGGCAGAAGGGTATAATATATGAAATACAAATACAGAGAATACCCAATATAATTTTTAAAAAGATATTTGGGAAACAACACCTTTCGCAATAGGCACAAACAATATGAAATACCTTAGTGTGACCCTAACCAAGCAAGTAGAAGATCTGTATGACAAGAACTTCAAATCTCTGAAGAAGAAAATTGAAAAAGACCTCAGAAAGTGGAAAGATCTCCCATGCTCATGGATTGAAAGGATCAACACAGTAAAAAATTGCCATCTTGCCTAAAGCAATCTACAGATTCAATGCAATTCCCATCAAAATTCCAACTCAAATCTTTATAGAATTAGAAAGAGTAATTTGCAAATTCATTTGAAGTAACAAATAATCTAGGATATCGAAAATTATTCTCAACGATAAAAGAACTTCCTTGGGAATCACCATCCCTAAACTCAAACTGTATTAGAGATCAATTGTGATAAAAAACTACATGGTATTGATACAGAGATGGCTAGGTTGATCAATGGAACAGAACTGAAGACCCACAAATGAACACACACCTCTATGGTAACTTGATTTTTGACAAAGGAACTAAAAACATTCAATGAAAAAAAAGACAGCGTCTTCAACAAATGGTGTTGGTTCAAATGGCAGTCAGAATGCAGAAGAATGCAAATCAACCTATTCTTCTCTCATTGTACAAAGCTCAAGTCCAAGTGTATCAAAGACCTCCACATAAAATCAGGTACACTAAAACTATTAGAAGAGAAAGTGGGGAAGAGCTTAGAACACATAGTCACAGGGGAAATTTTTCTGAACAGAACACCAATTGTTTATGCTCTAAGATCAAGAATTGACATATGGGACCTCATGAAAATGGAAAGTTTTTGTAAGGCTAAAGGCACTGTCAAAAAGAAAAAATGGTAGCCAACAGATTGGGAAAATATCTTTACCAATGCTACATCTTATATTGGCTTAATATCCAATATATACAAAGAACTCAAAAAGTTAGACTCTAGAGAAACAAATAATCCTATTAAATATGGGGTACAGAGCTAAACAAAGAATTCTCAATTGAGGAATACCGAATGGCTGAAAAGCACCTAAAGGAATGTTCAACATCCCTAGTCATCAGGGAAATGCAAATCACAACAACCCTGAGATTCCACCTCGCACCAGTCAGAATGGCTAAGATCAAAGCTTCAGGTGACAGCAGATGCTGGGAAAAATGTAGAGAAAGAGGAACACTCCTGAACTGTTGGTGGGATTGTAAGCTGGTACAATCACTCTGGAAATCAATCTGAAATCATTATGAAAATTGGACATAGTACTATATGAAGATCCAGCTATTCTACTTCTGGGCGTATAACCAAAAGACACCCTAACATATAACAAAAACGCATGCTCCACCATGTTTAGAGCAGACTTATTTATAATAGGCATAAGCTGGAAAGAACTCAGATGTCCTTTAACGGAGGAGTGGATAAAGAATTTGTAGTACATTTAAACAATAGAATACTACTCAGCTATTAGAACCAATGACTTTATGAAATTCTTAGGCAAATGGATGGAACTAGAAGCTATTATTCTGAGTGAGGTAACCCAATAACAAAAGAACACATGGTATGCACTCACTGATCAGAGGATATTAGTCCATATAGCTCTGAATAGGCCCAAGAAACAATTCACAGTCCTTATGAAGCTCAAAAAGAAGGAAGGCCAGAAGGCAAATGCCTCAGTCCTTCTTAGAAGAAAAAACAAAACACTCATGGGAGTAAATACAAGGTCAAATAGAGAAGCAAGGATTAAAGAAAAGATCATCCAGAGACTGCCTCACCTGGGGATACACCCACATATGCAGTCACCAACCCAAAGCCCTATTGCTGGTGCCAAGTAGTGGCTTACTGGCAAGAACCAGATATGGATGCCTCCTCAGAGGCTCTGCCAGAATCAAACAGATACAGAGGAGGATGCTTGCAGCTAACCATCAGACTATACATGTGGACCCAAATGAAGGAGCTAGAAAAAGGACTGAAGGAGCTGAAAGGATTTGAAACCTCATGGAAAAAACAACATTATCAACCAACCAAACCCTCCAGAACTCCCATAGACTAAAACACCAACCAATGAGCACACATGGAGAGACCCATGGCTCCAGTTACATATATAGCAGAGGATGGCATTGTCTAGCATCAATGGGAGAAAAGGTCTTTGGTCCAGTGAAGGCAGGTTTTCCCAGTGTAGGGTAATGCCAAGGCACTGAGTTAGAGAGGGTAATTGGGAGAGGGGACACCTTTATGGAAGCAAGTGGAGGAGAAGGAAGATGGGAATGGGGGGAAAAGAGATAACATTTGAAATGTAAACATAGAGAATATCCAATAAAATCAAATTTTAAAAAAAATAGTTTAAACCAACCAAACATAAATTCTTGAAATGAAACAAATGACAAATCAAATACAATCCACAACAGACACCATCATTTAAAGACAAATCCATGCCAAAGAAAGTATTTCAGGGATGGAAGAAGACATTATCAACAGATATATGTAAGAGGGAAATTAAGGAATATTCATTATATTTCTGAGCAGTCTGGAACACATTTAAGAACCTAAAAATTCATGGAGTAGAATTAACAGAGGCAAAACTGAATGGACTACATGAAAAGTTTCCAACATGTGCTCTGGGACCCCTCTAGAAATCCTCTATCTCCAAATATATTTACATTACAATTTATAACAGACTTCAGATCCACTGAAGTCTGCCTACTCTCTGGGGCTATGATTAGATACACAGGTACAAAGGAACCATGGGACCATGGCAGTATAGGCCCTGTAATGTCATCCAAAAGCTCAGAAATCATAGGTCCATACCAAGAATGAGCTCAGAGATAACTGGAACCAGATCTCTGATTTCTCATTGGCCCTGGTACACTAGAACTAAAGAATGGACCCTGCACTGATCTCCATGGGAATGGACTAGCCTCCTGGATATAGGATATACAGTTATGAAATACCAAAGAAAATAGTTTTATGGTTGAGGGTCACCACAATATGAAGAACTGCATTAAAGGGTCACAGCATTAGAAATTTTGAGAACCACTGGATTGTGGAGATGATTTAATGAAATTATAGCAGAAAACTATCCGGTTTTCCCAAAGAACTAGTCAACCAAACACAAGAAGTAAATAAACTCTAAATAGCCATAACAAGAGAAGAAAATCTCCAGGGCATCTTACAGTCAGAATGTTTAGAAAAATATAAAGTAAAGAAATAATCCTAAAAGCAGCATGAGAAAAATATCAATTTACATACAAAGACAGAAATTCCAAAATTACTAAATTTTTCATCTGCAACCATAAAACCCAGAACAGCTTGAAATAAAATACTTCAAGCTCAGAAAGTACTATGAACCAAGAATTCTCTACTCCGTAAAGCTATCTTTCAAAACTGATAGAGAAATGAACATATTTCAAGACGAACACAAATTAAGGCCGTTCATGACAACCAACCCAGCACAGCCAAAAGTTTTTAATGGAAAGAGATGTTTAAACAGAATTTAAATATTCTTCAAAGGGCTGGGGGGGGGAGCCTAATTGTAGAAAAAAAAAGAGAGAGAAAGACTTGGGACAGAAATAACCATGTCCAAAACAGCAAGTCAACAAATTCTCAAGACTAAAACAAGAAAGAAAGAAAAAAAAGAAATACCAGAAAGCCAGCAAAATACACAGGAAATAGCAAATCCCTTTCTATGATAACCTACAATATAAATGGCCTCAACTCATCACAAATAACATACAAACTAATGGACTAGACTAAAAACAAGAACCAACTCTCTACTGTTTCCAAAAAGCATAGCTAGTCAGCAAAGATACTAAAACATAATGTCAAAGGATAAGAAACACACTGCCAAAGAGAAAACATAAACAAGTAGGTGAAGCTATGCTTGGACAGTAAATACTAAGAAAAATATTTACCAAGAAAATATAACAATTGTAAACTCGAAGTGCCAGATATTAGAAAAGTACATGGGAGGATTAGGAGGGAGAAGGGGGAAAGAGAAATAATATGATAATATTAGAATCTCAAAAAAAATTTGTCTACGCATAGAGGCATTGCAGATGTGCTGTCTCACATGTGCATCAGTCGGTGGCAGAGAGCAGAGAAGCTATGTCTGTCTTGATCTGAAAATATGAATTATCAATAGCCTAACACTCCCTGAAAAAAAAACTGAGCCTAAGATGACCATTTCAGGGCTGTGAAGACTCATCATGAAGGGCTTCCAGGGCAGGGAGCAAGCCAGAGATGAGGTGAAGCCTACCTGGAACTGCAGGCCCTGGGCAAGAATGAGCCTAAGACAGATGACCTCCGTATGGAGCAACATAGGTGTGCCCAGGCAAGGAGCAAGTCAGGACAGCCCCCGGTCTGGTGCCATGGAGCATGAATGGGGAGCTAACCTGAGATGACTACCAGCCTGGTGCCTTGCAAGCCTTGGGGGAGAACTGCAAACCTCTCCTGAGATGACCACTGCCCAGTGCCGTAATGCATGGGTTGGGCATAGAACTCCTGAATCCATTCCTGAGACATCCTCAGATGCCCAGAGATCCTGGGTACCACTGAGAGGAGCAATTAAATGGTAGAGAAATCAAAGAGGAACAGAAGGATATGGGCACAATGAAGAGAGGCAAAGCTGGAAATGTGGGGGTAGTGAGGAACAGCTTGATGTAAGTAGCCAATGATGTCACCTATACTGGCTGGTTTTGTGTCACCTTGACACAAGCTGGAGTTACCACACAGAAAGGAGCCTCAGTTGAAGAAATGCCTCCATGAGATCCAGCTGTATGGCATTTTTTCAACTAGTGATCAAGCGGGGAGGGCCCAGCCCACTGTGGGCTGGTAGACCTGGGTTCTATAAGAAAGCAAGCTGAGCGAGCCAGGGGAAGCAAGCCAGTAAGTAACATTCCTCTATGGCCTCTGCATGAGCTACTGCTTCCTGACCTGCTTGAGTTCTAGTCCTGACTTCCTTTGGTAATAAACAGCAACGTGGAAGTGTAAGCTGAATAAACCCTTTCCTCCCCAACTTGCTTCTTGTTCATGATGTTTGTGCAGGAATAGATACTCTGACTAAGACATCACCTAGAGCCATTCTGGGATCCACTGAGAGCCAAGTCTGTGACCATAGCCCTGCTGTTGCTATGATCACTACCAAAGGCTTGGAGGAGGTCCCTGGGCTGAGCTGCAACCTGGGGACATGTTATTGTCTGAGGGTTGTGCATAACTGTCTCCTCCCCTGCCTGGGTATTGTGGAAGACCTGGGCCTGGATATATGAGACAGGGAGAGCTCGCCATGTCTGTGGCATTCAAGACAGCAGGCCCTGCAACTTACCCGAAAAGCACAGGAGAGCTGATTGTGTCAGTTGCAGGTGAGCCACCCTGTAGGGTATGAGTATGGAAGAGCTGGCTCTGTCACGTCTCCCAGCCAGTGACAAGGGAAAGGGAGAGACGTACCTCCTCTTGCCCCTTGCCACCTAAGACGGGCAGAAGAAATGGTCCTGAGGTTATCAGAATGGAAGAACAGGTCCTGGATGTGGGGATTATGGGTGAGTTGACCCCAAGAGTATAAACATGGGAGAGTTGACCCTGCCTCTTGTCTGCAGTGGGGTGGCATCTTCAAGGGAGATATCCCTTCCCCTTCCTTTTACACTAGCCATCAGAGGCAGTCAGGAAAGTTGGGTCCACTAGAGTCATGACAGCAGGAGAGCTAACCATTACCCTCACCTGCTACAGCATTCAGGAAAGCCTGCTCCTCACCTCACCTGGGCATCACAATAGAGCTGACCCTGGACATGGGGATTGTGGGTGAGTTGGCCCAGAGGGCATGAGCACGGGAGAGGCAACCCTGGGTGCAGACCAGGGAAAGATGCCCTCCTCCCTCTGGTCACTCATTCCTTGCCACCTATGGCAGGTAGGACAACTGGCCCCAGGGTCATGAGAGTGGGAGAACTGGCCCTCTCCAGTTTTGGAGGCCTGGGAATAAAACAACAATGCTATGCCCAACTAATTTTTTTTACAAAGGAGGTAAAAATGTACATTAGATAAAAAAAAAAGACCACCTGTTCAACCATGGTGTTGGCAAATCTGGATTTCTACCTACAGAAGAATGATGTTATATTGCTATATTTTACCTTACACAAATACCAGTTCAAAATGGATCAAAAGCCTTAATTTAATACCAGAAATACTGAAACTTCCAGAAGAAAATCTGGGAGATACCCTTCAAGATATTGGAGTAGGCAAGAACTTTTTGAATAGAACACCAATCGTACAGGAAATAACCCCAAGGATCACTACATGAAGAGACGACATGAATTAAAAAGTTCTGCACAGCATAGGAAACAATTGGCAGGGAACACAAACAGCCTACAGAAATGGGAGAAAATTTTAACCAGCTACACTTCAGAGAAAAGGCTAATATCCAGATTTTACAAAGAATCACAGAAATCAAATACCACGGAGGAAAATGTACATCAACAATTGAATAAACAAACAAAACAGAAAGTTTTCATAGGAAACAAAAAAAAAAAAGAGCACAAATGGCCAGTATGGTTGATTGAATAAGAATAGTACCCATACACTCCACTCGTTTTTTGAAACATATGGAGTGGCACTATTAGACGGTATGGTCTTGTTGAAGTAGGTGTGGCCTTTTTGGAGGAAATGGATCACTGGGTGGGCTTTTAGATCTAAGAAACTCACATGAAGCACACAGACACTTCCTCTGCCTGATGTAGAACTCTCAGCTCCTTCTCCAGCATCATGTCTGCTTGCACGCTACCATGACAATAGTAAACTAAATCTCTGAAACTATAAGCCAGCTCCACCTAAATGTTTTTCCTTCATGAGTTGCCATGGTTGTGATGTCTCTTTACTGCAATAGAAACCATAAGACAGCCAGTAACTATTTTTTAATAATATCCTTAGCCATTAGGGAAATTCAAATTCAAACTACTTTGAGATACCACCACACCCTAGGCAGAATGGCTACCAATCAATAAATTTGACAACAGATGGAGAGGGTGTCCAAAGACAGGAATGCTTATTCATTATTGGTGAGGATCCAAATTAATGCAGCCATGTGAGAATTACTTTAGAATTTTCTCAAAAAAAAAAAAAAATCAAAGTAGAACTATTGTATGACTCCTGGACATATTTATATCCAGAAAACTCCTTACTCTACTGTAGAGATATTTGAGATATTTGATCTCACATATTTACTGAAGCTTTATTCACCATAACAAAGAATCAACCTAGTTACCCATCAACTAACTAATGAATAATGAAATTTGGTATAAAATACTATTCATTTCTGAGGAGAAATATAATCACAAAATTTGCATGAAATATATGGACTTGGAATATATAATATTAAGTGAGATCACACACTCTCAGAAAGGAAATATGTTCTTCTCTCATGCAGAATCTAGGCAATAATACATATAAACAAGTATACACATGGGCACATTATAACATAAAAATCAGGACGAAAAGGCTAAATATTAGATGAGAAAGACAGAATGCAAGTGATAGACTCAAGTTATGAACGAGCATAGAAAGCTAATTGTTTTTACAGTTCTAACTCTGTCGTTGATTTTTCATTGTGGATGGTGAATAAATGCGAAAAAATACATCCCATAAGCTCCAGGGTGAAGTGTCACAACGTCAGTTCAGAAATGTAAGTACATGCCTGTGGAAGGAAGTTCACTGAGATGTATAGTCTTTTGCTTTAGTTAATTATGGTGTATGACTATTTTTCTCTTACTTAAAATATTCTTTTGTTGTTGTTGTTGTTGTTGTTGTTGTTGTTGTTGAATGGAAAAAAAGAGGCTCCTGAAGAGGCACCTCTATTTCTGCAAGCTATAGTATTCTTTGATGTCCTTCTAGATTATTCTGTTCCTTGTCACTGAAACTTTCCATCAGGTTTATATGCTTTAAGGATAGCGGTGATTAAAGAGGAAGAGTTGAAAATGTGCGTATTTAGGTACCAAACCTGGGATGATGTAGCCAGCTCTCCTCATCTTTCTGGATCCCACTAGTACTAGGAAATGATGGAGGTCATCGTGGTCATTTACTACAGTGAAAGAGAAAGTCATCTGCACACACGGTGGGAGGCCTAATGGCTTTTTTGAGAGATGCACCGTGTCATCAATGTGGCATCCTGAAGAATTTTGTAGCCTCAGTCTGCTTAATATGACCTCCTCTAAAATTATCGTAGGAAGTTTACAAGATTAAAAAGTGCAGGCTATCCCCCACCTTAATAATTAATTTGCCCCTTGTGATTTTTCTAAAATCTGTAGGATGATTATTGTGGAAAAGATTGTCACATACTTAGATGTATGTATATACATATGTGTGTATGTATACATGTGTGTATGTATAAAGAATGTATGTATGCATGTATGTATGTGTGTATATATGTATAAAGAGGTAATTTATCAAGAATGCATGCCTCACCCTGACAGATCTTTTATGATCTGATCATCTCTAGAAATGTCCTCATAGAGTCATGCAGAAATATGCTTTACAATCTTCTGTGCATTTCACACATCAATCAAGTTAACAACATGACTAACCATTTGGAAGCCCAAGACACTTCATACAAACTCCCCCAGCATCTTCATTATACTATATTATATATAGTATATACATAATTTTATATATATATATATATATATATATATATTCTATATTATATTTGGAGGGTCCAAACAGTACCTTCACTAAAACCAAACACTGGCTCAGTGACGACCTATATACTCTGCCTGAGGCACTGTGATAAATGTTAGAAACCCAAGGATGACAGAGCCCTGTTAGTCTAACACCTAACATAATGGAGGAGTTGTGCCCAAGAGATAACTATACAAACAATTAACAAGACTTGGTATTGTGGTAGATGTCATGTAGGAGGTTGGAAGAAGGAAATCCACAAAACATAAAGCTCACTTTAGAAAAATGACCATAGACGTAAAAATTAAGTTGAAACTTATCATATGACAAGGGCCAAACATTAGAAGGACCAGTGAGGTAACCTACCAGAAAAGAGGAGATCATAAGAAAATATGAGCTGAGAATGGGTTGGGACATTGTATTTCCAGCCTGGAAATTTGTGGCCAAAGGATAAATAACAAAGGCATGGACATTAGAAAGAAGCAAATTAGGACCATATTGTGTAAGATTCCATAAGTTAATTAAATTGTATTATAAATAAAATGGGAAGCATCAAAAGGGTTTAGCAGAAGAGTGGCATCAACATATGTTATATATGTATAACACACAGCATTAAACTCACCATAATGTAAATATATTACTGCTGGTTAACTATGAATGGTAGTGGAGTAGAAGCACAATGAGGAAGCAATGGCTTTGCAGAACAGCTGGGATGGATTCCCTAACCCAAATATGTGGTTCCTAATGGATGGCTTGAGCCATGTAATGAGTCTAGAGGATGGATTGTGCTGTGGTTGAAATAGAATTTGTCTCCCAATCACATGCAAGAGTTTGATCCTCAAAGACTTATGTTAACAGCAATAAGTGGGTAGAAATTTAATCTAACCATAGTCTTTGGAGGCTGGGAAGTAATTAGATTAGTTTAAGTCATTAGAGTGGTTCTTCCATGATTGAATCCAGGTGACTACAGGAGAAAAACCACATAGAGATTCATACACTTCTTCCACAATGTGAAGTAGCCTACGTAGGCCTTTCATTAGAACCTGCCTGTGTTAGTCAACTTTATGGTACTATATAATAAAATCCCTAAGATAGTCCACTTACAGGGCAGGAGAGATGGCTCAGTGGCTAAGAGCACTGACTGATTTTCTGGAGGTCCTGCATTCAAATCCCAGCAACCACATGGTGGCTCACAACCATCTATAATGAGATCTGATGCTCTCTTCTGGTGTGTCCGAAGACAGCTACAGTGTACTCATATATAATAAGTAAATAATTTTTTTTAAAAGATAGTCCACTTACAGGAAGGAAAGATTTATTTAGCTCACAGTTTTGGAGGCTCCATCTATGGTTAGTTGGCCCTGTTGCTTTGGGGAATGTGGCAAGGCAATACATTATGTGGGAGTCAAGGGCAAAGAAGCAAACTTCCTCGAAGAAACTGGGAAATAAGAGAAAGAGACCAGAATCCTAATATTTCCTTCAAAGACATACCTTCAATAATTTAATTTCTTACTGCTAGGCCATGACTCTTAACCATGCCATGGACCTTTAAGGTACATTTATAACCAAATAATAATAATAATAATAATAATAATAATAACAGCAACAACACAAACACACTAATTGAACTTCTAGTATTCAAGACATTGTTAAATAATCTATGTTCTTTATAAAGTGCCTTGCTTCATATATCTCATTATAGTGATGAAAACCTCACTAATGTAGGAAATCTAATGAAGAAAATAGAAGACTAACAACTCAAACCAGTTTAGCCATCAAAGGGACTCCATTAAAATCCCCCAAAACTCAGACCATTAACAAGGCAAATGTATGTTTTCCACAAACTGATAATAAAGCCTTATTATGTACAGCAATCTTTATCTATGTCATTGAACATGAGGAAGTAGAGCTGGTGCCTAATTAAAGCCTTCACCCCCTACTGACTAGTGTTCATAGTAATGGACAGTACTCTACATGCTACAAGAGGAGAAATATAGCCATCAACTGAGCTACAAACCCTGTGGTCTACAATGTTGTGGGGATAACCAGTTTCATATGACTGGCTTTAAGGCCTACTCCCTGAGATGAAACCAATGCCTGACACTGTCCAAGTGACCAACAGCCTAAAACTAGATAAGGATTGAATGAGATAGTTAAATATGCAAATCAACTGGCTGAGTCAAAGTGCCTGCATATGTGGCCAGACATTATTCTGGGATGGTAGTTCTTTGGATAGATGGTGGACTGATTTCTGTAATATGGTTGGGAATCATCCAGGCAGGTGAGGACCTGAACAAAGCAAAGACTTAATGTCATTAAATTCTAGTAGCCAATGGATTTTGAAACATAACATCAACTCTTCCAAATTTCCTACTGAGATTTCTCTTTCCCCTTTTCTCCCAACCTCCCTCTCCCTCTTTTCTATTCCTATTCCCTCTCCTATTTATTCTGTTTTCAAGAAAACCCTGGCTAATACAGACTAGAGAGTTAAGAATGAGAGGGGCTGGGAAAATGGTGAGAACTCCAAGCAGAAGAGTAGGGTACATATTCTCTATACCATGCCCTACCATTCTTCATCGATATGCTCTAGGTTCATAAGGACCATGATTTTCTGTAAGGAGACCACTAGACTAGAAAAAAGCAAATCCAGTTTTGGTTCATATTTTGTAACTGAGTAGAGAATAAACCTATGATGTTTCTTCTCCTATGAAAGACATGGTCTTTTGCCCTCAACAAACATCTTCCCAGTCTCTGACTCATCCTGATCTAAGAATATCAGGTATTTCTGGAAAAGACAAGAATAGAGTAAGATTAAAAACAACCCCTCTTAAGGATCAGTAAATTGGCCATATATTCAAAAAACTCAAAATAAACTTGTAATATTATCTGCAGATGAAGCTGTGCATAGCATAAGACTGTAGAATACAGAAAGATGACACTGAAGATTAAACATTAAAAACTTATCACCTAAAAACCAATCACAGAATCTGCTGAGGAATTGATCCAATCATTTCCTATAAAAATTGGTGATAACAGAGTCTGGCTCTAAACTGTACCAAATATGTCAACACACAACTCTAGGACAGTGAAGCAGGCAATGATTCATCAATCGTATGTAGTCAAGGCCCAGGTAGGGAAGATAACCAAGAGCGTGCCACATGGGTCCATATTCAGAAACAACATCAACCACCAGGGACAGTAGTGAAAAGAGGATAAAATAACCAATGTTTCCACAGAAGATTGCAACCAGTTTGAATAAATCTTTGGATTAGTAAGGAGGTAAAATCATTAAGTTAGAACAAGATAGGGTGCAGTTGCTCCCATTGTTAAGAGGAGATGCTGCGCAGAAGGCTGCTGTGTGGGACAAGCATGTTCAGCCAGAACAAAGGAACTATGTGAGGCTCAAAGACATTGAGACAGCATTTGAAAAATAAGTCTTATCATATTTTAATGTTGTAGTTACCCTTTGAACTGAATATTTATAACAAAATATTCTATACATAGAAATTCACATAGAAAATAATTTTAATATACTATAGTTTCCTTTTTAAATCTCATTTGTATTTCCTAGTCATCTTGAGCTGGCATAAACTAGGTGACCTCAAAGACAGACATGTAATTTCTCATTGTTTTGGAGACTGGACATCTCAGAGTAGAGCACCGGCATGGTCAGGTTCCAATGAGTACTCTCTTTCTAGCTCTACCTAATTATGTTCCACAATCCCCATCTTCAGTTCCTGTCACATTAGGGGTTGATGCTTCAACATAAGAATTTTGGAGATGGGCCAGTGAAACAGTCAGCAATTCATCAATCACTGTAGAGTACAGATCCTCAAATAACACTTAATGGTAAGATACCATTTGATAAAAAAAAAAAACAAATTAATAATATAAACCTATGTGGTTTGATCTCATAAGCATTATTCTAAGTAAAGGACGCCAATAACTATGTACCTTGTGACTCAACTTACAAAATATTACTTAAGGTAAAACTTTGAAGACAGAAGTCAGTCTGTGGTGCCAGGAAGTATGTGTTCAGCAAATAGATTTATTTCAAAAAAATCGCTGCTTAGTTTTTCTATAGAAACTCTTCTATGTCTTGGCTATTTCCGCACTTCTAGCCATAAAGTATATGAGTATCTGAAAGGAGGGAACCTCAAAAGAGAAAATGTATCTGTAAGATTAGGGTATAGGTTGCTTTTGTGTGTACTTTGAGAGACCTATTGATCCAGTTGTGTATGTAGCTGAAGATAGCAGTGTCTGGCATCAGTGTGAGAAGAGACTTTTGTTCCAGAGAGGGCAGGTTTTCCCAATGTAGGGGAATGTTACAGCAATGGGGTGGAGAGGAGGATCAGAAGTGAGTACACCTTTGTAAAGGCAAATGGAGAGGGAGGGGGATGGAAGCAGTGCAGGGTAAAAGGATATCATCTCAAATGTAAATACAGAGTATCTAATTTTTAAAAAAGAGGAAAAAAAGATTGGGGTATAGGGTGTTTTCTTAATTAGTGACCAGCCCATTATGGATGGTGCCATTACCTCTGGTAGTCCTGATTTCTATAAGAAAGCAGGCTGAAAAGAAAGGAGAAAAAAAGCAGGATGTGCAAGCCATAAAGAGCAAGCCCATAAGCAGCACTTCTGTGGCCTCTCCATCCACTCCTGTCTCCAGGTTCCTACCCTGCTTGAGATCTTCCCCTGGACATCCTTCGATGATGAACAATGAATGGTGCGAAGCATAAGCCAAATAAATTTTTTCTACCCCAACTTGCTTTTAGCCATGGCGCTTCATCACTGCAAGAGTAACCCTAAGGAAGACAGTAACTGTGCACTTTCCTTAACCATCATGGTGTTAGCTCTAAACGGACACAGGCGAGCAGGTCAAGTTCATTGTGATCGCCACAGCAAACAGTTACCACAATGGGTCACTAACAACTGACCTAGAGCCGCATCTTCTAAATCAGGAGCCAGAGCTCTCACCTCACTGTTCAGGAAAATATGTCCAGGTTACAGTGTCAAGGCAGCTCTCATCAGAAGTCTAGGTGAGATGATCAGAGCGCTAGGATAGACCCTGTGACAGGACATTTCCCACTCACAACCTCTTTTTGCTGGAGAAATTTTTATGTGACCCCAGGTATATACGCAAGAAATATAAAACAAACATTTACTGAAAATAAATTATAAAGAAATTTGTTTTAAAACAATTTGCTAGTATACATAAAATTTTACTATGTGTTACACAATAAAACAAATTTGCATACTAATGAGACACATGTTCTTGTCTCTCCTTCACAACATGATCCGTAAGTTTAAGAATGTGATACTTACATGCTGAAGAATGATAATAGAAAAAATACCGTGTCTTGTTTTCTGTAGTCAAACTAGTGTGTTTTGAGGAGGGCAGGAGACGGTGAGTACAGAAGAACACAGCAATTGACAGCACTGGAAAGCTCCATATATGAGTTGGCACTGTGTGGTGTAGGTGCACAGACAGTGTGACATGCACACATTTGTGTTTTCAGAACCAAGGTTGCCATGATGCTTCACAGCACAATGTGCAGAATCACCTCCAGAAATACCTCACACTGGTTATCCATTTGATTTGTTATTAATACCTTATCATTGCATATTTGGAAACCTTTTATGATTGCCAAATGTTTCATGGCCATCCATACTGTTACACTACCTTATGTGGGGCTATAATCAGTTCAAGAAGTTTTGCTATGACAGCCATTTTCTGTTCGTCTTAATCTTCTAATGGCCTACTATACAGACTAAGAGGTACTTAACTATTTGGTCTGAAGTGGAAGTGTCCATACTATAATTTGATGAACCCAGTTTCTGAGTAGGCGAATAAACTAGTGCTTTTAGCTAATAAGTACTTCTATTTCTCAAACTTAAATTTAGTTCCAAGTCAAAGGCAATCCTGATTAAAAAAGAAAGAAAAAAGAAAAAAGCACCACCTAAAAAAGAGAGCCAGCAAGACAATGTTGGTCCATCTCTCAGAGCATCAATCTTCTGTTTTCAGATCCCACAGACACCTTGTCTATGTTCTTTTACGTTCTTGTATGCAGAAAAGCTGTCATCTTTCTTGACTTCATGTGCCTTGCTGAGACCTTCCATCCTGGCAACAATGTTGCCAAAGCACAATTCTTAGCTGACAGCAACTTCCCAGCAGAATCAAGAGGCAAGAACATAGGACAGGGGCAACAGTTGCTAACACAGCCCAGGATCCCAACAGTGGATGTCTGAGGACCATCTGCAATGAGTCTGAAGAAGATACAGCTTCTCACCACCATCACTGCTGGACGCCATCTATTGATGACCTTCCCACTGGAAGAAACAGATTGTGATAGGAAATAAACTAGCTCTTTTCCTTGCCCTCTGCATCCAACGGCAGGTGCAGACACCTCCACAGCACCCACGAGATAGCAAAATACCACATCCGCAGCTGTGTGTTGTACATGATCGATCTAGGGAAGAAAAGTAAATTTTCATTTTCCTAATATCTGCCTGATTTCTAGAAGCAAGAAAGGAGATCTGAAAGGAGGATTTTTCAAATGCCCCCTGCAGCCAGGCACTCTACTGTGCATGCAAGAATTGCATAGTTAATGATGAATACCTATGAAGCAATGTTTCTACATGCCAGGGATTGTGCTCTGCACATTCATATACATTACCTCACTTAATACACTCAACATGCTGATAAATATTTTACCTATATCTACATTGCAGATATAGACATTGAAATTTGCAATATTTTATTAACATAGTCAAAGTTACGCAAATGTCACATGACAGACATGTATTTCAAACCCAAGAATGCTGTCCCCAAATTCTCACTTCCTTACCTTTCACTGTTCTTCATACAATTTCTGACTGTAGTTATCCAATCTCTCTATTCCCAAAATCATTACAGAAGCCCTGCCTACTATATGAGCCAGTATGTTCTATAGAATATTCCCCACTATTTCCCTTACCAGGAGGTAAGAAATTTTATGATTTCTTAGTTTCAGCTGTACCCTGGACACTGAGCTAGATACTTCCTTTTGTAATTTTAATGCTTTTCTAATTCTAAATTCATAGCAAAATATCAATTACCTTTGTAATAGTTAAGATGTGGAATTTTAAGAAATGATTAGGGTGGTGCCCTTGTGTATGGAACTGGTGTCTTTACAGAAGGGTGACATCTTATCTGACTTTCACTTGCCTTCTTTGTCTTTCCACCATATGATGACCCCTACCATGTCATCATATAGAAAGAAGGCCCTAGACAGATGCCAGCACCTTGATTTTGGCCTTCTCCAGAATTATGAGAAATAAATCTTTATTCATTCTAAAATAACCCATATGGGATATTCTGTTACAGCAACACAAAATGTGTAGACTCACATTTAGATAATAATTTATCTAAATTATCTAATTATCTAGACATGGAAGAAATCCTGACCAAGATGTTCCTTCTAAAATCAAATAGTGCCTCTGAGTCCTTTAATGTAGACCTCTGGGAAACTGCCTAAGCCACCAATGTCAATCTGTTTCACCTTTCAGCTGCAAAAACACACAGGCAGCAATGATAATAACAGGTGAAGAAGTCAACATTCAAAGGGTAAGTGACAGGTCAAGCTCATGAAAGACAGAGAATGGGGCTTCAGTCTAATTGGACTGGACTAAACAATGGTCATAACCTGTCCATTGCCTACTCCTCGATGGATTCATTGGTAGTCTTCATTCCCTTTAACCCCACTACAGACAACTAATAAACTACAGTCTGCCCTCCCCTGACTTTGTTTTGTTTGTTTGTTTGTTTGTTTGTTTGGTTGGTTGGTTGGTTGGTTGGTTGGTTAGTTGGTTGGTTAGTTTGATTGTTGTTGTTGTTGCTGTTGTTGTTGTTGTTGTTGTTGTTGTTGTTGTTGTTGTGGCTGTACTGAGGATGTCAGTGAGTTGGAAAGAGAAATAAACTGGATACAGAACTCCAAACAAGCAAGGTCTCAAGGACTAAGGGATACAAATACACACGCTGTTTCTCCTGAACCACACAGAAGGTAAAACTATACTGACCCTCACTGTTGAATTAGAAAGTTGGACTATAAGTTCAAAGAAGCTAAGGGACATGTTGTTGGTTTTTGAGACAGTTTCTCACTATGTACCTCTGGCTGTCCTGAAACTCATTCACTATATAGATCAGGATGGCCTCAAACTCAGAGAGATTGGTCGAGCTCTTCAAGTGCTGGAATAAAAGCATGCATCACTATATCCAGCTTTATACACACACACACACACACACACACACACACACACACACACACACAGTGTGAAAATACACTGTTTTAGTTGGTGTCTCATCAAAAACTATTTTCTCAAAGGATCACTAACAAGTCTGCTGCATCCTGGACATGGATGTGGACAGAGACTTGTATCTGTACTTGAGTTCTTCTCACTGATTGAAAGCTCAGGTCCAGCAAAGGCAAGCACCTGCCAGATGAACTACGGTCAAAGCTATCTCCCAACTCCCACCCTGGGGGGCTCAGAGGAAGCAAAGAAAGGGCTGATTTAAAAAAAGAATTAACATGAAAAGAAGAGGAAGGTACAGATTTAATGCAATCCCCATCAAAATTCCAACTCTTCATAGAGTTAAAAAGATCAATTTGCAAATTCATTTGCAATAACAAAAAAAAAAAAAAAACAGGATAGCAAATACTAAATACTATTGTCAACCATTAAAAAAAAAAAGAGGGAATCCTGATCCCTGACCTCAAGCTGTGCTACAAAGCACTAGTGATAAAAACTGTATAGTATTGGTACAGAGACAGGCAGGTAGATCAATAGAAAAAAACTGAAGACCCACAAATGAACACACACCTATGGTCAATTGATCTTTGACAAAGGAGCTAAAACCATCCAATGGGGAAGAAAAGGACAGCATTTTCAACAAATGGTGCTGGGTCCACTGACAGTCAGCATGCAGAAGAATGAAAATTGATCCCTGTACATAGCTCAAGCCCTTGGGGATCAAGAACCTTCACATAAAACCAGGTATACAGAAACTAATGGAACAGAAAGGGAGGAAGAGCTTAACACACATAGCACAGGGAAAGTTTCCTGAACAGAACACCAATGGGTTATGTTCTAAGATCAAGAATCAGCAAACGGGATCTCATAAAATTGTAAAGCTTCTGTAAGGCAAAAGACACTGTCATTAGGACAAAATGGCAATCAATGAACTGGGAAAGATCTTTACAAATCCTACATCTGATAGGGGGCTAATCTCCAATATATACAAAGAACTCAAGAAGAGAGACCCCAGAAAACTAAATAGACCTAGAAATAAAAATTGTGGTACATTTACACAATGGAGTACTACTCAGCTATTAAAAACAATGACTTCATGAAATTCCTAGGCAAATGAATGGAACTTGAAGCTATCATCCTGAGTGAGGTAACCTAGTCACAAAAGAACACTCATGGTATGTACTCACTGATAAGCAGATACTAGCCCAAAGAAAGCTTGGAATACCCAAGAAACAATCCACAGAACCTATGAAGCTCAAAGAAAAGGAAGGCAAGAATGCAGATGTCTCGGTTCTTCTTAGAAGGGAGAACAAAACACTCACAGGAGTAAACAAAGGGACAAATTGAGGAGCAGGGATTGGAGAATCATCCAGAGACTGTCTCACCTGGGGATCCATCCCATATGCAGCCACCAAACCCAAGCACTATTTCAGATGCCAAGTAGTGCTTACTGACAGGAACCTTATATGCATGCCTCCTCAGGGGTTCTCTCTACCAGAACCATACTAATACAGAGGAGGATAGTTGCAGCTAACCACTGGACTGAACACAGGGATCCCAATAAGGAGATAGAGAAAGGCCTGAAGGAGCTCAAAGAATCTGCAACCCCATGGGAAGAAGAACATTATGTAGTCCCACCACAGCTCCCAGGGACTAAAACACCAACCAATGAGTTCACAGGGAAAGACCCATGGCTCCAGGTGCATATGCAGCAGAGGACAGCATTGTCTGGAATCAGTGGAAGGAAAAGCGTTTGGTTCAGCATGGGCTTGTTTTCCCAGTGTAGGGGAACACCAAGGTGCTGAGATGGGAGAGAGTGGCTGGGAGAGAGAGCACCTACATGTAGGCAATGGGAGGGGAGGGGCAATAGGATTGTGGGAAGGGGATAACATCTGAAATGTAATACAAAGAATACCCAATAAAAAACAAAAAACAAAAAACAAAAAAACCACTTTAACATCAAGTGTATTACCCACTGAACACTGTCTATTTTACAACCTCTATTTTTAATGCTCACATCTGGCTGTGTTTCTTCTATTGGTGACTCTGGAATAGCTTGTTAATTTGATCAGTTTTCCTTTCTCACTTCCCCTTATTCAAGCTATTGCTCCTCAGGCTTTACACCCTGCCCTTAGAAATAGTGTAAGCAGATGCCCAGTCCCCAGGTAGGCACAGTATGCGGCAAAGCCCGCCCTTTGGGTTACATCAGTTTAGTGCCTTTGTGGATTAAGCTATATGTCTTCTGTATCCTAAAGTGCCCTCATTTGTCAAATGAAAAGGTTGTTGGTCTGTTCCTATACATAGTGCCTGTCAGGCCATTGGTTTTATGTTCCCGTGAATGTGATAGTAAGGACTACTAGCAAACATGATTGCGCTGTAAGAAAGCATTTTTCTTTTTCTGTTTGCCATTGCCAGTGACATGGCTTTGAAGTCCTGGGATGAAAAAGGATATGAGAATATATTCTAGAGGAAGAGGAACCAATTGTGTTTGATCTAATTGTATTTCATGTATTTTGCCAATTTTTTTTAGTTCAAAAACCATCACACACACACACACACACACACACACACACACACACACACACACACACACCAGTGCCTCTAAGGAAAGAGTGAGCATGGTTATGTAACTCACTAGAAGCTCTCAATGCTGATGAATGAGAATGGCAGTCCTTGGACCCAAGATACCTGACACTCACAGCTCTCTGGAGAAGCCACTGGACCCCAGGGGAGCCACGTGTTTGCCTGGTGAAGATGTGTGAGCTGCCTTTGGCTTGGGTGATGGGATGCCAAGGAGTGTTCTTATGAAAGCGATGAAGCATGACTAAAGAACCACAGCCCCTCTGGCCTGCCAAACATGCGTGCGTGAGAAAATGAGCTCTTAAGGAGATAGTAAACGTAGCTTCTCTGGGAAGTGACTAGGCAGCTGGTGGGAAATGTTCCCATGCAGAGTGAGTGCCAGCTCCAGGGTCCCTCATAGCCTGTTCTGTGTATGAGACATCAGCCTTGTGCTAAGGAGAAAATATGTGTCTTCCTTCAGTCCAGAAACCCAGGAGTAATTATGGCCATCGTGGAGGTCCCCAGGCTATTTCGCTGTAAGTATTTATACTAAGCAGGTGCTTTTAGCTCATGAACTCTCTCTCAAAAGGATATTAAAATGGAAATCGGCTCTTTCCAATTGAAACTATAAGACAATAATTGGCAGCAACTCACACTTTGCAAAGTGAGATGTTAGAGGAGATAGAAAGGAGAGGGTGGAACACTAGTCAGGGAACCTTAATCTTTTGAATGCTGCAGGACAAAAATAGGGATGAAGAGAAGACCTTGAAGTGGCAAAGATGTAGAGGGGAATCAGGAAGCTGGAGAACTTCTTTGGGGCAGGGCTGTGTTGAAACTCCAGTTGTTGATGGATAAGGAACATGAGTGTTCTCTGATCCTAAAGCTTATGGTGAGAGAAACATGCCTGGACATATACAAAGCTCTTGCCATGCACCCTATGATTCTTAAAGGTCACACTGGATCCGTATGGGTGAAAAGATATTGGAAATGAGATGCTCAGCTACCAAGGAAATCTCTGTAATTAACTAACCAGAATATCTATTTGTCAACATCAAGGGTACCAAGGCACATTGAAGCAGATCCCTCTGATAATAACTTTTGTGTGTATAGTGCTGATAAAGGGCCAGGCCATGGTAAGTATTCATTCTGTTCTCAATAGGAATCTATGAAGTCTATTAGCATCTTCATTTTATAGACAAGAAAGCAGGTCACGTCAGTTTCTCAAAGCCCTGTGAGTATAGAGTTGCAGAGCTGGGATTTGAACTAAGGCACTTTGTCTACATATTCAAGTCTTTCATCAATATATGCTGCCAAGTCTTCTCCTAGCAGCAAAGCTATGGTGCAGTTCTTTGGAGGAAAATGTCCAACATCTTGCTAGGATTCTAAAAGAAGCTGAGATTCTGAGCAATGGCATTCCCGCTTAGGTCTCCTTCTGCTGAGTCCTTGACTTACCCTTCCATATCTTCTCCATATGCTCCAAGAAGCCTGTGCTGGCATGCTGACATCCCTGCTGCTGGATAGTTGTCAACACTCGTGCCTGGAAATCTAGGCACAAGTCTTAGAGGCTCCTTCAGAGTTTCCTGCCCCCGTCATGTAGAGAAGATTTTGTAAACCCTGCCCAGGAAGAGCCCTGGACATCTCCAAAATTTCGATTGGAGAACTAGAGGCTCAAAGATATAGCTTTTCATTAATAAAGCTAGTGGTACCTGGAGTACTCTTCTTTATTGGATATTTTACTTATTTATTTTTCAAATGGTATGGCCTTTCCCAGTTTCCCCTCTGCAACCCCCCATCACATTCTCCACCCCCTGCTTCTATGATGGTGCTCCCTCACCAACCCACCCACTACTACCTCACTCACTACCCTAGCACTCCCCTTTACTGTGGCATCGAGCCTTCACAGGACCAAGAGCCCCCCTCTCATTGATGCCAGATAAGGTCATTTTCTGCTACATATGCAGCTGGAGCCATGGGTCCCACTATGTGTACTCTTTGGTTGGTGGTTTAGTTCCTGGGAACTCTGGCAAGTCTGATTAGTTGATATTGTTGTTCTTCTTATGAGGTTGCAAACCCTTTCATATCTTTAGATCTTTCCCTAACTCCTCTACTGGGGTTGCTGTGCTCATTCCGATGATTGGCTACAACTATCCATATCTGTATCATCTGTTTTGGTATGGCTCTGGTAGAGCTTCTCAGGAGACAGCTATATCAGGCTCCTGTCAGCATGCATTTCTTGACATCACAATAGTATTGGGGTTTGGTGTCTGCATGGGGGATGGATCCACAAGTGGGGCAGTCTCTGGATGACTTTTCCTCTAGTCTCTGTTCCACTCTTTGTCCCTACATTTCATCTGCAAGTGTATTGCTCAGGCTTTGACAGAGCCTCTAAGGGGACATTCATACCAGGCTCCTATCAGTAAGCACTTCTTAGAATCAGCAATAGTGTCAGGGTTTGGTGTCTGCATATAGGATGGATCCCCAGGTGGGGCAGTCTCTGGATGGCCTTTCCTTCAGTCTCTGCTTCACTCTTTGTTCCTATATTTCCTTTAGATGGAAGCAATTCTGGGTTAAAATTTTGAGAAGGGTGGGTGGCCCCATCCCTCAACTGGGGGCCGTGCCTAACCTCTGGATATGGTCTCTACAGGTTCTCCCTCCCCTTTGTTGGGTAGTTCAGCTAATGTCATCCCTGTTGGGTTCTGGGAGCATCTTGCTTTCCTGGTATCTGGGACTTCCTGTTCACTACCCCCAGTTTCCCATCCCCTACTGCTACACACTTCTGTTCAATTTTCTGACCCTCTGTACATCACTCCAGTATCCTCCCATACATGATCCTGTCTCCCTTTTTCCCTTTTCCCTTCTCTCATGCTCCCAGGTCCCTCCAATTCTCTAGCTCCCCTGATTATGTTGTTTCCCTTCTAAGTAGGACTGACGTATTCACACTTTGGTCTTCCTTTATCTTGAGCTTCATATGGTCTGTGAGTTGCATCTTGAGTATTCATAGCTTTTTGCCTAATGTCCACTTTTCAGTGAGTACATGCTATGTGTGTTCTTTTGTGACTGGGTTACCTAACTCAGGATGACATTTTCTATTTCCATGTATTTGGCAAAGAATTTCATAAAGTTATTGTTTTTAACTGCTGAGTAGTACTCCATTGTGTAAATGTACCACAATTTCTGCATTCATTGCTCTGTTGAGGGACATCTAGGTTTTTTCCAGCTTCTGGATATTAAAAGTCTGCTATGAACATGGTGAAATGTGTCCTTGTTAAATGTTGGAGCTTCTTTTGGGTATATGCCCAGGAGTGGTATAGCTGGGTCCTCAGTAGTACTATGTCCAATTTTCTGAAGAACCACCAGACTGATATCAGAGTGGTTGTATCAGTTTACAACCCCACCAACAGTGGAGGAATGTTCCTGTTTCTCTACATCCTCACCAGCATCTGCTGTCACCTGAGTTTTTGATTTTAGCCATTCTGACTGGTGTGAAGTGGAACCTCAGGGTTATTTTGATTTGCATTTCCCTGATGACTATGGATATTGAGTATTTCTTTGAGTGTTTCCAGCCTTTCAATATTCCTCAGCTGAGAATTATTTGTTTAGCTCTGTACCCCGATTCTTAATAGGATTGTTTGATTCTCTAGAGTCTAACTTTTTGAGTTCTTTGTATATATTTGATACTAACCCTCTATCAGATGTAGTATTGGTAAAGATCTTTTCCCAATCTGTTGTTGCCATTTTGTTCTTTTGACAGGATACACAAGTTTTCAGACACACCAGAGGAGGGCATCAGATCTCTTTACAGATGGTTGTGAGCCACCATGGGGTTGCTGGAAATTGAACTCAGGACCTCTGGAAGAGCAGCCAGGGCTCTTAGTTGCTGAGCCGTCTCTCCAGCCCAGATGCACACGTTTTAATTCCCAGTACCCACATAAAATACAAGAGCTTTAGTGATCCTCTGAAATCCCATCCTTGAGGGGAGTAAAGAGCAAGAAGATCCTACAAGCTCTCTGGCCAGCCAGTCTAACCAAAATGGTGAGTTTTTGGATCAGTGAGAGATTCTATTTCAAAAGAGTAAGGTGCGGCATAATGGAAGACACCTGTAGCCTACAAATAACCAAATATGCATGCATGCAGTCCACACACACAAAGCTAATTATTATCCACTGGACATTCACACTCTGCCTTTTCTGACCTACAAGTTTCATATGCCTGGTCACATTTAATAATTAATAATTGTACCAAATCATTGTCATTCTCACTTTCAACAAGTAATAGCACGTTCTTGGATGCTGAGTCATGTAACCTATATCATGTAGTTAATTGAAAGAGAGTAGAGACAGGGCTCAAGGAAACACAAGTCTGTTTCTCTGGTTTCCAGTCACAGACATCAAGAGATCAGTCTGGCAGGAACATATCTAGAACATCCAAAAGCATTCTGCCCAAGTCAAGATGAAGCTGTAAGGCTGGATTCGAGCAACACACTCACTCTCTCCTTCATTCTCCATCTCTGTTTCCTCTCTTGTTTTTGTTCCTTGCACAGCACTGCCTTACCTATCTGGTGCTGCTGAAAAGCCCCATCCAGGATTCTTGCTCTTTTGTGCCTGAGAGTACCCTACCCTTCTATCTACTCTTCCATGAATGTCATATCAAATGAAAGTAAAAATCCTCTAAATGTGGTTATAGGTTAAAATGCATCCCACCACACAAAAGGCATGGTAAAACCCTAACCCTCACTTCTCCGGCACAACCTTATTTGGTAATGTGGCCTTTGATTATTGTACCATGGGATGTCCATGCCATTACTGTTGGTTTATGTCCAATGTAAGTTATTTCTATACACAAAAGGAGAATTTGAAATAGATCTGCACAGAAAAAAATGTGGTATGGGATGACTCAGAGGAAAACAATCTGAGAAGACAGATGATTGGACAAGGAACACAATGAGCCTGCCAGAAAAACACCAGGAGAGAGAAAAAGATGGGGGAAGGGTACCTTATTAATTCCAGAAGGAGCCTGGCCTGACACCCTGATTTCAGACTTTGAACCTCCTAGACTGAGTCATAAATTTCGTATATACATATATGCTACAGTTTGCTGCCGCAGTAGCTTTGCTGGGGAATAGATTTGGGAGTGACACAGTCACCCCACCACAAACTCTCAACTCTCTCTTCGAAGCTCAGAACCACTGATGCACTGATGATTGTCCTGGAGCTTCCTGATAATCACTGGCAAGGAAACCAAAGCAGCCCTTCACATTTGCTGGTGTGTGCTTGTATGTATGCATGCATGTGTGTTGAAAACAGGTCTCGTGTAGCCCAAGCTGATCTCAAACATACTTTATATTTTATTTGAGAATGACATTGAGCTCCTCCTTTCTGCCTGCCTCCACCTCTAAAGTGCTGAGATCATGAGTGTGTACTGGCACACTAGTTTAAATGGTTCTGGAGAAGAAACCTAACTGATCAATATCCCCAGCTGTCTGCTGTGGCTTAAACATCTATCCAGATCTCATATTGAAACATTTGCCCAATAGATGGTAATTTTATGTCACAAGGGCCCCATCTTCATGAACAAAATAACATCATCATGAAAGAGTCCCCCCCCACCCCCACCCCATGCTTCTCTCTTTGACACAGGTTCACTAGATTGCTGCCTTTCCATCATGGGGTGATAATGTGTTCACCAGATTCATGCCACACTCCTAGAGTTCTAAAAAGTAAAAGGCTGTGGAAAATAAACATATTTCCTTTATAAGTTAACATGCCTTTCCTTTCAAAGTTGCTTTGCTCTCTACATTAAAAATTAAGTATTCCATTATAACAAATATAATTGATAAAACAATACTTCATTCATTCACTTATTCATTCATTCATTCATTCTTCCCACGTCTCCAAAGCCTAATTTTATGACGGATACCATGCTGAGTGCTAGGGTCATAGACAATCATGACCCTAGCATCTGACATCAGGGAATCTTTTGGGATACTCAGAAATCCAAGAGTTGTGAGACAGGGTCCGTCTTTTTTACATCTGTGTGTGTGTGTGTGTGTGTGTGTGTGTGTGTGTGTGTGTCTGTGTGTGTGTGTGTGTCTGTCTGTCTGTCTGTCTGCTTGTGTCTCTGAGTGTGTGTGTCTGTGTGGTGTGTGTATGTCTGTGTGTGTCTCTGTGTTTGTGTTTGCAAGTGTATCTGTTTTCACCTGTGTGTGGGCATACATGTATGAAAAATCTACATGTGTGCATGTGGCGGGGAGAAGTTAATCTCAGTTGTCAGCCCTCAGCACAAGTTCCATCATAGTCTAGAGCTCATGGGTTAGCCTAGACAACATAGCCAAGAAGCCCCAGAAAGACTCCCGTTCCTACATCCATAGATTTGAGATTATAAGTACATACCACCACACCCAAAATATTTCCCAGCATTGAAGGAGTCAGACTTTGGGTTATCACACTTTCAAGACAAACTCTTTACTTATTCCCTTGGCTGCAGGACCTGTCTCCTAAGAAGCTGATGTGTTAGGCAAGGCAAGCAATCAAAACAGAGACCTTGTTAACAGAACACAAATAAACTAGAAGTCCAAGCAAGAAGTGCAAACTGCAGAAGACAGAGCTGTTAAAGCTTTTTTCTGCCGAAGCACTGCTCACAAAGCCAGGCCAGGGGTGATCTTCCAATGGAAGGGCTACAAGCATCAGGCCTCTAGAGAGACAGTCACAACCAAGCCTAAGTTACTCTTCTCCCATCTGTCTTGGAACACGGATCTGGAGTGGGCTCCCGCAGCTCTCTTCCCCTGAG